>NC_052638.1:27421661-27724624 GCF_016161935.1 Mauremys reevesii
CAGATCTCCCAATTAAGATATTTTTTCTTTATGTGCAGCCTAAATTTCTCTTTCCATCCCTCAAATACTGTAGTTGGTATGTTTGCACTATGGGGGCTACATCAGTTTAGCTACACTGGTGTATTTATGTCAGCATAACTCCGTAGTGTAAATGCTGCCTACACCAACATTTTTTCCATTGGTGTAGGAACACCATCTCCCTGAATGATGGAAGCTATGTCAACTGAAGCATTCTTCTGTCAACATCAAAGCTATGTCAGTGGGTGTAGTTTTACTGCAGTGCTGGAACTGAATGTGGCCACCAGAACAGGATTATGATGTTTGTTTCTTATGACTTGATGCCTGTAAATTAAGTATTGAGAACCTGAATCCCTCTACACCATCATGTAATCTTGTGGTATCCCCTGAACCTCCTTACCATTTACTAGAGCTAATTGCTATCTGTGAAATCAGTAATTACACTCTGGAGAAAAATGACTTTAATTTCTAAACGAAAGACAGGTGAGTTAGTAATTCACACCTTGATGCAGTGAGAGCGCCCTTCTCTTCAGGTGGATTTAAATTTTTTACAACGTTCCATCTTTGCTCCTGTAACATCTACTTTATTTTAACCATTCTGCTGGCTGTCCAATGTAGGAGAGATTTGTTCCATGGGTTACCATCATTACCCGTGCAACCCAAGGTTATTTAGAAAGGAAAGTAATAAGAGGGGACATGATAAAAGTAAATGAAATAATGATATAAAGAAGGTAAACTGGTGTTCTCCCCGGCTTATAACACAAGAACCAAGGGAACATTCAATTAAACTAGACAGTGGAAAATTCAAAACTCATAAAAGGAAATATACTTTTTCACACCAACATGTAATTAGATTATAGAACTCGTTGCCACAGGAAATCATTGAGGACAAGAAATTAGCAATATTCAGAAAGAGATTGGACACTGTATGGAGATCAAGAGTGTCTAGAGTTGTCATAATTAATGATAAAAATGTCAGAATGGATATTAAACCTCATGCATCAGGGCTTAAATCAGTCTTTAATTGTTAAAGATCATTATGAGGTCTAATGTGGGGGAAGATCATTCCACATTTGCCTACTATGGGGTTCTTTACACCTTCCTCTGGAACATCTGGTCCTACTATCGCAGATGTGATACTGGATTAGTTGAACCTTGGAATTGACAATTCTTGTATTCCTACTTTGTTTTTGCTTCTAGTTTTAAGTACTGTTATTAGTTATTACTTTCAGTTTTCACAAGTGTAGCTTTTTTACTCTAGAGTGAGCTCTTTGGGCAGGGACAGTGTCACCTTACCTGTAAGGTGGTGCCTACTCCAGTTTCGGCACTGTAAAAATAGTAATGGTTCCCTAGAGCTGATATTTTATTGTTTAGTATAGGATATGCTCATCACCTATCCTAAATATTGGTTGCATTTGTGACATCATTTTTATAAATGGTCTCTTTGAGGTGAGATTTTTGTAGCCTTTTTCTAACAGATAAAATATCTCTGTTGTAAACACATTTAGTAATCCTACTGGAATAAATCACATCTCTTTCATTTCTTTGACATTCTTTTGACAATTTCCCTTTTGGGGAAAAAAATCTTTTTAAGGTTTTGAGCCCATTTTAACAGAGAGTAAGATTTTTATGTTCATATTTAGCATAGAAGTTAGTCAAGGAGAAGGAAAGACAAAATCACACTCTTAACTAATAATTTTGGGTCAATAAAACTCTGTGTGGCTTTTATTTGTGGAGATAAAATTAGACATACAATGGAAACTCGGCTATAAACTGAACTATGGAGTTGCTGTCACGCCATAATAGCAGCCGTTGCTATTAAATTATAACTGTACAGAGAATTGTACTTTCTCTTTTGATATTCTGATAATAAAATGACTCACTTTTGAATTTTTTCATATGGCAAGTGCAGGCAGTTCCTTCTAATGCTGCAGTCTCCACCAATAGGGTGCAGTGCATAGGGTTTAATGTTTACTCTTGTTCCTTAGTGAAGGAGGTGGGTTAGTAATAATGAAGCATCTAGATGGACAAACTGTTTATATTTTCTTGTACCTGGTGATGCTGGATGTACTTAAAAAGGATAAATTACTATTACTCTGAAGTGATGATTGCTGTACTGGAAGAGCAGTAATCTCTTTGACAGCTACTTTATTCCATTTTACATACAAGTGTAATGCTAAAAGATTCCGAAGAAAAACGTAGAAACCATGTGTTTGAAAAGCCTTCCAATTCCAATTGCAAATTTATAGCTTTCCCTTATTTCTGTTTATCATCTTATGTTAAGCATTCTCTGTTTAGAAACAGCAAATACCCACAATGTGAGATCCAAAGTTGCATTGTAGTATTTTTAATGGAATGGTACTAAGGCTGAAATATGGTTTCAGGTACAGAGAGCAACCCACCACAGAGAACAGCCTAGCTCCATCCTCTTTGGAACCTCCCTTCAGGTAGTTAAAGGCTGTTATCAAATCCCCCCTCCCCACTCTTCTTTTCTAGTGATTTGCCATTGGTCCATTTCCCTTTAACATCTTTTTAAATAACTGCTTTTAAAAGTCTTTTATCTCTGGAGGGTGAATCTTAAATTTGGAGATTATTCTGTACAGCTTGTACTGACTTGTATTTATGATGCCAGTTAAGTGTATGCATTGACAACACACTAACATTTTGCTCTTTTCATATGGTGCCTACAATATTTGCATATGTAAATACCCTAGCTCTGTTTACAGATACCTGTATAACTAGCATATAGGTCTTAATAAAGACTGTAGAATGATGGCCTTCAGTATGCTATTTGTCGAATCAGGCACATTTTCTAAAATACAGATGAACGAAAGCTGAAGTATATCCAACCATAGTAGGACTAAGAGTGAAGCTGTAACATAGGATGAAGAATAACTGATTAGATGAAACAGCTTATGGACGAATAAAATTCTCAGGATTCTTTTTCTTCAGGGCACCACGACTGGGGCAGAGTTAAGGGTGTTTTGGTGTCTTAAGTCCATTGTAGTCAAACATATCTGCTAGGTTTAATCCTCGGAGTGTCCTCTGTTTGTAATGCTTGGAGTTTTAAAAAAATATTTGTTTGACAATTACAACAGTCCTGTAAGGTTTTACCCATAGGTTTTGATATGTACTCAAAAAGAACTTTTTTATTTGTGAATTGATATTCAGATGCCAAAGCTTATATGTGAGGTTTTACAGCTTAATTGAAATATAAAATATATATTTTCATGCATTTGTTCAGCTTACAAGTGAGCTAAACTTTAGATAGTCTAAATTGAAGATTAACTTTATTTTGTTTAGTATCCTTCATTAAGGAACAGCTTAAAAGCATAGTGACAATTTATCCAATATATGAAAATACATCCCATACTTACATCTGGAATTGCATGAAGTAATGCCTCTACTGTGACTTTAGTACTGATATTGCTATATTCTGTCAAATTTATAGTGCTAGAAAATTAGATTGTTTAGTGTAAACTGTTCTTTCATGATGTTCTGGCAATTTCTCTAGTGGCATATTATTTTATGAACCAGCTACAAGCTTTTTCATACTAGAAATTTTCATTATTCTTGCACATGTTTAAGCTGCAATAATCAAATGAGACAATAACTAACAACATAAAAGTTGTTGATTTTCAAATACTTAAAAAAACTGCAGATCAAAACTCAGACTAAAATCCTCTAAGGAAGTGTAATGTCAGTTCTACCAACATGTAAAAACCAATATTTTGATACCAATTGATATGGTCACTTGCATGAGGAAAAAGCAAACCAGATATGTATGGTCTTACATCAGACCAGTCCCCCTTCTGTTTACTGTACTTATTCCCACAAGTCTGATGTTACTCCAGTCCTTGTTGCTCTGCCCTCTCCCAAGGTCTATGACTTTAGTGACCCGTCAGCCTCCACACAGAACAGTACATTTCTTTACTGTAAATAGTGTTTTAAAAAAGTAACTGGTTTAAACTATTTAAAATTGTATTGGTTAAATGTTTAACCGTTAAGGACTTCACAACATAGGCAGGGAACTATGGGCGTGGGGAGGGTGCTGCAGCTCCCCCACATTTTACGCAGGGCCCCGCTGCCGGCCCACGTAAATGCCGGCCCCGGATGCTTTGGGCTGACAGTGGGGGCTCAGAGCTTTGCCTGTGAATCTCAGCGTCTTCAACTCCTAACAGTAAGTGGATACCCCGTGCGTGGGGGTGGCGATAGGAGTAGGAGTGGGGACAGGCAGCCCAGATGTGCCTACCTTTAAGATGCAATGTAGGCACAGTACAATATTTGCTGCTTTTATTTTTTGTCTCCGCTGTTGCCTGATTGGTTACTTCCGGTTTCACATGGTATCTGGTTGACCAATCAGTCCATAACTCTGCTGTTCGTATCTTTGAGGTTCTACTGTAGTTAGAAACCTTCATCTAATTTCAAGCCTATATATATATTTGTTTTTGTGTCAGTGCTGGTGCTTCAATTAAATAATTCCTTCCCCTCCCTGGTATTTATCCCTCTGCTTTCTATAAATACATCAGTCGTATCTCCACTCAGACTTCATTTGGTTAGGCTAACCAATCCAAGCTGTTTGAGTCTTCTCTCAGTAACCTTTCTCTGCACCTGTTCCAGTTTAAATTAATCTTTCTTAAACATGGGAGACCAGAATTGTTCACAGTTTTCCAGAGGTCTCACCAGTGCTATGGTACTAACACTTCCCTGTCTCTACTGGATACTTTGCCTGATGCATCCTAGGAATGCATTAGCCTTTTTCATGGCCACATCACATTGGTGGCTCGTAGTCATCCTGTGCTCAACCAATACACGCAAGTCTTTCTCCTCCTCTGTTGCTTCTAACTGATAAGTATTCAGCTTATAGCAAAAATTCTTGTTGTTAGTCCCTAAGTGCATGACTTTGCACTATTTGCATATTTCTATTACTCCAGTTTTCAAGGTCATCCAGATTTTCTTGTATGATATTCCGGTCCTCCTCTGTATTGTCAATCCCTCCCAACTTTGTGTCATCCACACATTTAATTAGCACACTCCCACATTTTTGTGCCAAGGTCATTAATAAAAATGGTAGAAAAGATTGGTCTCAAGACCAGTACCTGAGGAACTCCACTAGTAACCTCCCTCCAAATGGACACTTTCAGTATGATTGTTGTAGTCTCCCCTTTAACCAGTTCCTTATCCACCTTTCAATTATCAAATTAATCCCCATCTTCCCCAATTTAACTAATAATTTTCCATGAGGAACTGTAACAGATGCCTTACTGAAATCCAGCTTAGGTCGACTGCATTTTCCTAGGTCTAAAAAAAATCAGTTATCTTGTCAAAGAAGGAGATCAGGTTGGTCTGGCACAATCTACCTTCTGATTAAACACTGGAAAGTAACCACAGTTCTTTCCAAGACTGTTACTATCCAAGAGCTTCAGTACTCCAATCTGAACAGGATACCCCCATTTTTCTTCTCATTATGTAGTTATTTTCCAGTTGTGATTTGAGAGTAGGTAGGTGAATGTTCATAGACATTTAATTGTCATTTCAATTCAACATTGCCAATTCCAAGCATTTAAAAATCAGAGACTTTTTAAAAAAAAACAACCACCACTTTGGATTTTGTATTTGCCTTCTGGTTTTTAAGTCTTTGAGGGTGCATTTGGGTCACATTTTCAAGCTTTTCACTGCAACCCTGTGAGTAGAAACTTACTCATAATTTTTGTAATGAAACCTGAGATTCTTACCTAACAAGTGCCTTCTGGAGCTGAGGCTTTAAGAGAAACACCAACTATCGTGAGACTTGTGATAAAATCAAGAATTGGCAGCACTGTGATTTACCAGCTATAAGATAAGATTGTCATTCCTGTCATATAGTGCTTTCTCATCCAAACTAATTCTGTTGTACAGCTGTGTAAGTGGCAGGGCAAGCTTGAAGGCTTTAAGCATTCCCATCACAGCTGGCAGTGCTCTTTAATGTTGTGGCCTACATCTATTTTTTAATGTTCTGTTTTACCAGTATGTCTAGACTTGTTTAGCCTTTTAAGGCATGGCATCTGAGGGGGCCATCAGATTGCAGTTTTAGGATGTTTGGGATTACAAGTACATTTTGCACCATTTCCTTTTTATTGTTAAAATTCTTGCTCTAATGGATCCATTTTTGGACGACTTTATGTTCTTGATTGTTTATCCATTAAAATTCTTTTCTTAGTATAGCATTGGTAGGATGGATGCTTGATATTTACTCATGACTAATCTTAAACAAGACTTTTAAAGGGAATGAAGTGATTTTGTTAGTTTTAAATGGTGCTTTAAAAGAGTTCTTTGGTTTGTTGAGAAGTGAATTTCAAAGCTTTTACATTTTGTTTTTAAATAAACCTTGTTATTCCTGATTAAACAGAAATATATTGATTTAAACATTAAAAATCTACATTTTAAAAACAAAATAATTGAAAGTCAGTTTCACCTGGTGTGGGCTTCAGAGTTAAAGAACAAAAAAGAGAATGCTTTTTGGTTTAAATTAATTGAGAAGACACATATTCTGCTCCCTCCAGGCACCGATTTCATGAGTGAAGGAGTGACTGACATCATATACTCTGTTAACAATCATACAAGCACAAATTTATTTACTATGTTCCAGAAGTGTATGTGTGTTGTCAGAGTTTCGGGGTAATTTCCCCTTTCTCTCACACACCTCTCCCTCATGGTCTGCTCAAGGAATGTCCATTAAGGTTTCAGGCCTCTAGCTGTCACATCTCCCTGGGCAGGGCCCCTCATCCCTCTCCCTTCTGACTGGGGGATTAGGCTACAGCTCTCCTGTAATTCAGTGTGACTCTCCTAGCTGGTCTGACAAGGAGACCAGCCCTTGAACTTAGCTTTCTCTCTAAGCGCTGTGAATCATGTATGCCAGCATGCAGCTCTATCAAAGCAGAGTACATTTATTTAAGGACAAAAACCTACAGAAAAAAAATATGAAACATTAAAAGGCTCTAAATGCTTTAACAGTAGCTCCCCGTCAATCCTAATGGAGACCCCAACAGGATCCCGTCCCTCCAGGCCTTCAGCAGAGCTGAATCCCTGCTTTGGCAAAAGATCATGTCTATCTGAATAAAAAAGAAGGCCTCTCTGTGAGATTAAACTCAGGCCAGATCTACACTACAGAGTTAGGTCAACATAAAGGGAGCTTATGTTGACCTAACTCTGAAAGTGTCTACACTACAACGGTGCTCCTGCCTATGTACATCACCCACTACATCAACTTAATAACTCAACCTCCGTGAGAGGTGTAGTTCTTAGGTCGATGTAGTTAGGGTGATGCAGTGTCTTGTAGACACTGTGTTACTTACATCACCTGTTGGCTGTCAGCGCCATGTGGGGCTGCATAGGGCAGGGGTGGGCAAACTTTTTGGCCCAAGGGCCACATCTGGGTATGGAAATTGTATGGCAGGACATGAATGCTCACAAAATTGGGGTTGGAGTGTGGGAGGGGGTGAGGGCTCCAGCTGGGGGTGCGGGCTCTGGGGTGAGGCTAGAAATTAGGAATTCAGGGTGTGGGAGGGCACTCTGGGTTGAGGTAGGGGGGTACGGGCTCTGGGGTAGGGCTGGGGATGAAGAGTTGGGTGTGCTGGAGGGTGCTTTGGGACCGAGGGGTTCGGAGGGTGGGAGGGGGATCAGGTCTGGTGCAGGGGGTTGGGGCATGGGAGGGGGTCAGGGGTGCAGGCTCCAGGTGGCACTTACCTCAAGCAGCTCCTGAAAGCAGCGGCATGTCCCCACTCCGGCTCCTACACGGAGGCGCGGCCAGGCAGATCTGTGTGCTGCCCTGTCCTCAGGTGCTGCCCCTGCAACTTCCATTGGCCACAGTTCCCAGCCAATGGGAGCTGTGGAGGCAGAAGTTGGGACAGGGGAAGCATGCAGAGCCCCCTGGCTGCCCCTACGTGTAGGAGCCAAAGGGGGGACATTCCGCTGCTTCCAGGAGCTGTGTGGGAGTGCCAGAGCGGGGTAAGCCCTGGACCCTGCTCCCCAGCGGAAGCTCGAGGGCCAGATTAAAATGTCTGAAGGGCCGGATGTGGCCCCTGGGCCATAGTTTGCCCACCCCGGCATAGGGCTTTCTGCATGGCTGCAGGACTGGTGGCACTTGATCCCTCCAGGTGCAAGGTACTTGGAGGGAGGCAGCACTCACACTGACTGTAATTAATGGATTTTTTTTCCATTGATTTCAGTGTGTCAGCCGAAATCTCTGTTTACCAACATCTGTCGATTTAAATAAAATCTTGCCAAGCCTAAATATCACATTGTTAAAGTTAATACAATAGTCCCCAAAGATACTGTGTGTGGCTGCAATATCTGTCACATCTCCCCCATAAAGAAGTGGGTTTAATTAGGATGCTCAATTGGCATCCTGGGGAACCCACAGGCTCACTTCCCGGACAGAGCATTAACTGCCAAATTTGTGGTTCCTTTCAAAATGGACCACCTCCATATCAACATTTGGAGCACCTGGCTCCATCTTAGCAATTTGGCAATAGTCCCTTCCATTTGAAGCAACCAGGTGAGTGGTGAACGGTCAGTATATACAATGAAGAAATGCCCAAACATATAGGAGTGTAATTTGCTGAGGGTCCACGCTGTGGTGAGATGTGGTTTGTTTGTTTTTTGGTAGTTACATAGTTGTTTCTCTCAGGGAAGCTTATTCAGATACATGGTGGGATGTCTCCCTCTTTTTCCATTGCTTTGCATCAGCACAGCCCTGACTTCGCGTCAGAGGTGTCTGTGAAACCATAAAAGGTTTGTCATAGTCTGGGCTTACTAGAAGTGGGTTTGTACTTCGTGCTTCCTTCAGTTTACAGAAGGCCAGGTGACACGTGTGTGTGTGTGTGTGTGTGCGTGCATGCTCACGCGTGTGCCTTCCATTGGCATGGTTCTGGGACAGCTTGTGGGTCAGTGTAACAAAGTTTGTGTGCTTGATAACTTATAATTTGAAGGTTGCGCTCCAGATGGCATTAATTTTGTTTTCAGATCATCTTTCTCATTAATTCTCCCTCCAGACTTTTGTGGTGTTGTAAGTCATTGCAGAGTGATTCTTAACAAACGGGTAAAAACTCTAAAACAAAAAAAGGAATTTGTATGAGGTTAACTGATGTAATAGGTATATTAGCTGCCAAAATCTGTCTTTGTTCCTCATTACCAATTTTTATTTTACAAAGTTCATGTTTTGCCATTATTGAACCTGTAGTAAGAAAACACAACTAGGTCAAATAGTGGTAATGTTCATATTTTATACACTTTTTTACAGTCTGACCATAGAAAATATTTCTTAGAATCTGTGTGTCTATCTTTGATTCTAGAAATTAACTAGAATAGTTGAAATTATAAAAGTTATATATACACCTCTACGTCAATATAACGCGACCCGATATAACACGAATTTGGATATAACATGGTAAAGCAGTTCTCCAGGGGGGCGGGGCTGTGCACTCCGATGGATCAAATCAAGTTCGATATAACACGGTTTCACCTATAATGCGGTAAGATTTTTTTGGCTCCCAAGGACAGTGTTATATTGAGGTAGAGGTGTATATTTTTCTTAATCATCAAAAATGTCAATTTGAGGGGGAAAATACTTAATAGACATCTTTCCATAATTATGTAGTTATTTCTCATAGCTGCTTAATCAAAAACAGGGAAAGAAATGTAAAGAAATTCTCGTTAACTCTAGTACTAATAAAGGAAATGGTTATACTGTAGTTCTTTTAGCATAGTGTGCTCATTGAATGCATATTTTTTTTGCAACTTGCTGAATTTTGCAGTCCTGTGAGCCCTCCTCACACAATTTCCATTGAAAGCAGTGGGAATTATGCTCACTCAGTCCTTGCAGTTTGTGGCCCAAAGTGGATTTTTATTTCTGTATATTTTTCCAAGAAAAAGCATTTAAAATTTTCAGTATAATCCCCAAACAAAATTTAGTTAATTTTTATGTATTAAATATCAGTGGGGTTAGTCATTTTTGTGATGCAGGCACTTAATCATTTCCAAAGCACATTAAAGTAAATGGAAAGACTTCCTTTGACTTTACTGGGCTCTGGATCGGTCCATTGTCTACTAAAATGACCTTCAGATAGTTGCAGCTTTTGGTTGCTGCAGACTGGTGACCTAGAGATGGATGGCTGTAATATCCATTTAACAATCTTCTGATCCCCACAGCCCTCTTGAATTTCCTTTTCTTAATCTACAAATCAAATCTGGATGTTAAACAGCTGGTCTAATAATTTTGAAAAGGAAAAAGTGAATTCTTCAGAGTTAACATTGTGATGCTGAGAAGAGAAGTTTGGGTTCAGGTGGTTGTGGGAAAGGAGATGGAGATAATGTATTTTATACTGCTATTGTAGAGATGTTTCCTGTGGAAGAATTGGCCTATGTTGCTTTTTGAATGTTCTATACTAAATTGAATGTAGAATTTCTTTGCATCATGAAATTGAGTAAACAGTCACCGGAAGTACTGAGGATGAGGATAATATCTGTTTTAAGGTGTTTGCCTTTAGCAGTGTCCAATGGAAAACTGTACTGTGCCTATGCCTCTGTTTTTTAATATATGGAGAAAACAATATTGTGTTTATAAAAGGGTTCCAAATTAAATGATAAAACAGAGTGCTGGCAATAATTCATAATATAATTTAAGTTATATTGCTATGATCTAATTTGCCTGTTCAGAAGAACATTTAGATTTTAAAATGTTTTCTTCATTTTAGATCTGATTAAAGACTGCCATGGACATCACAGGGCTTTAGTTCAGACACCTATATTATTTCTGAAGTTTATAGATTCTGTTAATCATCAACAAGGGTCATATTGACAGTTTATTTCTGTAAGCTTCCCGTCTTTCCTGGTTAATATAGAAGATGTAAAGACAGGCAGTTGATAAAATCACAATTAGCCTGAAGCTTTATGTAGGACCTGTCTTGTATCTCCTAATACTGTAAAAAAGAGGGTTAATGGTAACTTGTTTTTAATTCAGTCTTGTAGTCAGCATTTTTCCACTCTCCTTTCTGTGGTCAATTGTTATCATACCCTATTACTTCAATAAAGGTGGCATGCAGGTAGGTAGCTCCTTTGGAAACCAGCACCGTTACTTTTTTTCAGGCTGGTTGGCAGTTGACATCGAGAAATAGAGCAGCTGGCAATCTCTTCTTATTGAAAGACTGAGTCTGCATCATGTACACATTCTTCATCAACCTAGGGTCTAGAGCAGGAGTCAGCAACCTTTCAGAAGTGATGTGCCAAGTCTTCATTTATTCACTCTGATTTAAGGTTTCGCATGTCAGTAATACATTTTAACTTTTTTAGAAGGCCTCTTTCTATAGGTCTGTAATATATAACCAAACTGTTGTTGTATGTAAAGTAAATAAGGTTTTTAAAATGTTTAAGAAGCTTCATTTAAAATTAAATTAAAATGCAGAGCCCCCCGGACTGGTGGCCAGGACCGGGGCAGTGTGAGTGCCACTGAAAATCAGGTTGAGTGCCGCCTTTGGCACACATGCCATAGGTTGCCTACCCCTGGTCTAGAGTCTTAATTCCAAGTAGTAACTCAGGTTTAAATGGCAAAGTGAAGCTGTACTAATTTGATCACTATGAAGAATCCTGGAAGAAGCCAATTATTTAGACAAGTTTTATCGTAGTTGATTATTTCATACTATCTCAGAACTACAGTATTCAAACTTTCAAAACTTCTTATTTAGCAGGGAATGTATGTGATTGTTAATAAAAATATTCTCCAATCCCATATATCTGTCTCTTATTTTTCAACAATGCCTAATGCAAATAGGACTTCTGATAAAACATTTTATTCTTCAGATGTCATAGCTCTTGTAGCTGGACATGAGTGAAGAAGACAGGGAATGAATCAGCATACCTGTGACAATATTTAATGCAACACTGAAGCAATGTATGAACATCCTTGTGACAAATTTGTATCTAGCATGTGTGTGTGTTTGAGGGACGTGTAGACCAATGCTATTCAAATTGTGGCAAAAAATTTGAATAGTTTTCAATGGTTACACTGCAGGCAGAACTGGTAAAAAGTAAAGTTTGAGTTAATGGGAGAGTGACTTTAACTTTACTAGGACAAATGATTGATTTTTAGATGAGGCTTAACTAAGCAAGACAAAACCTTGGTCTTCTGAGCAAAATGATATGAGTTGTGCTAGAACAATTGTGAGTGAAATGTAGCACCTCCTGAAATTTCAAAGGAGAACTATCAGCATCTTTGTTGTTGTAGGCAGCAGTACGGGTGATGGCAGGTAACTATGGAATCAAGATCCTAATACAGATCATCATGATTGCAGAGATGGATAACTCGAAGGGCCAAATGTAGTGATGGAGGTGAATTCCAATAGGTAACATTAGCCACAGAGGCTGTTGGTTCAAAATTCTGGTTTTAGGCATTGAACTAAATTGTGACAGCTCCAAAAGAGCCTAAGGCATGCAGCAATAATATAAACCTGTAGCCTTACACGTGCAGACAGTTGTCATGTAAAAAATGTGAACTTATTATATACAATGTTAGAGGATTTACTTAGAAAAATATACAAACATAACATGCCAGAAGTTTAGGGAAGTTATTTGGGTTCACGATGAAGGAAACAGCTGTGTCTGTACATTAAAAATTTCCCTGACATTAGGCCACTAGGGAAGTTAAATATTCCCTTATAGCAAAATACTACTTTATGAATAGTATTTAAAATGGAACAAGTCTGCTGGTGAAGGAAGAACAAGGACATTCAGAATTGAGATGCTTCCAAACAGTATACAGAACACTGTTTAACAGAAGCGAACTCATCACTGAACCCAGGCACTTTTTTCTTTCCGGTTGTATTGGTGATTTACATTTTTAAAAGTAATCTATTTCCACCTCAGTCAAGAATCTTTTTTTTTTTTTTTAAATTCATCTCAAATCAGTCCTGCTAAAATAAGACACTTGGATTAATGTCAGTGTCACAGCCCTGGCAAAGCTCCCCCAGCCAGACTTTCCCCAGGCTGCTGTGTTTGGGTCCGATCATGCTAGACCTGTGTGCTTTAAACTTCCTGAGTCTGAGTAACAGCACTGTCCAGCACTGTCTTTCTATGATCTCTCTGGCACACATCCTGGGCATGTGCTCTCTGTCTGCTACCCCTTCATGGAAATGGGACCTCAGAGTCTAACTACTTATAGCCCCAGCCAGGGCTGACGAGAAGGTGGGATGGGGCATTGAGGGGGGGCAGCTGTTCTAGGGCTGTGAGGCTTAGGGCCCCACAAAACATTTGTAATGTCTGTGTAAATAAAGGGAGGGGATGGGGACCCAGTGAACATGATCACCCCAAATTTATCTTAATGGACCCGCCCCCAGGATCAGTGCTGACCGCCATAAACACCCCAGGTGCTTACCAACACCCTTTACCATAGCTCCAACCTTTGTGAGCATTTTGGTCACAGTTTACCCCTTGAGGGACATGTGAAATGTAGATGAAGGATGTAACACGCAGACTTTGCAAAAGATTCTCAAATCAATCTCTCTTTACTTTAGATATCACAAAAGATGTACAAACCTAGATAAAACACCTATATGCCATCTCTGCCTCAGGTTCCTCACCAATCTTGAGCATTCTTTGCATTTGGTAAGAGTCCTTAAGGGTGTCCAGGATCCACTCTCCTTACATACAGCTTCTCCTTTGAATTATGGAATCTCTGCCTCTCTCCAGCCAGCTTTCTTCTTCCTCAGCTGGTGCCACAGTTAGAAAAGGACACGCCTACTATGAAACCATGTCTTTGTTCCTCTGTCTCTGAGTCCCTCTGCCCCAGCCCTGAGCCTCCCCCCAAACCCGGAGCCCCCTCCTGCACCCCAAATCCCTCATCCCCAGGCCCACACCAGAGCCCGCACTTCCAGCCGGAGCCCTCACCCACACCCTGAACTCCTCATTTCCGGCCCACTCTAGAGCCCTCACCCCCTCCTGCACTCCAACCCCCTGAGCCAGCCATGTGAAAATGAACGAGTGAGTGACAGAAGGAAGGGGGGATGGAGTGAGCGGGGCCGGGGCCTCGGAAGAGGGCAGGGGGGCGGGTCAAGGGTGTTCAGGTTTTGTGCAAGTAGAAAGTTGGCAACCGTAACCCCATCCACTTCAGATCAAGTGAGTAGAACTATTTCTTCCAGCTCAGGCACCCTGCTTAGCATACCCATTGTTTAGCCAGAACCCAGTCATTAAGGCAGATGGCTTCTTTTGGTTTGGTTTGTAGCTTCTTGGGGGATGAGGGTGACACATGTCAGGGGCCCTGTTTGTCCATGGCTAACATACTACACATCGAGGCATTCAACGATACAGCAATTTCATAAATTAACCAGAATTCATAAGTTGTACATAGTTTTTCTGTTAACCTAAGTTTAGCAAAACACCCTTGCTGTTAAAATATCATCATCATCTACATACTGGTTATAGGTCACAGCTGGCTTTTTGTAGCTCTTTTATTTATGTAAAGGACTTAGGTTCTTTGGAAAGTCCATATTCAACTACCACCTTTCTTGTGGGACTGTCAAGTGCTGTATAAGGATATGTCTTCGCTACCGGCCGGATCGGTGGGCAGCGATCGATCCAGCGGGGATTGATTTATCGCGTCTAGTCTAGATGCGATAAATCGATCCCTGAGCGCTCTCCCGTCGACTCCTGCACTTCAGCTCGGCGAGAGGCGCAGGCAGAGTCGATGCAGGAACGGCAGTAGTCGACTCACCATAGTGAAGACACCACAGTAAGTCGATCTAAGTACGTCAACTTCAGCTACGTTATTCCCAGTGCAGACCAGGCCTAAGATTGTGTGACATTGCTACCAGACTAGCTATCCTCCTTTGTAATGGTATATTTGGAAATAAGCTGCATCTAAACTTTCTGATATTGACAAAAAAGCTACGTCCTTCTACAAATTGTTTAAAAAAACCCACACCTGATAAAACTGACAGCTTCCCACATATGTCCCTTCCCTGCAATACACCCTAAAAATGTTGGTCTGGCTTTAGTATGAAAATATTATCCCTCCTGTATGAGGTTTGTAAGTCTGATAGATGGATGGATAGGGCCCAAATCTGGATTATATTTGGAGGCAGGTTTCAAGCTGAATCAGGAGAAGTGGTTGGAGTTGGCAGTGCCCAAATCTTGGAAACTGTTGTTGAGTAAATTTGGTCTAACATGGTGGAAATATTACTAGATCAGCTGAACTCACAAGACTTCCATAACCTTGAATGCTGGAAACTTTACAGCTGTTATCACATCCAAACTAGAACTAGAAAATGAAACACTTTTCAGATCTGGATCAAATTTGGCACCAAAACTGCGTCAGAGTGTGGTTAGGCTCTGGAGATTCAAACTTAACTACGTTACTTCCACCACAAAAAAAAAAAAAAAAAAAAAAAAAAATTCAGAGGAGATTGAAATCAAGATTCTGGTTTTGGTCTCTTTGGCCTTGCTCACTATTTCATTTTGTGTACCTTGAATACAATTTAGTTTATTTAAGATGCTGACTTACTAGTGCTTGCGTAACCTTCCCTTTTTATTTAACACCTTTCCCCTAAAGTTTCCAGGTTTAAGAATAGAATCCTAACTTTATTTGCAGAGTTCAAGCTCTTTGCAGTCATGGTAATTGAGTTTTTGAATCTTTCTAGGCTTTGTCTATACTGGCACTTTTGTTGGCAAAACTTTTGTTATTCAGGGGTGTTAAAAAACACTCTCCCCTCCCCCGAACGACAAAAGTTTTACCGACAAAAAGCGCTGGTGTGAACAGTGCTTTGTCGGCAGGAGTGCTCTCCTGCCAACAAAGCCACTGCTGCTCGTTAGGGGTGAAAGTTTTTTGTCGTCAGGAGAGCTCCCTTCTGCCTACAAACAGCAGCTACACTGAGTGCCTTTTAGCAGCATGACTTTAGCGGCACAGCTGTGTTGCTAAAAACTGGGTAGTGTAGCCATAGCCTTAGTGATGCAGAGTAGGAGTGGGCAGGAAATCAGTCATCCTTCTGCTTAGGGTAAAAGGTGGGTTTTTGCTGGAGAAGCAGTACTGTGTTAAAGTCATATTATCCAAAATATTCATGTTTGTGCCAGCTGTTTTAGATGTGGGAAATGCATGTGCTTTACAAGGAGCGAGACTTTATTTCATACATTGAGTTAGAACCACTGGGTCAAGTAAAATGAAAACAATATATCTATATTTGAATGCAAGAAAAAGTTTATTTTTTTTGGATTTTTTTAAAGTTTTTTAAAAGCAATTTATTCCTTGTATACTGTATGTATGTATTGTACTGTACCACTAATCTAAACAGTCTGGAAATAAAAAATGTCTTGGTAATGTGACAGTATTACTAAAATTTTGTGGGTATTTTTCAGGCAGAAAAAATGCTGACCATTTTGTGGTTTTTCTGAAATCATGTGCAATTATGTCATTTAACCAGACAATAAGGCTTTCTGTGGTGCTTTTAGATAAACAGGAAAACTCGCTTTTTACTTTGTCTGTTTCATTACAGAACCAGCCTTTATTTTTAGTGCTTAAGTTGTTTGATATGCAAAAATAAAGCACACAGTAAATTTTATCATTGATAGGAAAATGGGCCACCAATAATCTTCAAAAAGCTCCTGTTCAAGTTTGGTGTCTGTTGCTACAGGTTTTATTTTTTCACTTACGGCAAAATCAATTACTGTATTTAAAATGTATTTAAACTGACACAATTGTAATCCATTTACTTGGCAATAGGGCATTTGACTCCTTTGCTGAGAGTCCAGCATTTTAAAAACCCTACATATTGAAACCCACTACAAAATAGAATGAAAGCTGCAGTTTTATTGCAGCAACCAGTCTTAGTATTGGGCAGAGCTGAGCACCATACAGCCAGTCTGGCAGTCATAGGCTATGTCTACACTACTGCAGAAAGTCAACCTATGCTACGCAACTCCAGTTATGTGAATAACGTAGCTGGAGTCAACGTACCTTAGGGCAAGTTACTGCAGGGTCTGCATCGTGTGGGGTTGATGGAAGAAAATCTCCTGTTGACTTATCTTATTCTTCTCGTCGGGGGTAGAGTACAGGGGTCAACTGGAAAGCGATCTGCTGTCGATTTGTGGGTCTTTACTAGACCTGCTAAATTGACCACCTGTGGATCAAGCTCAGAGTGTCGATTCCGGCTGTAGTGTAGACCTGCCCATAGACTAACATAGCTTCAAAATCATCTGGCTCTCTACTGACAAACACAAGATTTCTGCCTGCAGGGGGTAAAGGAAGCTTGAAAGAACCCTCCGCCCAATAATGTACTTTCCTTTAAAATTTTCCTCTCCACTTTCTTTGTAGCTTAATCCTTACATTTTTATTCTCCAATAACTTCTCTATAAAACTAAGTGTATGAAGACATTTTATACTCCTGTTCTCGTTATTGCAGGCTGGGCTGGTAGCGCTACCTATTAATGTTGCCTGACATTTCCCATTATACAACACTGTTTTCCAGTTGTGTTTAACTTTGCTAATTTTTAACAGTTTGAACTGAAATTTTTCATGTGCCTTTTGCCGTCCCTATGAAAATCTTCCCCACTTTGGCCAAGTTTTAAGCCTTTGAAAAATTGCAGTTTCCATGTGGTCATTAGAGACTTCTTTGACTTTCAGCAGCTAAAATCTTGAAAGATTCCATTCTCACTGAACATGTGCAAGCCTCTTGCAGTTTCTTGTGCTGACCAAATTGCACATGCATCATCTCCGAAGTGACTGAGCATAGTCTAGCCCAAGGGTACAGAGGCTCGGAAGGACTTTCTCTGTAATGGCTGAACCTGACTGCTTTAGGCCCTGCACTGGATCTGAGAGTAGGGATACTCCAATTTTTCACAGGTTAGGTGTTGGCCTAATGCTTCTTCCATTAAAGGCAGTGGTAAAATTCCATTAAGTGGATGCAGAGTTATGCCAATATTTGAATGCTTTTGAAAATCTCACCTTTAACTTTACTTTCAATGTTTGTACCCTAAACTGAAGCAATTATTTTTTATCAAATTTTAATCATGTTTTTCCTCCAAGAAAGATCAGTGTTGGCCCACTCCAAGAAAACATGCATAATTCCAAGTGAATGCAATAAAAATTTGCTTAAATGACTATGCTAACACCACATGATTTTGCTTTCAGTCTATTTATATAGGAATAGCACTTTACTTACAAGAGTGTGTGTCACAGGTAAATGCCCTTCCTCCTATATTGAATAATAAAGTGCATTCTACAAGTAATAATTGCTCATAAGTTTTAGTACTTTCTTATCCACCATAACTCAAAACTAGGAAATTAACACATTTTGTGCAAAATGCATCATCCTAGGTGTCTTTTACCCTATGTTTGTTTCTAATTTTGTATAAGGCGATGGTTCCCTTTTAAGCTTACTGTTGAGATGAATACGTAGGGGAAAAGCAATTTGTCAGAACAAAAAGACCCCATATGCTGCACGGTAGTTGCCAGTTGTAATGAATGATCAATCTGACCCAGTTTTTAGCTCCTCCTATTGAATTTTTTTGGTTACTCTGGCACAATTATGTATTGTGTATACTTTAGGAATGGGGTTAGAATTGCACAGAATCATGTACTGTAATCTATCTAGAGAATGTTGTAAAATACATTTATTATAATATAAAACACTTGAGAGCATTTTTAAAAGACTGTCGGCGCTGTTTTTGGACTACAGTTATATAAATCACGATGTGTGAGGCTGTTCAATGGAACTTCTAAAAGTGTTTAGAAGTTAGCCAATTAACAGCTCAAGTTTAGTTGCAAAACTTGATATTAATGCTCATGAATAAATTGAAGGTTCATAAAAGCGCTCTCTTCCTTTGAAGTTGGTAATTCAAATTACTGTCAATTGTGAGGCAGCTATTTACAGTAATGTTAGACTTTATTATGTGTTGTTAATGCAAGATCAGGCCACCTCCCGGCAGACTATCCTGCTTTTAGTTTAGCAGACTCTTCACATCAAAGTTTGACTTTTGTATATAGCCACTGTGATTGACATGTTTTCTTTTTGCTATTTAATATCCAGATTGGATCCAAACCTTGCAGTTATATTCAGTGTTTTAACATGTTTGTTTACACTGTGCTCAGTTAAAAAATATTGTTTAGACATACCTGTAAATGCAACATGTGTATTGCATATACCCGAGCTAGCAGAAATTGATCGTGACTTTTTGTGACTGGACTTTTTTGCTTAGGTGCTTTTTGTAGTAGTGATGGAGAGATTGTATTCATAAGGGTTGCATTGAGTTGTGTCTTAGTAAGTGCCTATGTTGCTGTTTAAATCTAAATGTATAGTCACACCACAATGAAGTAGTAGACAGAAATAAGACATAGGATGAGTTTCCTTGAAATTATTAATATTGATATGGGAAACCATCAAACACTAATGTAACCATAAATTCCTTTATTAAATCCAAAAGCCAATGGTATTTATACAATTGCTGTAAATATGCCTAAAAAGCCTAACTAATAAGCAATTTACTACATCAAAACAGTAACAAAACATTTATAAGCATTTGATCAAATGCTAAACCTGGGGTGCTTAGACCCATGTTGGTCAGCTCCAACATGGTCAGGCAGGTATTAGCAATGAACCCCTTTAAGAGTTTACCTTTTATACCCTTTAACAAACAAGTGATGTCATTGCCAATTACTGTACTGACTTCAGCAAAAAACCAATTTGAGACAATTTACCCTTTTTTCCAGTCTTAATCTAGATAAGATTCACAGCCTCCTTTCTTCCCAGGGCCTTTCCTTTCTTCTTTTCTCCCCCACTCCTTGCTTACCAGCAGAACAGTGGTAAGGTTTGAGCTTGTTTATTTAAGATAGTTTTTCTTTGTCTTGTTACTGCAGTTCTTTTACTTTTACTTTTGGAACCATACATCCTTCCCATACTACAGGTAGTACTTACTATTCTCACAGCCTTCATTTACCTGCTGATTGGGACCTTTTCCCTCCTGGCCACAAACTATAAAGAGAAAATGTCATTTTCTTAATTAAACTTAGGCTAACTTGAATTCTTTAGTTTTATATGTATTCTACAAGTGCTTATGTGCTCCCCATTACATTAGTATCGTACAATTTTTAGTGTGTTTACCCTGGACATCCATTTGAGGGAGGGAAGTCCTATTATTTCTGTTTTAGATGGGGAACTGGGAACCAGAGAGACTAAGTGACTTGCCCAAGTTCACACAGGAAGTCTGTGGCAAAGCAGAAAATTGAGTCCATGTCTCGAGTCCCCGGCTAGTGCCCTAAGCACTGGACCATTTTTCCTCTCACAATATGGTTTCTCAGATGAGGAGAGGTGATTCTCTACCTTAATCAAGGATCATGTTTTAGAGGAGCTATAGAGAGAGAACAAAGAACAGAACATAAAATATTCATGTTTTTCTTTTTTTAAATTCTCTATAGGCATTAGGTAGTAATTACAGAAAATAATCTAAGAGACCTAAAACCAGTATAGGAAGGGATATTGGACATGAACAATTCTGTTTTCACCAGTTCATTCCTTTTGGCAGAAGGCCTACGATCCCATAGCTGACTTGCCCTGGTTAACTCAACATTTCTAACTACAGGAGATGTGAGGACCTCACAGAAACTGAGCTGAAATGGGATAGCACTTCGAAAAGTGCTAGCCTGATTAAGTCCTGCTCATGCCTGACTGAACTGATGAAACTGGTGATACTAGCCTTGAGGCAGGCCAGAGGAGAAAAGTGTGTGCTTGGAATAGTGTTGTATAGTGTTTGCCAAAGTTCTAATTACTGACTTAGTGTTTAGAGTCTAGGGTAAGAATATGAGACGAGAACTGTATGCACAGCGTTGCCCCATTGAAGTCTCTGGAAGTTTTACAATTAAGTTCAGTGGGGATAGAATTTTCCCTTCTGTTATGGGTGCAATAATCTTTTGATACTCTTTGCTGTTTAATATCTAAAGGAGGCTTGAAAGTTATATTTCTCCTTGTGTTTTACATTTAGAAACTAACAGATAAATAGAGTTTAAACAGTCTGACTAAAAACTCCCACCTCCCCATAGTTGCTTAATTTAATCTCTTAGGACTCTAGTGATGTTATCTTGCTAGTTCTCTAGTCACTGTAGAGTCTTCCAGGCTAAACAGAATCCCTGAGAAGCAGGGGGGAAAATGCCTTTTTCGGGGGTGAAGTGGGTAATCAAAATCAAACATCCTTCAGGCTGCCTTTATATATGTCACAGATCTGGCTGAACTCCTGTTGGACACTCACGAGACTGTTGTGAAGGGATCCACCTCACTGGGCCCCTTGTGCTTTAAGCCTGCAGAGTCGTAATGGAGTCCAGACACTGTCCCTGGTGTGGGCTCTCTAGGAATGCTATTGGGGTACAGATTCTGTCTAGCACCCCATTCTGAGAACTGAGACCCCATGAACCAATTGCTAGCTCCTGGGACCGTGCTGGCCCCTTAAACTCCCTCGCAGTTTAGACATATTCTCTCCCAGAACTCCAGCCATGTGGGAACCCTGGGTTTACAGTTTACCTCTTCAGGGGCATGTGATAGTGAAGTGAACAGACACAGATAGACTTGGCAAAGGATTCTAAAATACCATTGTTCTTTACTTTATAGTGTGAGAAACACAGATCCATGTAGAATAATACACACCTCTAGGCATTTCCCTGCCTCAGGTTTTTCACAGCTCCGCAGTGTTCTTTGGGCTTGGGAAGAGCCCCCTGGGGTGACCAGCAGGTGCGGCTCTAGGTATTTTGCCGCCCCAAGCACAGCAGGCAGGCTGCCTTCGGTGGCTTGCCTGCGGGAGGTCGTCAGTCCCGCGGATTCGGCGGTGCGCCTCTGGGAGGTCTGCCGAAGCCGCGGGACCAGCGGACCCTCCACAGGCATGCCGCCGAAGGCAACCTGCCTGCTGCCCTCCCGGCGACCGGCAGAGCGCCCCCCGTGGCTTGCTGCCCCAGGCATGCGCTTGGCGTGCTGGTGCCTGGAGCCGCCCCTGGTGACCAGGATCCTTCCTCTCCAGCTTATGACTTCCCTTCAGAGACATGGAGCCTCCCTCTAGGTCAGCTTTCTCTGACTGTGGCCAGTTGCAGTTAAACAGCACTCCCTGCTATGAAAACCTGCCCGTCTCTTTCCCCTCTCCTGCCCAAAGTTCCCGTTCCTGCCTCAGAGAGTCTCTCAAGTTTGTGGCCCCCTACCAACACCTGGTTCCTTTGTTCTGCTGCTGGTGTTCATCTTCACTTCTTCAGCCCCCTGTAGACAAGCTGAAGGAAATAGCTTCTCCCTGCTCCAGCCAGCCTCCTTAGCATACCAGTGGTTCAGTCAGAGTGCAGTTGTTAAGGTTAACAACTCTCCATTGTGCCTTGTTGGTACTCAGTCCTTGTCAGCAAGGGGTGGATTCCATGTTCACATAGAGGCTTTCCCTGATACAGCAATTTTCTAATGACTTCATAGTAAAACCAGGATTCTTACTTTGTACCGATAAAGTTCCCAAATTTTCACAAGATACAAAGAACCAAGAAGGCACCTGCCCAATTTTTTTTCCACAAGTTATTTTTAAAGGGGGATTGTCAACATGAAAATTGCATTTATGTCTGAATTATACCAGTTATGGGTAAGACTGCTATCTGAGAGATTCCTTTTTTCTAATATTTGAGTTTTGTTCATTTTACAGAGTATATTTCACTCTATCCCCTGCAGTCTTACAAACACTTAGGACTTACGCATGTGCTTAACTTTAAACCTTCATTGACTTCAATGGGACTGTTTCTGCGCCAAGTTTAAAGCGTGTAAGCATTTGCAGGATCAGGACTTTAGGCTCTTTTTCCTTTATGTGAGGCTGTAACTCAACAACAAAGGATGGGGAGGGGGGGAAGAGGAGAATTAAGTATTTGCAGAAGTAGGGAATTGTGATTTTCAAATCATAACAATGGAGTGAGGTCCGTGGAGAACATTTGAAGCTATTCTAAAATTTTTATTTAAACTGACTACATTTTTAAGTTGACTGACCTTTGAAATAAATGTAATGGGAAAAGGCATTTTAAAATGGTATTGATCTGGATGCTGTTTGCACTAATAAGCAAAATCAGTTGGATATTTTCTCCAAGTTCTGAAAAGACGTATGAAAAATTTAAAAAGGAAATAAAATGTTTGCTTTATCGTTTGCACTTTATACTGTTGGGCTTAGAAAAGGGGGCTCTTTTTTCGGCAACCCATGACCAGTGGCTATGTTGACTTTAGATCAGTATAATTTTGTTACTATAAGTTTTGTAATACATGAAGTACCCAAAAAATCTTGCACTAATTTCTTTTATTCTTGCTTTCAAATAGTGCCCTATTCTAAACTAAAATTGCACATTCTTGAGAGTAAACTGATCATGTTCCCAATGGAAATTTCAGGAATACTTGTGGCTATTTTCAATATGTGGAAATCTATTTATATTTTTTCCATTTGTTTTTTTTCCTAGGTTTTGGCACTGATTGCATTCATCTGCATAGAGACCATCATGGAATGCTCCCCTTGCGAAGGCCTGTATTTCTTTGAGTTTGTGAGCTGTAGTGCATTTGTAGTTACTGGAGCTTTATTGCTTATGTTCAGTCTAAATCTTCACACAAGAATACCACAGATCAACTGGAATCTTACAGTAAGTTCTCATCCAAATCTTCATATTGTAAAAATAGCTGAATAAACATTTTAAGTTTGTTCTTTAAACTCTGCCTGTCTTTTACTGAAATTTAAGATCCTGAATAAATGCTATGTATACTGAGTAAAATATATATCTTTCTTATGTCCAATTTGAACACCCACAGAGTAGTGAGTCTTTAGAAATGTAATGAGATTATAGGATGTTAAATTAAATAAATCTGGAATTGTCTTCTAGCAATTTCTCCTTCTCTGAAAGAGAGCCTTTCTAGCAGTGCCAACATTTCTTATTTATGACTGAGGTGGGCAAAAAATACTCTTATTCATTGTATAACTTTGAGAAATGCTGTCCAAAAAAAGAATTAGGAATTCATTTTATTAGATCTGTAAATAATACAAAAAGTTGTTGAAATGTATGGCAAATATATTTGTAATAACCTGCTGCTGTTTTTTGACACTCTGAGTGCTAAATCTCTTGTAAACATGAACACAAGCATTGTATTATTTAGGGGGAAAACTGAACTGTCAGCAAGGAGAAGTCCATTGCGTTGACTTGGTTACGTACCTAGAGACTATAAGAAACATAGACTAGCAGGCCTCACGTTGACAAATACAAGAAATTTGGGTGTGGGGAAAGAATTGCCAGAAACTCTCATTCATTTTGGATGTATCTTCATTTTCTTGCTTGCTGTGAGCCTAACTTTCAGACTTGGTTGCCTGAAATGAGCATGTATATCAGCATGTAGATCCACTGAGCACCTACATTTGTATTAACTTTTGGACATATCTGTATGCAGTTCACCTGAGGAAATGAGTCTAGTATAAATTGCTGTTGTACATTTAGGTGTGCAGTCCCAGTGTATCAGCCATCCCTAACCTTAGCAAAGCTGCCAGATATTTGCTGCTCCATGTGTGACATTTTGTGCAAATTACTTAACAGACATATTTGCAAACAACTTTCATATATCCATAACCGTCAACACACCCAGTCCTGAACCATGCTGGTGGTAGGAACTGGAGATGCACAAAAACTGGCAATTGGGGATGCATAAATGCATGAGGGAAAGTGGCTGGAGATACTAGGGGGCTGGATTTGGTATCTGAAGGGAAAACTAGGGGCTTCTGAGGAAGTGACTGGTGGCTGGGTCGGAAGGTGGATTAGAGTGAATAGTGTCTGGGGAGGAAGCTGAATTAGGTGTGCGGGGGGCGGGGAAGGGAAGCTGAAGAAACATGGGGCTTGTGTCAGGGCCCCATATCTTCTGTCTCCATTCTGTTCTGGCTGCTCCTACCCTGTTTGGATTCAGCAAGGAGAGGGGAGATGTCTGGCTGCTTGTACCACAATGGCCACTGACAGTCAACAGTAACAATGGCAGGCCATTCTTGTAGCCCAAGTGGATGCATGATGTCTCCACTGTGAGGTGGGAATGTCGGGCAGCGCTGCCAAGTGCACAAGAACGTCACGTGTGATAAATAAAACTTGGCAGCTCTGCTTACGATGACCTCATTATTGCCTAGGATGTAGGGTAAATACTAGATTTCATGCATATTACAGTGAAGCAAGCCTGACAGTGACTGCTGGGTAGTACAGATAGTATTCATGACTCAGCTAAAGACTGCTTCTTGAAGAAGCCCAAACATCTATTTTTTTTATTTTTTATTTTTTTTTTATTTTCTGATAGAAATAAATCAGCATGTGTGGATCAGATCTTCCCTCGTGTACAGCCATGTAACTCCATTGACCTCAGTGGTTTTGTATAGATAAGCGTAACTAATGGTGGGATTTGGTCCTGCATGTTAGTTAGTGCTTTTACTGCTTGCAAGAGGATTTTAACTGTATCATGAATGCACGTGGGTAGAGAAGGTTGACTGAGGCTTCCCTTTCTCCTCCCCCTCCCCCCAAATAATGCAATAAATTTGAACTGTTTATCTATAAGGACCTTTCAACCACTCTTGGTACTTATTGGTTTGAATAGCCCTGTTCAAGTGATGACAAATACAGTTGTACTTAGAATGAGAAATCCATCTCTAGCATAAGACTCTGATAGAAATCTTTGAAAAGAAGGGATTTAAAATCTATTAACTAAAAATAGAGCATTTTGTTGTTTGGGTTTTCACTTGATCTGGAAAAGTAACTTGCACTCATCTTTAAATATTCATTCATTTATTTATTTATTTATTTATTTAGAAGTTTGTTTTATTGCTGTTCTAATAGTGAACTGAAGTTTATTTTGAGGTTCTATTCCATCTGCCCAAATTTAAAGGTATAATTTCAATTATATTGTAATGATATGTAGTACTGGATTTAGTAAGAATCCTACTGAAGATATTTCCCCCAGATTTTCATAGATTTACACAGTAATGTTTGACATGGGAGAGCTTGTAGCAATACCTGACTGTGTAGTCAGGGGCGGCTCTAGGCACCAGCACAACAAGCTGGTGCCTAGGGCGGCCAAATCTAGGGGGCGGCAGGCTGGGCGGGCCTGCCCGCCCCATGCCCATGCCGGAGGTCCGTCACCGCCCCGGACGACCGACCTACCGCAGCATGACTGCGGAGGCGGGGGGGTCCGGCCGCTCTGCTGGGCTCCCGCCGGCATGACTGCGCGTGCGACAGCTCGCCGGCGCCGCTGCACCGCGCCGCCCGCAGCCGCGCGGGCCCGCGCAGGCGCCAGCGCCCTCTGCAGCAGCCTCTGCAGCGGTCCGTCCCTCCTCCGCTCGGGGCGCTCGCCCGCGCGACTGCCGGCGGCGCGCATGACTGCTTCGTGTGTAGTGCATGGATCTACCTTGTGGATTGCAGATGCCCTTGCTTCACTACATAGGTGTGGTCAACAGAGACATATAGTAATACTTCAGTAACATTTCTACAGCACTTTCCGTTCATGTATTTCAGTGTGTTTTATAAACACCAAGTAAACTTTGGACTACTACTCTTGTGAGATAAGTACTTTTTATTACCCACATTACATAAATGAGGAAACTGAGACTGTGGCTTGGTCTGCACTACCAACTTATGTCAGGATAACTACATCACTCTTGGAGAGGTGGAACACCTATGTAGATGGGTGAAGCTCGCCCGTTGGCGTAGGTAGCATATTCACTAAGCGTTTCAGCACAGTGCTGCAAGTGTAGACAAGTCCTCAGACTTTTCCAAGGCTATACAGGAAATCTGTGGCAGAGCTGCAGGTAGACCTGGAAATTGATTACTCCCAGTAATCCAAGACCATCTTTGTTTCCCAGCTCTCCATGTTGAGGTAAGTGCCTGCAGGATAGTTTGTTGGGACCTGTGGTCTGGAGAATTCTATGCTGCAATCTTAAGAATTAGGGTAGCTCAAGGCTGCTCTGGTATGCATGCAAATTGAGGCCTTCAAGCTCCTGGCAAGCTTGGGCAAAGTTAGGATGCCCCTGTAGTACAAGAAGAATTTTATCTGTGCTTTCTGGCTACACTGATTTTTTTGTCTTACGCAATTCAGCGATGCAATATGTTTGGTGTTTCTAATAGAGGCTGTACCCACACATTAACCTTATTTTGTTCATGTGGCAGATTGTGTACTTCACACTTTTTCTCAGAGAAAATATTGTGGTGCTTTTTCTATAGTCTGACAGTTATTTTAGGAATTATGCAGCCTTTCATGTTTGACACAATCTATTAAAAGCATTTTCAATACTGACAACCATCATAATTTCTCAACAGTGTTCAGGAGACATGCATGTTCCTATCTATTTACAGTTTCATTAGTTTCAGTACCTGTTCAGTTAATCATCAGTTTCAGGGTGGTATTTCCTTATCCAAAGACTAACTGCAGGCTTTTGAAGTTTAATGTAACATAATTACAGAGGCTGCTCTGGCAGTACAGAGGTTAAAACATGCCACATTATTTTTAGCCTTTTGAATAGTTTGTAGTGTTATGACTCTTTCCTAACCTTATCTGAGATGCACCCATCTGTATAACAAACTTCCTGTGCAAACAGTTTATCCTCAATAAGCCTAGAAATTAAAGAGGAAAATAATTAGGTCATCGAGTCCACTCCCATGGACCCTCTGTAGTATATTGTAAAAATTAGTATTTCTTCATAGATCAGTTGATCAGTGCCCCAGCATTTTACCATGGGTCATAGATGGTAGCAAACTGGGCATCTGTGCCAGCAAAGATGCGTCAGCTGCTGCTGGTTGTCTAAAGCAAACTGAGATTATGCAGATTTTCAGTAAATAACCTTTTTTCATTTAATATCAGGAAACATTGAGACTGTCTTTGTTTTAACCTCCATTCTATCTGTTCATTGAAATAGTACTTGAAACCCATAGCCTACAGCATAAGAGCACAGCATACAAATATTGTGTGTTCTTTGGGGAGCAAATTTGCTTCTGTGCCCTTACATCAGTCTTATCCCTAACTAGGCCAGCCTGTTAGTGACAGTAATCCTTACTAGCAACACCAATGTTTGCCACAATAAGAAAAAATGCTCCTTGGGTTCTGCCTGACTCCTCTGTCCATGGTAAAAATTCATCAGTCTGCCAACATCTAGCACAGATACGCAAATATTACAAAATCCATCGTTTTGTGGTTCTTACATTTTCAGCCATTTCAGCAACAGTGTTTTGTTTTCATCCTAATTAGAAATGCAACTGCCACCTAAATATTATTGAGATACAGTATATGAAAGAAACATGGGATCTCTGAAGCTAGGAAAGAAACTTCTCTGGAAAGAGAGCTAAAAATTTTGTATCTGTGACAGTGAGATAAAAGAATGGATCAGTCATTCCTCTGTGCTGCGTAGGATTATCAACATTACCATGAGATGTGAGGACTTGGGGGAAATGACAGTGGAAATTTCCATTTCCTTCTGTGATACATGGCTGAGATGTGCATGCTATTTTGCAAGGATACTTGAATGTAGCAGAAAGGAATGGGATGTACACTTCTACACATGTTCCAGATGATCCATAGGCATTGTAACTGCGTAGAAATGTTTCAAACAAATTACTCATAACAAAGTGGTTAGTATAACTACATTTGGCAAAATGTGTTCATTATCTGTTTATTATTTGAAGCATAAGCTGCTTGGACAGGGTGAAATGCATAAGTGAGGTACAAGTGGAATTTGTTGTGGGTTTGCATACAAGGGTCATGATTTGGCAGAACTGTGTTGAAACACACAGTGGCATGGAACATAAACAAGGATTGTATGAGTAGTTAAGACCAAGAGTGGAAATGTAACAAAAGCACATAAAAATCTAGACGTTTTGAAAGCCCTGCACCTGGGTAACCAGGTATATAGTCTCAGTATTAGAATCTTGTCCTATGTTGCTATAGAGGATGATTGTTACTGCAGAGATCTGCAATAGTTTTACAATAATTTCCCAAAGCCACACTATGTCTGTGTCAGAACTAAGAGAAATCAAAACCACCCCAGTAAAGATGGGGGGTGGTGAACTTACAGATCATCATTAATTGCTGTGGCAGGCAGTCCAGCATGCTGAAGTTCAACAATCTCTTGGATGAGGGAGTACGAGCAGAGTTGTTGCAGATACAGATCTTTAGTTATTCCATCAGTAAAATGGACTTTTTTGTGACTTAGTATTCACATTTAATTTCTACTTACATAACCAATTGCTCCAACCAGAATGTTTGTTATACTGTCTGTTGATGATCTGACTTTGGTTATATCTATTCATATTAGTCAGTGATTTGTTTATATCTAAAACAAACACAAGGCCAACAATTATCAAGAATGTTAGAAGATCAGCATGTATTAGGTTTTAAAAATCAAATCTGGCTGGATTGCAGTGTTGGCTCATGTCTCCCTCAGTTCTGTGTCAGATACCAGTTAACAAACAGGTTCACTGAACATGAAGATTGAGCACTGGATATTCATGTTGCTTGAAAACATGCTTTAGAGTTTTTAGAAAAGCTGCAGAGGGGAACAATGGGTACAGATGTCCAAGTAGGTAACAGCAAAATAATTGATGTTGCTCTGAAGAAACTGTTTTATTGTATCAGTCCTGGCTTTAAATATTTCCATTTCAAAGTTGTAGGTTAAAGAGCATCACAGAGGAGACTGTTAAAGAACACCAGACTTTTTCTGCTTGTAGCTATTACATGGGAACTGGAAAAAGTTGTCTCTTATTTTTTACTTCTGCCAAGAAAGAGGTTCTCGCAGTTCAGGGCAACTGTACCTCTATTCTGCCTCTGTGGTCCAGCAGAGGCACCTGTTCTTAGGATTCTGGTTCCCCATTCATACCTCTCTTGGGCAGAGACATGGGTCTCTCTCCTTCCTGAGTGGGGTATTTCCAGACTGCACAGTTCCCTGCCTACATTGGGAATTCCCCAGAAAGTCAGAGTGCTTCAGCAGGCCTGCTTTGCTTTATCTTCAAAGGCTATAAACTGCATAATTGCCCATAGGTATAAGATACCACACAGCTTTTCCTAAGCAAGCTCACTTATTCTTAAGGTGAAAGCATTACGGAGAAAACATATTAAAAACAATAAAAGAACATACAGACATGCTAGTAAGCTTACCAGAGATCACCCCAGCTCCAAAAATGTTTCTCCCAGGTGATAAATTTTTCAAACCCACCAAGGTATTTTTCTGCAGTTACAGGTTCATAACCACCTGGGCTCAGAACAAGCATACCCATCAATAGATCAAGTTCTTCCAACCCTTTCCAGGGTGGATTGATACCTGCTTTGGATAGAAGGTCCTGTCCATTTGCTCAATCAGGCCCTGAGTTAGTTTAAACTCAGGCTGTTTATCCAAAAGTCCTTTCTTTGTTGGTTTGCTGGAGAATACAGTTTGAATCAGGATATACAAGTCTCACCAAGAGGTGGTACCTCTTGTGAAGTGTTACAATCTGAGTGAATTTGACTAATCGCCGCTCACTGTTTTTAGTTCTTGGAGAGCTGTGGTCCTCCTCCCCTATGGAATTACATAAATCCCTGGCCCAAAATGATATATAAACTTAATTGAGTAAGGTTTAACTTAATTCAATACAGTTTATGTAGGATACTGCAGGAAATTGTCATATCTGTCATAGAGATGTCCTTTAAAAAATCCATCATTTTCATGTTCTTAATTTATGAACCATTGTCAAGGTTTATTATATGCTGCAGGCTTGTGTTCTAAGTGCACCATCCCTATTTGATGTTTCACATTTTCTAATCATCCTGGGTAGTGCATTCTTCTGCTAAGGATGCCATAGTAAAACTTTAGCTTAAATGCAAGGAGTACTACTAGCACTTGGCTTCTGTTGCTAGGGATGTGTATAACAGTAGACAGTAACATCTGTTAATGTCTAGGACTAGAAACACTTAGCAGAATAATTGGTAAGTAGTAAGGTGCAAGGGCTTGAGAGGGAACAGGGGACTGAACACCATGGAATTTAAAAAACACACATATCCAAGAGAAGTTAGAAAATAAAAAGGGGGAAATGTGAAAACAGTGAATAGAAATGACACATTTGTCACTCTTGTACAAGAAACACTGCTTCCAGCAAAGCCTATGCAAACACCCAGAAATGGTGAGAGCCATATAAGGACAAAATCATCTGACCCTGACCGCCTCTTCCAATGCCACAAAATCGTGTCTTGTCCCTTAAAATATTAGCCAAGATTTTCAGGTGCAACTAGTGATTTTTGGATACCTAATTTTTCTATGTGCCCAATTTGAGATGTCTTAAAGTGGCCTAATTTTCAGAAAGTGTTGAACTCCCAAAATCATTAGTCATTTCTGAAAATTTTGGCTGTTGACTGTCTTGCCATGGGTGGGACCCTGTCCCCTTTGGACAAACTTCTAACATGAATCCTGAATTCTTTTGGTTGCAGTATACAGTATTTGAATACATGCTTTGTTGCATGGGTAAAAATAAATTAATATGGAGGTGAGAGGTGTGGGAATTGGATTCTAACACATTTAATTTGGTTATTTCTTTATATGACCTATTTTTACTTTGCAAACCGTGTTTCCATTAGTAACTGCACTGCGAGTGATCATATGATGTTTAATAACATGACTACACAGTAAAATTATGGGGTGACCAGGGAGATTGGGTTCAGCAGACTGACTGGTATGTGTATAAACTTCAAATTGATAGCTACACACAGGAACAAGGAGAAAACAGCCCAAACCTTGTAAAGTAAAGTGATGGTTTGGGCAAAGAATTAGAGACGTTGGACAATGAAAATGAAGCTAAAAGGAAATGTTAGTTTCAGCTCTCTATTTTGCAGAAACTAACTTGGAGAGTGGTAGACCTCAAACTTCTATAACAGGTTTTTGACAAACTCATCCCACTGAAATGCAAGTTTCTTTTCCAGATTATATACATTTAGATGGAAGTTAAAATAGTTAAATGTAAGCTTTTTGGATTTCAAGAATTGAATAGCAAAGAGAAGGATTCTTTAAAAATGCCCTGATAAATAAGTATCCTTGTAAATGAATTTTAAAAATACATGATTTGCCTTTACATAACTTCTGATGGCTTGTGCGTCAGTTTTCATCCAGAATTTCTCCTGGAAAATTACATATGTTCAGGTTTGGAGATAAGTGGGTGAGGGCACATGGCTGCCACTGCCACCACTGGGCAAGAGAGCCAGCTCTTGGCAACAGACCCAAGCTGGAATGCTTAACGGAAAGGTTCTTTCCCTATCTGTTCCTTTGCAGTTCTTCAGAAGTTACTTCCTGCCTATAAGCAACAACAACCTTCTTCAAATTCACAGCCTCTATTCAGTCTGTCCACTAGAGTTAGGCCTGTGGTTCCCTCTGCCTGTCCATGCTTGACTCTTACAGGTGAAAGACTATGGGATGATTAAATTGCACATTAGAGCATCCTTGGATTGCCTCTTCTGTCAGCTGCCTGGATACTGCTTTGCTGTGGCCTGCTCTGCTGTTTGTCATTCAGACTTCTTGTCCACTTCCTGAGGCAGGGCTGGAGACACGGAAATACAATTAAAGTAAAACCTAGTCTTAATTTTACAGTTGAAAAATTGGGAGGTAATGTAGGTCACACACAGTTACATTCAGTTACAGTGGCTGAAGATTGGATCACGACATTTTTTAATGAGACCTTTATCTGTGCAGCCACTATTGTAATCTGCTGGTACAGTTGCCTGGAAGAGTATAATTTGTTCTAAGGCAATACCTCCATAAACATCTGCAAAACTAACTCATTACTGTCTTTCACAATCCTCCCAAAACTCTCCTTTTCCACGATGCCTACAAAACAAAACAAAAAATGACAACAGGCTGCTGGTGTTCTAGGACCACTGCTCCATCATGCTGACAAATACTGTTTTGTTTCTTTGTACTCGCCCTTTGGTCCGTATCCATCTGTTGTCCTTGTCTTGTAAGCTGTTTGGCTCAGAGACTCTTTTTGTTCTGTTTGTACAGCACCTAGGGTCGTGATCTGTGACGTGGGCTCCTAGGTACCGTGGTACTACAAGTAATAACTCCAGATCACTCTCCCTCCCCCCCCTGCTTGTCCCCTGCTCTGCCATCCAGCATTGCTGGGATTTTTAAGCCAGAGGAATGCCCATCCTTATCAGGTAGTTTGCCACCTAGTTACTAACATGTGCACCTTCTGTCAGCTGTGGGCACAAAAAGTGTGACACAGTGCTAAATGTGTAGCATAAAATGGGAATCAGGCTTTTGAAAATATAGCCCTGTGGACCTACTGTTGTCAGTCAAATATCTGCCCCATGGATACGACATTGAAAGTGTCACTATCTGACAAATTTTAGATACTTCTTTCATTTTGATTAGAACAGTTAATATGACCATTGGATAACAAATCACTGGCAAGCAACAACAAATCAATCTGATATTAAATTATTCCGGAGAGAGTAAAGGATCAGTAGCAGTCTAGAGTGGATTTGACTCAGATCCTAGACTTTATTCTGTTATGGACAGCAGCTTTGAACACCGTTTTATGGCGCAACATGCTGTCTCATGAGGTTGCTGTAATTTCAGCTGAAATTCTTCTATCTGTGTGATGTGGTTTTACTTTGTCTATAAATACAATAGTAAAAACTTCAGCTACATCATGGCCAGATTTGAAACTACATCTTTTTTCAATTAGTTTATTCTTTTTTATTGTTATGGTTACTCATTTTGTCATCTTAATGTATAATTTTTTTATTTTTTTATTTTTTTTACAAAACATCTTTTGCTTCTAGAATCCTCACCAGAGCTTTTTCTCTTCCTTTGGGCTTTAGCTTCTTCAAACCAGATTTTAGCATTTAAAGTCTGAGGCTGTCATGTTTTTCATTTGAAATGAGAAGCACTGCTTTTTCAGAGGGAGAAACTTGACAACTTTCTCGAAAAAATTGAATAGAACATAACAAATACTTGCCTTAGTTTAGACAGTCTCTCCAACTATCACCCTGCCTCCAAGCTCTCCTTCCTAAGAAAAATCATGGAGAAATGTCGGGACAGTCAAACTTCAGCAGTATTTCACATTCTGTCTTAGACCTCTCACAGTCAGACTTCAGACTAGCCTATGACATGGCAATTGGTCTTGAGGCATTGATTGGTCTTTCTGTTCATGGACAGGGCAGAAATCCTTGCCTGTACTACTCGGTATCCTTTTACTTGGATGTTCAGGTACAGAGTTGAAGGTCATGAGATCATTAGATCATATAGTATCATCTCCTGTATACCACAGGCCATTAAATTTCACCCAGTTAGCTTTGTGTTGAACCTAATAACTTGTTTGACTAAAGCATACCTTCCAGAAAGACATCCAGTTTTGATTTAAAGACATCAAGAGATGGAGATTCCACCATTTCCCTTGGCAGAGTGATCCAGTGATTAATCACCCTCACTGTTTAAAAATGTGTGCGTTAATTCTACTTTGAATTTGTCTGGCTTCAGCTTTCAGCCCTTGGTTCTGGTTATGCCTTTGTACACTAGTCAATGATTCCCAAACTCTTTACAAGGCGACCCACCAAATGCATTTTGTCTTTTTTTTGGTGACACACCGAGATCCAACTTCATGGGGAATTGGGGGGGGGGGCACAAAATCATAAACCAGTGTCGTCATCCTTCTGTGATGACCGACCACTATGCCCATACTGACACCAGCCACCTGCAGCAGCACCTCTGCCCCGGCACTACGATCTTAGTGGCCCGGAGTGGAGGAGAGCCTGGGAAAGAGCAAGCTCATCCTGCAGGGCTGGGCCCAGTTCTGTGCTCTGGGTAATTTGGCCTATCCCCACTCTATCCATCATGATGGAGGGGTGGCTGCACCAAATTTGAGTTAGTGGTACTGAGGCCTCATATGCTAGGTCTCAGCACCTGGAGCAGAGAGCCAGGCTCTTCACTCCAGCAGAGAAAGAAAGGTCTGATGGGTTCTTTCTAGCAGAGAAAGGTACAACAACGATCCAATGGCTGGAAGTTGAAGCTAGACAAATTCAGACTGGAAATAAGGTGTACATTTTGAATGCTGAGAATATTTTATCATTGCAACAATTAACCAAGGATCATGGTGGATACTCCATCACTGGCAATTTTCACATCAAGACTGGATGTTTTTCTAACAAATATGATCTAGTCCAGGGGTCGGCAACCTTTCAGAAGTGCTGTGCCGAGTCTTCATTTATTCATTCTAATTTAAGATTTCACATGCCAGTAATATATTTTAATGTTTTTAGAAGGTCTCTTTCTATAAGTCTATAATATATAACTAAACTATTGCTGTATGTAAAGTAAATAAGGTTTTTAGAATGTTTAAGAAGCTTCATTTAAAATTAAATTAAAATGCAGAGCCCCCCGGACCGGTGGCCAGGACCCGGTCAGTGTGAGTGCCACTGAAAATCCGCTCGCGTGCTGCCTTTGGCATGTGTGCCATAGGTTACCTACCCCGATCTAGGGATTATTTTGAGGTAGTTTTATGGCCTGCATTTTGCAGGTGGGTCAGACTTAGATGATCACAGTGGTCCCTTCTGGCCTTAGAATCTCTGAACCAAGTCACAGCACCTGGAAAGGAGAAGCGCCACCATTGCAGGGTGGACTTGCTCTCAAACTCCAAACCACCCCCACTGCACCCAACCAGCTGGGCCTCTGCACTGGGCCCACAACCTATCTACAGCCATCCCAATCACAACCCACTGTTTGGGAAATACTGCACTAAATTAAAGAGGCTTTTAGTACCTTCTCTCTGTGAAGTTACTTATCTGCTGTAATCAAGTCACCTCTCAACTGTTTGTTTCTCTTTTATTTTTAAAGCTAAACTCTGCATTTGGTAATATTAAAATGAATTTTGTTTGACTGGGCCCAGCTCACCGAGCGATCCAGATTGTTCTGAACAATTGCCCTACCCATATCGTTATTTACCACTCCATTGATCTTTGTGTCATCTGCAAACTTTATCAGCAGTGATTTTATATTTACCTTCAAATCACTGATGAAAATGTTGAATAGCATCAAGCCTAGGCATTACTGACCTCTTTACAAGACTTAGCTGAAGTGGACAATGCAACACTATGATGACTTGAGTCATTCCCCTCAAACAGGACCTAAAGACTAGTACTGAGCATCTCTCATACAGTCACAGGGATCAGTACTGTATATTTCTCCTCCACTTGGAGAGGTTGTGAAATGCTGCTTGCTCCCTGAAAGCAGTAAGTGGACATCTTTATTTTTTGGATGCTCAGGTCTTCAGGGTAGGACCTGTGCCTTCATATATACTTGTTCAGCATCTACGCCTAGGCTCCTGATCTTGGTTGTAATACTCCTTGGCAAATATAACCACCATCACTTCAGACTTGCCTGGATATAATTTGAGGTAGCTGCTCTTTAGACAGGTGTTGGTCACGTGCAAACATTTTGCTATCTTTGGTCACTGACCTTTCCCTCCATTTTTCAAGGTAGCCTGGCAGTCTTACTGCATTCGGTACTGATTCTGGATACAGGTTGCAACAGTAGTGAACAATGGATTTTTCTCCAACGTGTCAGGAAACTCTCTCTTCCTTTTAGATGAGGATCTGGCCATAGTGATCCTTGTATTCATCTCATTGTAATTTACTGTACCTGGGCTGAAAGCAAAGACAACACAAACCCCAATTTGTACAGACTGTAGTAGCCCATCTTCTCAGAAGTTTTTCCAGATGAGCACATATATCATGACAGTGATTTGCACCCTCTATAATCTGTCCTTCCAGTGCTTTTTTCAATTCCTTGGCCTTTAAGGCAGAAAATGGTTTGGGGCCTTACCATGTCTTTTCACAACCCACAGTGACAGCTGCTTTCATAGTGCAGCTAGCTGTGGCCAGGTCAAAGTTTGAGATTCCTGGAGCTTAGTCAAGGGCCCTTGTCCATGGAATGCCCCACTTGAAGAAATACCTTGGAGTCCAAGCATAACCATTTTTACAGTACTTAACAAGACTTGCTTTTTGCAAAAATGTTGCTGCAATAAATGATGGAGAGTGGGAACTGGCAGTAAGCAAAGTGGCTGAATGTAGGAAAGACTAACAGCAGAGGTCTCTATGGACAACTGTGCATTTTAATTACAGATAATACGGTGATGGGCATGTTTGAAATACCTCCAAAACATTTTATATTGTAGTTATCAGTTGCCACATTTGAATTTGAAACTGTGGTTTGCAATTCAGCCTTGGTTGTACAAAGCTGATCCTTCTGTCCCTTCAGTTAGTGTTATTCCCTTCCTCCAATTACTTCATGTTCCTTAAGGTTACCTACCCTGCCCTGTCCTCAGCTGCTGCATTCCATGCTCTTCCTTGCCCCTATCTCCCTCACCTTCATAATTGCACTCTGCTTGTCTTGAAGAACTGGTGGTAACCTAGCTGTCTGAGCAGCTAGATTCCAAGGCAACACTAATGGCTTCTTTCCCTTAAAATGATGCAGGAGAGTGCCCTAAATAACACATTAGGGATTCTTTATAAACTAAATGATTCTACCAGTCTGTTCTTTTGGTACTTTATCTCTTGCTTTCGTGATTTTTAACTTTTGGCAGTTGAATGGAGTATTGAAGAAAAGAGCCCTCTTGTCAATAGCTGCTAGTTTAGAATTTGTAGTTGTGTCCACAGCAGTATGTTAGTGACCTGATTTGGAATGCTGGAAGCTTAGCAGCATGATTACTTCATTGCTAAGCAACACAGAATCTAGTTAGTTGAATTGCATATGTTGCTGCTGCAAGTGTTTCTACATTTAAAAAAAATAATCAGATTTCTTTCTAATCCTGGTAACCTCTTGGAGCGAGTATATGGTTTTTTATGGACATATATAAATAGTGTGTGAATATTACATACTTACCTATCCAATACATATATTAATAAGAGTGTGTGAGTGAGAGAGCGAGATAATAGACATTCTGTATTATTCATATAGTGCCATAAAGTGTGGAGTACTTTTACAAATAAGACACTGTCTGGCTCCAGTGGCTTGAAAGAGCAGTAGTTTGAGTCACACATGAGAGCTGCATTAAGGTTAAGCAGTTGGAATGCTGCAGATTTCTTTAATGTCAGCTGTAGTAAAATAGCTGTATTCACAGTTTGTACTAGCAGTGCTTTTTTGCTTCTAAATACTAACTCTGAATAGAAACTGATGTAACATATTCTGAATCTGCAGCGATTTGCAAATTTTACTCCCATAGCATGTATATATATTTGTGTGTACGTGTATGTTTTGAGTGTAATGTACTTCCTGGATAAGTATCAGTGCCTTTTTTGCCAAAGGATAAACTACATAAAAGTTGGGGGGAGTGTTAATGCAGAGTCTGTTCTGATCGTCCTCTGTGTTTAATCCATTCAGTATAAAACAAAAAAGGATGATTGTGTATAATTCTAATAACTTTATTTTTATAGGATCTTGTCAACACTGGACTCAGCACTTTCTTCTTTTTCATTGCATCTGTAGTACTTGCTGCTTTGAACCATAAAACTGGAGCAGAAGTTGCTGCTGTGGTAAGAAAACAATTCAAATTTCTTTACTCTTGACAATTATTTTTCATCAGAAGTAAAGGGTGACTTTTTCCTGCACCCCATTGGATATTTTCCTCACTCTTGCTCACACATCTCTATATACTTTAATGGTTATCATCTACACAATTTTGGCTAGTAGCGATGTTTTTCTTTCAAGGAAATCAGCTCTCCCTCTATGACATGAGGTGATATTGGATGAGCCCTCCCCCCAAAAGTTTTAATGGTGAGAGCCAAAGAAACTAAGTTTTAGGTTTAGTTGATCAGATATTCTATAACTTTGAATGGTCATTTGCAAATGCTTTATTATTTACTACTTTTAATAAAAGGTTACAGCTATGCATGAAATCAGACTCATTTTAAAGTTGCTACAGACAGTCTTGCAAAATTCTACTTGCATGCTCTTTAGTAAGTTTTTCTTTTAGGGTGAGTAAAAGAGTATTCATTTTTTATTACCACAACCATTATAAGGGCAAGTGAATCGATTTGTGCCTGAACTGGCAAATTTTAATGAGTTTTACGAGGCTGGGTATAATAATGGTTAAAGTCATATACCTACTCCACAGAATTTTGCAGGGATGAAGTTGAGGAGAAGTAAAAATTAACTCCTTATTTCCTGTGCTTTGAGGGTCCTGATCCTGGGACAATGATCTCTTCCCTCCTTGCCATTCAGTGCCATATGGTAGAGTAGCAGTATTTAACTTGCATTGCTTCACAGCATAATAGATAAGTGAGAGTGGAATTCTCATTGTGGCACTAGGTCATTTCTGTTAGGGGGGAGGGATAGCTCAGTGGTTTGAGCATTGGCCTGCTAAACCCAGGGTTGTGAGTTCAATCCTTGAGGAGGCCACTTAGGGATCTGGGGCAAAAATTGGTCCTGCTAGTGAAGGTAGGGGGCTGGACTCAATGACCTTTCAAGGTCCCTTCCAGTTCTAGGAGATTGGTATATCTCCAATTATTATTACCTGTTTGCATCACTGGCTTGAGGCCAGATTAGCTCCAGAGTGATCAAAATCACTACTATTTGCTGAGTGTCTGGATAAGCAATAAGTTGGTAGCTTCTCTCTCACTCAGTTTCACAAAACCCACAATTTGTGTTTGGCATCCTTGTTAAATCCAGCAGAAAAGTCGATGATTTAATGGGGAAAGAACTATCCTGTCTCTCTTTAGAGGTCTCTTTGACATGAACATATCTTGTATTGCCAATGTCAAGGGTGTTCTGTGTCTAGAGACCTTCAGTCTTTAAGATCATTAATCTAGTATCTTTCACAAATGCTAACATTCATTTAAAATAAAAGGCATTTGAGCTGATTTTTATAGGCCACACCAATGTGTCAATGCTAAGTACAACATCAAGCTCTAACAGTTTTGTTGTGAATCTGTTACCATTTTTGATTTGGAAGATTGCCTTTGACAAAGTTTTGCTGCTGTTTCTTTTAGATATTTGGTTTCTTGGCGATGATAGTGTATGCTGTGAATATGTATTTAGCTGTTAAAAAATGGCGAATGAACAGCAGACAGCAGAACAGCCGGCAGACAAGTGATTACATTCGTGCTCGGACAGAATCAAGAGAAGTAGATCACCACCCTGAGATTCAGCGTCTGGATGCGTGAAAACTACAGCTGAGTGGGACTGCAAAGAGGGGATAGAAAACAGCAACTTTTTATTTTGCTTCATCCAGTGAAGTTTATATAGTTCGAAGTTTTCATTTTTTAGGAAGAGTCTTGGCAGAGATAAGCTGACCATTTATATGTACAGAGAGAGAAGTTGATCTACATTTATTCAGAAGTTATTGGCTTGGAGGCTATAATTATTGGCCATTCAAAAGCACGATCTATATACAATGATTACATATATATCTGATGTATGTTAATATTTTAGATTAAACACCTGTATAGTACTTCTTTCCAGGTACCAGCTCTAGAGAGACTTGCGCACTCTGCCACTATTTCATCACCCAGTAGGAATGTTATGATCAACACTATATTGTTCTGTTAAAAGAAAGAAATATTCCAAAACTTAAGTACATTTTATTGCATATGAAAAGAAAGTGAGGGACAAATAGCAATAACATAAGCCAGCTTTAGCGTACACCAACACTTTATACTCTTCCTCATGCAGCTTTGCCAATGCAATTCACTTCTCACCTGCAAGACCTACCACACAGTTCCATCCTTGGTACATCTTGTAGCTGACACAGGCAATCACATCAGATATTTGGGCTGGTGGATTGGTGATATGGACAGACAAACTATAGACTACTAAAACCACCAAACTCATTTCTTGTATGACCTCAACCAGATTTTGAATTGGCGCTCCTACATGTGAAAGACTAGCACTTTCACCGGCTACACAGTCAAAACAACCCATCCAACACTAGTATGTAGGTGTCTGCTCGTGTTTTAATATGTATTACATGATTTTCATTCATGAAATACTTTTGGGGGGTTGTCAAGTAATAGACTCTACACCCCAATCAAGGTTCATTTTTTATTTCGAGGTTCAGTCATCTGGGAATTTTAAGGAAATCAGGAGCCACCAAAAATGCATGATGTATATATTGTAGGATATTCCAAGACTATGGCGTGTTTTGTGTAGGATAAATACATTTTATGGCATATTCTGGTTTTAGATTGGTTGTTCTGTTAAATTAAAATTGGTTGGTAGTAGGTAAAATAATTTGGTTTAATGCCTAAATTGGACATAGCTATAAAACATTTTTATAATGTTCCTTTGAAGCTAATTTTAGGTAACGAGGACTTATGGGTGGTTGAACCTATTGTTTTTCTCTGTTTGCTTCTCATGTTTACAGACCATTTTCCTAGCTCAAATTTTCTCACTTCCATTGAACTTTCAGTGAAGAGAAGACTATATTCTCTGGTTATTGAATTCTGCAATAATATGTCTAGAACCTTAATCATAATTTTATTAGGGAGACTTCACTAATATCGTGTGTGTCCCATGTAATAATGGGTTGGCATATGGATAAGTGGTTACAACAGCTTTCTCATTTATTGTAGATGGGAACACAACACCATGCCACCCCCAGTGGAGTCAAATATAAACGTGATGTACTTGAGTAAGATCTTCATGGAAGTCAGTGAAGTTGTATACACTCACACCAGATGTGAGTTTGTTCCACAGACTTTTAGCATCGCATTCATGTGTAACTGTTCCCAGTATGGGTTGATGTTTACATCAGTACATAGTTGGAATCATAAGTATAAGACACTGTCAAGTCAATTTTAAGTGCAAAATGTAGATTTTTTTTTCCAAACAGAGTTTTACCAACCCTAAAGTTAATAGAAATGTTTACATGAAACTTTTTTTTTTCTTGGTAATTCCAAAAGAAACAGGGAAGGCTCTAGATTTGAACATTCTGCGCTGTTCACTTCTCAGGTGATGCAAGCCTTGTGCTGATGCACGAAAACCAGAAAGTGAGACTGTTTCTCTCGTCTTTCTCCAACTTGTTTGCTATTTGCAATCATTCCACATAAACTAGATATTTTAAAAATTCTGTTTTAATAATTAAATTAAAGGAAACTAATTGTTTATTTTTAACCGATAGAGGCCTGTTTATCATATTATCATATTTAATGTTATATTTTACATTTCACTGAAAGTTGTAACTGAAGGGAGTGCTGAGTTTAGAGTCTAATAGTTGAAGTTCTAATGATCCTCTAGAGTGGTTAAGAACATAGCCATTTTATTAATTAATTCCAGTGAAAGCTAGCTTTAATGGGGTGTCACATGAAAACTGGCCCATAATTCAGTATGGTTAGCAGTGCTGAATGGAGGTCTGCACTGTGCCCATTGGATAAGTTGTTTTTTCAGCATGCTGTGCCAAGCATTGGAGGGATGATATAATTGGGGTAGTTCGTAGTTGTTGCAGTTTAAAAAAAAGAATATCCATAAATTAAAAACTAAACACAGTGATCTTTAGGGTAGACTTGCAGCTTAGTTTAAAGGAATATACTGAAATCTTATTGAAACCCTCTGAAAAGGGATTCAGAGGATGCCTATATTAATATTTCATGGGTGAGGTCTTCCGCTGAAGTCAAGTAATAGAGAAATCCAGTGTATGGTATAAAAATGAAGACTTTTCAACATCGCAAAAGTGTATCCTGTTAGCTGATCAGTAGAAGGAATGAAATGGTATATTATACAATCCCCTTATGCTTTTCTAGTTAATTTCTGACCCTAAGCAATGTTCTGGTTACTTAGAGATCTAGACAGAGATCCATTTACAATTTTATGTACTTTCTTGGTATCTTTTAACATTATGTGCATTTTACTGCATGGGAAAGGGAGAAAACTGCATAGTGCGTTGTCAGAGTTAGATCACAGAAGGTTTTTGTTAAAGTGCGTGCTTGGTCTGGCTAGTTAATGTGAATTACTTTTTTTACAGTAATCTGATACAGTGGTCTCTAGTATATTGTACAATCATATAGCAAATGTACGATATGATTACACATGAGATACAATGGCTTTGATGTTCTGAGTACAAAATATAATTATTTATTATTTACACCATGATTACGTGGTCAGCATAATTATAGAAGAAGATATGAAGTTTTTGAGATGAGCTAGGACAGAATAAAAATTAAAAAAAACCACTTTCTGAACACAAATCTTAAATAACTGTAAACAAACAGAAAATAGATGCAACTTCCATATAACTTTTGGGACCAAAGATGATTTTAGTGTTGATAGATACACTTTTTAAAAAAAACTAAATTAGAGATTTGTTAGTCTAGGAAAACATTATTTATGAATGTCATGCAAGTTGAAGGGGATGGATTCATTGGCCTTATGATAGAAAATTAAAATTCATATGCTGATATCCTACAGAATGTACACAATGATTTGTTTTTTCCAGACTGGATTTTGTACTGTGGCATAATGAAATATCAGCATCTTTCCAACAAATTAAAAAAAGCTAATAACCAGAATGCAGATACTGGTATTGGCCTTTATATAAAAAAATGGGGCAGAAAACATAGGAAACTCATCTTAAAGTGCTTCCCCCTATCAGATTACAGTTCTGCTTTACTACCGGTTAGTCTCACTTTGAACTGCTTGTTAAACATAAAGGGACCACTTCCTTAGTCCACAAGAGAACTACTTTGCTCCACAAAGGGATCCACAACATTGTAAATAGAGCTCAAATTAAAACCAGAACATTAAACCATTTCTCAACTATGTGGAAATGTGGTGCTTGAAATTGTCTTAGTCATCAGGGCATTCTTTCCAAGGCAAATCCTGTCCTCAGATATGCAATTCCAATGTATTTCAGTGTGTATGTGTAGCTGAGGGAAAAATTTGCCATATTTGTGCACACCCCATAAGTAGGGCCCTAAGAAATTCACGGTCTGTTCTGGTAAATTTCATGGCCGGAGGGTTTTAAAATAAGTCAGTTTCACCTTTCAGATTTTATGTCTGAAATTTCACGGTGTTGTAACCATTGAGGTCCTGACTCAAAACGAGACTTGGGGGTTGGCAAAGCTGTTGTACGGGGGTCATGGGATTGTCACCCTCATTTCCATGCTGCCGTCAGAGCTGGTTTCCGTGGAGCTTCCTGCAACCAGGGGAGGTACCCAGAGGTGGGGCTGATCTCTCCCTCCTCCCTCTCCAGAGCTGCTATGCAGGGGAAGAGCATGTCCTGTCCCTCCCCAGACCAGCTGGGATTAGCAGCTAGGAGCCCCTGGATGGGGCGGTCCCAGAAGCAAGGGGAGATCAGACCCACCTCCACCTCCAGGAACCTTCTCTGGCTGCCGGAAGCTTGGTGACTGCTGTTTGGGCTCTGAAGGCAGCACAGCTACGGATCTTTCTGCAGCCAGGGGAGGAGGTGGGTCTATCTCCTCCTAAGAACAGCCTTGCAGGGGAAGAGGAAGTCCCGTCCCTCCCCAGCCTGGCGGACTATCAGCAGGAGCCAGCTGAATGGTAAGAGCCCCCCTGCTGGGGCACCCCCAGGCCTGCACCTTTCCCTCCCCTCCAATAGCTACATTTCACTGGAAAGGTCTGATTTCACGGGACGTAACGTGTTTTTCACGGCTGTGAATCTGGTAGGGCCCTACCCATAAGAGAACATGAATGAAATAGACAAATAATGGTAGCAGCTACACGTGCAGACTTCTGGTTTTGTTTGTTTGTTTTAAATAGTTCTGTACACGGCTTTCTGTCAATCCCATATTCAATTTTGTCAGCCTGGCCACTTGCTCATCTTGTCACATTCTCTGTAACTATAGCAACATGGAAACCACTCTCAACCATAGAAATAATTTCACAAGAAACCTAGTAGGAACTGGGTTTTTGGAAATTTCCTTGCCTAGTAGCAAAGGTGGTTCTTCCCCCCGCCCCCCCTCCATGGAAATCACCTAATAATTGCCTTGTTTAGTAGGGAAGTTTTTGTACATCCTTCCCCACCAAACTAAATGGGGTTTGGCTCTGCGTTTGGGAAGATGAGGGCAGATTGTCCAGCAGCTTCTCTTTATTTAGTTAAGTATTTCCCTTTGGGATTAGTTTGGGGTTTTTTGCTCCCTCCTTCAGAAATTTGGAAGCTGTATGGTGTACCCAAGTCCCCAGCTAGTTGTGTTTTTCCTGTAAATCATGTCTTCTGCCTGAAGCACTCGCACAGAGGTGAAAAGCATGGAAGACGCTTTCCCTTTTCCAGAGAGAGAGAGGTAGCTGTGAGATCTCATGCCAGTGCTTCAGAGGGCCCCAAGCTCTCTAGCACTTGATGGTTCTGAAACAGTGGCCGTGGTCCCACAGTGTCTGTGCTGTCCATCCAGTCCTTGTAGCCTTTTGAATACAAGTTATAGCTTGGTTGGCTGTGGTAGCAAAGTTTATTACTTTTTCCTTTCTTGGAAGTAGATTGTCTGTTAGGCAAAGCCGTGAATAACGACAGAAAGGAACTTTAAAGAGCCTTAGTGTACCATCAGGATTGGCAGATAAAGCTCTGTTTGAAATTAACTTTCCATTCACAAGGAAACTACTCTTCCTTTTAGGTTTCGTATCACATAGCTTAGTTCCGTAGCCTGTCACTTAGAATGGTCTGGACCTTTTTTGTTCTCTCTGCTTGTACCTGATAGTTAATTTTGGTGGGAAGTGGGGAGAGATGGACAGCTGGCTATCTCCAGTCTCTTCTAAATCAGTGACTGTCTCAACTCTTCTTTCTGTGAACTGCTTCATAAGATAGAGAGCCTGGCATGGTCCTGCCCTGTTACTGCAAGATCCACTGGGTCTTACAATACTCTCATTCATACTACTAGATAGAGCTCTGTGATCTGGACTACAGTTTGAGAGTTGCTGTTCTAGACAATGGACCCAGGTAGTCCCTTGCAACTGGATTGTAGAATTAATCGCTAAAGTTTTCAGTGAAATGTCCAGTTTGGCCTCCTTAAACAAGTGAAGATCTTCCCTTATGCTACTTACCCCTTCTGTTACATTGGTTTGAGGCATACAGGCAGAGCAAGTGGTGCTTAACGTACCCACGTCACATCATTTTGGCAATACCAGCTTTGTTTTTCAACAGGAAATCTTTTCCTGGTCTGAAATCTCCCCACCTCTGTGCCTAGTGTCGTCTTTTCTGACTCTCTTTTTAATAAACATTCTTTCACCCATTTCCTTTCTGGGGGTGGTAATTAATATTACAGTGGTTCTGGAGAGCACCCGTCACAAAAAGCCTGAGGCACTCTGCATTTCAAACACTATTAAAAAGAGCATCAACCATCCTCCTTCAGATGTGATGTAAAGACTGAACAGCTTTCCAAGTCTAAATAGCATAAACATGATAAGCTCTTAATGCTGAAACCTCTAGAGCCAAAGGTCTTTGATTGATATTTAGGACAAATAAATAGTCTGGTAGAATCTAACCATGAACCTAAGAAAAATCTGTTAATGCTTTTACATAACTCTTTATTTTCCAAGTGATGTGTGAACATTAATAATCCTCAATGCCCTTGGGAAGGAGAAGGAAGGTGTTTTCTGCTTTTCTGCTTTTCACAGAAGAGGAGACAGAGAGACAGCGAGTCAATGGTAGAAACAGGTTTGGAAATCTGGATTTTTTTGTTCCCAGCCTCTAGGTCACAACCCATCCCTAAGCCAGTAGTTGGTCAAAGGAGTCACTACAGAATGCAAGTACTGCTTTCACCAGAAGGGTGAATGTGCCCCGTGTGAGGCACTGATCCTGCAAAGTTTTACACACTAAGTAGTCCCACTGAAATCAAAGCTATTTATATTGTGTAAAGTTGAGCAAGTGTGTAGGTCCCTGCAAGATCAGGATACTTAGTCCCTAGCTATGAGCCCCATTCATAATGTGGTGGACTGCTGGGATGGCCTTGGAGTCAACTAAGGATCAGACACATTATGCAGAGATAGAAGGTTGTTTTTAACTATTTGTTTAAACCTATTTTAGGCCTAATGGTCATAAAAATATCATTTTGAAAGGAAACTGAAATATGTACAAAAATAGCAGAATGCTGTAATGTTTGTCAAGTAAGGATCTGGAAAGACATTATATTTGAAAACTGCTAATAAAAGTGGTAGAGTTCTTCCTTTCAGTAGGGGAAGTTACCAAGACTCAGAAGCAGGATTAAGTTAAATCGCTCTTTACAAACTATTTCTCCTTATTCAAGAATTAGCTGGATACTTCACTAGAATTTTTCTTCTTAGCACTGTCTTTACTATCGCCATAGTACCCATCATCCATTCACAGGAGCAGAGAGGTTTCAAATTGGCTGGGAGAGTAGGAGGATACAGTCTGGCCCTAAAGTTTATTTTTTGTGTAAAGTTAAAAGAAAAAAAATCTTTGACCCTCGTGTACCCATTGATGTTTCTGAAATACACTTTTAAAAGAAAATCTGCTCAGGCTGTGATTTATAATATTATTTGATTTAGAGTAGATGATACCGGTCAATTTTGTTTAGGGACATGCAGGCATCAGAAGTGTTCTTATTTATGCCTCTAAGTGAAAGTCACCCATTTCTTTCCAAAAATGAGATGAAGTACATCTTGCGCTGGCATACACTATTCACAATCCCACTGGACTCATTCAGCTCTGCTGGATGAATGACCTAGTGAAAATGTGTCTCTTGGTAGCGATGGGCTAATAAATTTTTTTTGTATAACTAGTCACAGGTGTTCCTTTTTAAATTATACTTGGCAAAGAAAATATTTAATTTTGTTTTTATATACAATATACCTAGTTAACCTTGATTGACATATTTATAACATAGAGCTTTGAACTTACTATGAAGGTTTTCAGTCCCATGGATTTCGTGAGCTAAGTAAAAGCTAATTTACATATAGTGAAGGATATGGAAATTGTCATAAATTCATAATGAAGACTTAAAAACATTTAAAAAGGCAGTGTCCAGATCTTGTAAACAGGTTTTGGGGGTTTGGTTGGGGCTGGTCCTACAACTATATTAATAACCTCTGGATGTGAAATACTGAGGGAACAGGATGAAATATACATCTGCTTCTTTTGACTTGCAAGGGACCCGATGAGTATCCAGAACATAGTAAATTTCAGGGTGTCCTTTTTTTTGACAAATGTCTTAACAGACATATTTAGTTGTAAGCTTCACATTTGAAAGGAAATATCTATAACTAGTTTGACTTAGTACTTTTAGTAATCTTTTAATCCTAAAAGTAAAATAGTCTAAATATTTTAGCAATGCTATATTGTTCCTGAAGTCTATAGGTTTAAAGTGGTTCAGGCTAGCAGCCTGGTATTTTGAAAATTTGCTACTTTCAATTTTCTACTTTTTATACTTTAGATCTTGAATGTTTACTGGTTCCTAGCAATTGGATATTGTGGAGGGATAGTGCATCTTATCACTACCATTCATGCAACTTTAAATCACATTGCAGACCTATAGTGAGAATAGTACTTTTTATTTGTATTGTGATTCAATTTAATGCATTTTAAAGTAATTCCTATATTTAAAATACAACGCTTAGGACATCCTAGAATGAATGATATAGCTACTTGAAAGGTGTTCTGTTGGCCAGGTTTCTCCTCTTCTACATTAGTGTCCATTGAAACTGTTTGTATATGTTGAAGTTTGTAAGGGTTCAGGAACCCAGAATAAAATAGTAAAGTATGTATTTATTACTCACTTTATTGCTCAGTTCTGATTTGAAAAGTTGACATTTTGTTATGCCTTTTCACATACTTGTAAACAAATATTGGAAAAACTGCTTCACCTAGGGTGCCTTCCATGTTTGGTATAAGTACTTTGTCAGTCATAAAGACAGAAATGTAATATACTAAACCAGTAAACACTATTTTTGTAACGTGGCTTACTAACACATTTCCAGCTTTGTGTTTTATTTTCAGTAACACTAGCCTTAATGGTAACAGCAGCCATTTTTTCCCTTTATACACTAATAGTAAAGTTCTGCGTTCAAGGTAGAACAGGAAAGTTGTACCTATTTTGCTCTGCTCTGCTCAAAACTGTAACCTGAAAGGTGAAAAACAACTCAGACTAACAGAGAAATATACTTGAAAATACTCCCTCCCTCCCCCCCCAAGACATGCCTGAAGAGATCGCCATTTGTGAGATGCATATGCAACCCTGATGCTGAATCTGAGCCCCAACTGGGGCTGATCCAAACATTCCTGCATCTAGACCACTACTTAAGATAGAATATCAGTTTTTAAAAGAAATCTCTTGTCTTGGCTGAAAGACTTTAAATGGCAGGGAATCTAGTCCTGTGCTACCATACTTGTGAATGTGAACAGCAAGAGGTTCAGAAATGTCATCTAGAATAAAATCTTTTTTTTTTTTCCAAATCTGTGTGTAGGTTAAATCAGAGTTAGAATTCTCTGTCTTTGAACTTGCAGACTGCTGGGCTGGGCAAAGTTGGTCCACTTTTCCTTTTAATATTAGCACAACTCGCCTGTGTGATACCCTTGTGTGTTTCCCCTTTTGGATAAGGAAACTAATTTTCTGCCAAGGAAAATACTTTAAGCATTTTCGTATGTGCCACTGCAGATTCAGGGCCTGATTCTGCAGCCCTTACTCAGGCAAAACTCCCCGTTGACTTCAAGGACCATAGGCTCAGGCCCCTATGTGATTATCCCGCCTTCATGTGTAAAAGCATGTTCTGACTCAGACAAATGAATTTTTAGTTTTAAGAAAATTGCATTCAAGCAAAATGTTATGTATAAAGATCATTTACAATCTGATACAATCCAACTGTATTTTTGGTTGGTGTTCTTACATCTATTTTAGATCAGCAAAAAACCACAAGTAAGATGGTCAACAAACAATATTGAAAGTTTCTAGCACAGGTACTTACCCTCTAATCCAAACTGGTGTCACCTTCTTCACAGTATCAGTAACTAATTTAACCTGATACAGTACGTGTAGTAGCTGTCAGGCTGTTTATGCAAAGAAATTCTATTGATGCTCTGGACAACTTTAAAGGCAAGAAAATCATACGAGAACAAACGCTTCCTAAACTTGTTTTATAGAGACAACTGATATTCCTTTATATGTTATGCACTTCTTTTCTTTTTTAATTAATGTTCTAGTATAAACAAAAGTTGAAGGATTGTAATAAATTTACTAATGTGATATAGAAGGCAATCTCTAAGTTGCTGTTTATCTTGTCTATATGTTTTTAAAACACATGCCTTTATAACACAACTTAAATGGTGTATTGTATCAGTTTTAAATGTCATTTTGCTTATTCTGTGTTTTGTATATGGGCACAATTTTTTTTTTAAATTTTCCAATTTAAAATGTAGTATTTGTGCTGCCTTTAGAGTTTGCTATTGTCTCTTTGCTAGCTTTTTTCCTTTGTTCTTTTGATATATCAAGATAATGAGCTCTAAAAATTTTCATGGTACTCTTCTGATTACGTCTTCATAGTGGTAAAATCTGTATTTTTGTATGTAGGGAAAATAGTTTTCTGAACACTAATTTCTGATCAGTATAGTACGGAATCATTTGTGAAGGATTTCTTGTTTAATAAATGGACATGTTAAAGTGTTTAAAACATTTTGTCGTCATCTGTAAATGTAATGTATAAGTTCAGTACTAGGTGTTATTTATCATCTTTGCTGATGATTGTCTGAAATTGCCATCCACTACTACAGTAGGTGTAAACTGGTTTATTAGTTCGATGCTTAAAGAAAATTGTTGTGATTAAATTGGTGAGGATGATAAAGCACCAGGAAAGAGATTCTTTGTGGATCAAAGAGTTGTTTGGTTTTTTAAACACGTAAGTAGTCCCTGATAAATTCCATGTAGCAGAAAGCTCAAACAGGCTAGTTGCCACGGTGTATGTTTGTGACAGGATCTCTTTGGAGGGATTTTTTTGACCTGTTCAATGAAATGCTATTACTTACTGTGGTTTGCAGTGTTGTACTCTGAATTGTAAATAAGCCTGAAACTGAAATCTTGGAGGAAATGCATACACTCTGAGGTGGCAGAAAATTAAGTGGCATGAGATATTATTCTGGGAAGTGGGAAGATGAATTTCTTTATTGCTTAGGTGCTTCAGGCATGATATGAAGGCACTGAGTCTCTGAAGGCAAGAAGCTAGCGGGAGGACACCTCTCAGGGGATCTGCTCATTGAATGAATGTTGTGGAAAAACTGGGATGCTTGGAAGGCACTTTATAAGGTACCTGTGAGGAATTGCTTGAGAGTGACAGGTAGTTGGGAGCTCTTTTTTAAACCCTATATCCACCACAACTTGCTATGCTGGATGAATCCCTTGGGGAGGGACTCACTGAAGAGTGTCAAGCACTGGTGTGATGTGCGTTTTTCCAAAATGTACCACTTAAAATATGGCCTGCTATAAGACAGACCAGTTGCAATTTCTGTCTGGGCTTCACAGGTAACCGGAGCTAGAGATGTGATAGCTGGGCAATGATGAGGTCAGCAATGGGATTTTGTTTCTATTGCTGTAGCATGTAGGAGCCTCACGCACAGATCATGATCCCATTGTGCTAGGTGCAGTACAAAAAGAACAGAAATTTAATGCTGGGCAACGGACAGGTTGGTGCTGGCATTGTAACCTGCGCTGTGTGGTGATCACCACAAGAGGTCTTGCCTGGCTGTTGTGTAAAAAAAAGTTAAATGTATATTCTTAATTTAAATTCTTCTACCCACCCCCCTTCGCCCTGGGGGAAAGTTGACTTCTGGTTTAGTAAAACAGATGAACAGAATACCTGACTCATTTGGTTTTCCTTTTTGGATGCTTCAAACTGCACAACCAGTCCCCTGCTCAAAGGAAATATCTTTTCATTTGTCATGTTTTTAAAAATATGTTTGCAGTGGTGTAAAGGAACACCTTGAAAAATAAACCCCGTATTAAACTTGTTTGGATTCCCTGTACAGCGTATAACTCTGTTTCCAGGGAGTGTTGAGGCTGGGGCTACCAGACGCATCCACTATTACTATTAACATTGCAAGTTCTTACAAGGATCCCATCCTAGCACCAGGATTGGCACTGCCCACTGTTGTATCCAGCAAAGCACAGGACATAAATACAGGCTTTGAAATCTGTGACTAACCAATGAACGTGATCAAGGGCGTAGTAAAACCAATTTGTCTGCTCTTTATCCAGAACTCTAAATTGCCTGCTGCTTTCAAAGGGGTTAGTGGGGTTGTGGTTCTCAAATACAGCAGCCTGAAGAAACATTGTTTCTCACTTAAATGTATTGGACATGCCCCCTTGGGTGGAGAGTTGAGATGTGATCATCATAGCTCAATTTTCTTGCCATGAAATGTGAAATTCCTGGGTGTAACTGACAAGAGTCTTCTAAATGTTTTCTTAAACACTTACTTAGTGTCACACAGCTGGCAAGCCTGTAAGTTAATTGACAGTCTAAAAAGGCTCTATACAAAGGGTTTGAGTTCCATGCCAGGTAGTATCCTTATTCTATCACTTGTACAACAACGACTCAGGAGACTGGAACAAAGCGTCCACTGACAGGAATAAGGTGCAGCGATGAAACAGCGAGAGTGCCTTGTGAATTCAGCCAAATGTGGTATAAAAGGAGACTTTCTTTTTCTCCTTACCTATAACTTTGATAATCCTGTGAGTGGCATTTTAAATTGTAAGTACATTGTCTTTACATGTAAGTTCACTCTGCACTTGCTATTGGAAGCTTGCTTCTCTTCCTAGCCTCATTTGTTGTGTATTGTTGCTGAGTGCTGCTCCAGAATTGTGGAAATTCAAGCTAGATAGCTACATTTCAGTTGTAGGTGAAGTGATACCTATATCAGCTTGTAAATGCTTTGACCTTAATGATTGTTATTGAACTAAAATATATGGGGGTTAAAAATGCAGAAAATAGCAGTATGATCATAACCAGGGCCGGCTCCAGGCACCAGTGTAGGAAGCAGGTGCTTGGGAGGCCAATTCAAAGGGGCGGCAAGTCCGGGTCTTTGGCGGGAATTCAGCAGCGGGTCCCTCAGTCCCTCTCTTCCTCTTTGAGCTGCCGCCAAATTGCCACTGAAGAGAAAGAGAAGGAGGACCCGCTGCCGAACTGCCACAGAAGAAGCGGCGCGATTGAGCTGCAGCTGAAGTGCCGACACTCTTTTCCCCCCCCTCCCCCCCCGGAGCCGGCCCTGATCATAACAAACTGTTGAACTAACAATTTCAGTAGAAGAAATCTCTGCACTCAGAATATCAGCTGATTCCCTCAAGGTCTGATTTTTCAGGGGTCCTGAGCAACCAGAAGTCCCACTGACTTGAATGTGTCAAAAACTGAGGACTTTAGTGCAGCATGGCTAGTCCCAAGCATTCAAAAAATCTTGACTCAGGCCCCAAAAAATCATGACTGGCTTTAAAATCACTTGACTTTAAAAATAATAAAATTTGGCTTCCCTTTATCTGACTCCTGGGTTTTCGGAGTTAGATTTTTTTCAGTTGGTGGTGGTTGTTTTTTTCCAGCCACTATAGGAGCTAGAATTTTTGTAAATGACAGCTTCCAGTCTCACATAATCACAAGACTCCATGAGCTGAGGCTTAAGAAAAACACCAGATATCTCAACAATAAATATAAAATCGTGACAGCAAGCAACACAATGTATTATTAAAGTGATACTGAAATATCTTAGTATCTTTGTATGCATCTCTTGATTTTGAGAACATCAGCATAAAAACCACTATTTTCATTTTATTTTAGGAATAATTCCTGAATTCCAGAAATAGTGTGTGAATAAATTGCAAATCTAAAGGGCAGATTTGTTTACAAGAATGACAGTATCAGATCCCAAAACACACAGCATCTTATTTACTTCCCAAGACTGCTGAAGAGATCATAACAACATTTATGGTGACATCCCTTTTTATGCATGGGTTAGAGGAGTGTGGTATACTCTACAAAAATTGTGAGCTACAATCTCTGAGTGCTGAGGCAGCACATTTCTCACTGCCTCTTACAATGCTCTGTGCTAACTGGCACAATTAATCCAAACCGTATTATTGTATCTGGTTTAAAGCATGAAAGGTTATAAAATGAGATTGTAAAAAAAAAAAATGTAAAGGAAAACACAAAACTCAGCTACTGTTAAAGATGGTATAATCCAGGATAGTTTATAAATGTTAATCTTGAGCTAGTTTCCAGGGTTTCACATGCAGTATGTTTAAAAAAAAATTTAAAAAGAATTTAAAATTACAAAAAGAGAGTGTAAAAATTACCACAGGTTCCCTAACATCACAGTAAATGCCAGTAAACGTATTACAGTAAAAGAGAAGCATGACGGAAATGCAGAATTCCACACTGGAAAAAGTCCAAAGGGCTCTTTCCTGAGATAAGTGCTGATTACTTCTCACATTCATTGTTGTTACTCCTTCGGTGGTCTGGAAATGGGAATTGTGGAGAATCGGAAAGTTTGTCTTTCAGATATCCCCTTATTAAGCCAGACCATTCTGTCTGAAACACCTCTATGCTGCTAATCGGTACCTTGCTTCTGGACAGCTAACAGCCAGCTGCTAGCAGGTCACTGAAACACAAGTGGGATATGTTTATTCCCAGCAAAAACTGCCTTTATTGTTTTAGCTCTGTTTTCATTTACTCTATTCCTACCATCTGCTGTGTCATGAAGTCTTTTTTTGTTTAAAAAAAAAGAGAGAGAGAGAAGAAAAGCCACCAGTCCTGTGACTATATGAAATGCTTGTTAACATATGAGTTTCTTTGGAACAAGCATATCAAATGCCGTACATGGAGTTTGCCATTCTTTTAACTAAGTTATTGTTTGGGATGTGTATATACGTTGTCAGAAGGTATGACTACTGCAGACAGATTATGTTACCCTCTCTCTAAAGAGAACCCTTTGAAATGCAGGAGTTTTTCCTAGAAACTCCACACCAAGGGACAAATCTGGCCTCTCAGAAAAACCAGAGAGGGCTGGGAAAGTGCGACTTGCTGCACTGAGATTTCTGTCAGGAGGCTGGGTTTGCCTCTCCTCAGTGGTATGGCCCTTCTATACCACAAAAGCATAGATAAGGTGAGATTTGCAGAAGCCTTTGTCTCTGGGTTGTTTCTTCCATTCTCTGTGGCAGCCTGGCTTTATCAGGAGCTGTAAGCCCTGTGGTTCCCTACCTGGGGTAAACACTATTGACTGGAGGACTGATGTTAAAAGCATAGAGCAAGAAATTGTGCTGTGGTTTCTTGTGCAGAAATCCTTACAGGCTTGATGGGGTAGGAGATGTCATGTGGATGACTCTGAGCCAGGCCCATCTGGCCATGCACGCTGAAACTGGAGCTAAATGTGCAGACTGCATATAGAGGCTTCTGCCCTGGTGGTAGGAAGGGAAGGTTAAAACAATGTGTCTCCTGCTCAGCCTCGTTTTTGCAATAAAATTTGAAGGGTGTGATGTGCCGCCACAGAAGCAGATTAGAAAGAGGGCGATTTCTCCTCAGAAAATCTTACAAAATGACAGAAAATTGAATGTCCACTAAACCAGCTAACCTGAGGCATTTTCAGATTTGCTCATGTTGCAGATGTCCAGCTGCCATTTTCATGGTCACACATAGGCAGCCTTCTGAAACCTACACATCCAATATAACCTGTGCCTTCAAATGCTTGAGATAGTAGAGGTAGTGAGACTATCTAAAGGAATACTATTGGCTTCTCAATATGGAGGAAAAAAGTAGTAAGAAAGCTCAGATTCAGAAATCTAGTGTAAAGTTTGAAATAAAGCATATTAAAAGATAATATCTAGGTACAAGATTGCACACCTACAAAATGGCCAGTTTCCAAAGAAATGTTCTGTGACACTGAAATATTCTTTCCCCCACATCACTGAGTCACTGGTTTTTGTGACTCTGTAAACAGTGATGGGAAAAGAGAGAGAACGTACTGGTGACTGAGACCAAAACAAGAAAGGGAAACATTTCAACTGGCAGTGCATTTAGCAAATAGGAAAGAACTTGGTCATCTCTTCCCTTTTGACTTCACAATCCGTAGGTGCGCTGTTCTTCAGTCCGAATCCGAACCGGAGGCCTCATCTGGGGGGGGAAAAAGGGAGGGGGGGCAGTGAGAAAAGTGAAGCTGCAGTGCCACCTTTCACTCCTGTTCAAATAGACTTGTTGCTCTGGTTTAGGTCTCTGCTTCAAAGAAAATAGGGTCTTACGAGGATTTCTTTAATTACAGCTTTTATTTCCATACCATTGCAAATGATTGTGGTGCTTCAAAGTCCTGCCCAGGAGTTAGTCTCAGACAAATACAATACAAAGGACAACAGTTCAAGTGAAAGAAGTTGTGAAGATACCATTGGCAAGGTCACTGCGAAAAGGAAGCCTTCACAAAAGATGTGAGTTTGATTAAAGACCTTCTATAAAATTTGTGCTGTCTTTTATAAGCCTTGTATTTTGCCAACAAGAGTACCCACTTCTTGTTTTTATGGTAGTCCCTTGTCTTCCTAGAAAGCTCGGCTCCTATTCATATTGCCAATACAGTACGTGAGTCTAGCTGAAGGCAAAGAATTAGAAAGCCCATGGGAATGCATGGCATGAAAATCTTTGAGGCTAACGGGTATTAACTATTAAAACAGTCGGTGATATGTAAATATTAGAACATTTTGGTGCAAGGAAGAAACTCCCTGGCAGTAAGATCTATTAGTCTACGCAATAGTCTCCCAGAGGAAGCATCATCAGTGGGCACATTTAAAATTTGACTAGACAAAACACAGGGGAATGCATTTTTTTCTTAAAACAGGGTGAAGATTTAACTTTCTCTAATCAAGAAGCCTTAATTACTATGTTATTGACTGTAATGGCTTCATACCAGAGAATAGTTACACACGAGTTCTGGGTCACCATGAACAGAGTCTGTGTAGACTAGTTAATGCTGGGAACTCTCACATATCTGTCAAATAAGAGCTAGAGGTTTTGCTTGATCACTTATAAAATATAACAGAGGCATTTACCTACCTTCTGACTTTTGTGCTTCAGTGGCATTTTCGGAACTGCCTTGTTTGAGAAACGTGACCAGGTCATTAAAGGTAATGTAGAAATCAACAGCAAACACTATTGTGGCTATAAAGCCAAATACCTATACAACAGAAGGATAGTCTCTTCATCAGCAGTTCATGTCAATCATCCAGGACAAAAATGGGCTAAACTTAACTAACAATAGGCAAATTGTTGCGGAAACATGGGGCAACTGGAGGGGTGGTGTGAGGCAAAGGTGGCTTAGGAGCGTATTTGAGGGCCTGCCTAACAACTTGTGAGGAAGATCTAAAAGGAGGCTTCCCCTAGTCACCTCTGGGTCATTTCATAGTTCAGAACAGCCAGAATGCTCTAGCTACATGCACCATTGAGCACCTGGCATGACCCTATGTCTGGAGATACAAAAGGGGTCCCACGGGACCCAGCATGACTCTGGAAACCCCTTTGTATTGAAGGAATTCCTGTCTGGGAGATCAAGATCCTTTCCCGTCTCCATAGGCCTAGTTTTTGCCATTTTGCAAGGCCTTCTGCCAGGCTACTCATCTGCTGCTGAATGAACTGTGCTGGGTGCAGTGTCTCTGGAGATGTCTGTTTAGATTAACAGGACAAGGAGGCTGAAAAAAATAAGGCCTTTGTAGCTAAGAATTTAGCATATATACCACCTCCCATGCATAAAAAGAATGACAAAGGTAGATTGAAAATCAAACCCTTATTATGAAATTGTATTTACTTTCCAATGATTTGGTTAAGGTGTCTGGCTGACAGGGAGGAAAGAATCCAAGATCTCTTTAAAAATATTATGCAAATTTGATTTATATTATTTATGTTGCATAAAATATTGATATCTTTTTGGCTTCAGGTTACAAATGGAAAGAGCTTGTCTTGGTTCTGAGCACAAAATGCTGACTGTGAGCTCCCTAGGAAAAGCACTTCACAGTCCATGTGCTGGTGACATGGTGTTTAAAGGGGAAAATGCCATTGCTTTTGTCTCAGCTGCTCAGTGCAAAAACAGGCAGCAAAGACACAAGTCTGAAAATATTTGCAACATGGATCATATTTTATTAAATAGAATTACAACCCTTGGTCACTATATAGGGCTTTTCATCCAAGGATCTCAGTGCTTTTTACAGAAATGGGTATTTACTATCTTCATTTTACAGATGGGGAGACAGAGGCAAGAGTAAGTGAGGTCACATAATGCGTGAGTGGCAACATCAGGAACAGATCCCAGATCCCCTGATTCCCAGTTCCTTGTTCTAAACAATAAACCACTTTTCCTCTTTGGGCTGAATCCTGACCTAAATTAATTCAATGGCAAAACTTCCACTGATTTCAATGAGATCAAGATGACGCTATTTCTCAAATATATTGAAGTACAGTTCACCAAGATGCAGAAGTGGAAATTGCTTTTCTCCTTTTAGTACTTACTCCAGCTGCTTTGGATGCTCCATCAGAATATTTTGAGACTGCAGCGATTGAGATGGCAAAATATATAATGGCGGCAGTGACACAGCGCAAGAAATCCTGTATAACACAATGCAGTGCTGATTTAAATAGTCAAATTATTGTAAAACATTAAAGTCCTATTACAATTGCTTTTAAAATGAGGACTTTAAAAAATATTTCTTTGTCATCAGAATTTCAAGATTATATAGTTATAACTATTTTATTATCTGCATGTAGACCAGCTATTTTTTGGTATATCTGATAAATCAAAATTAAAAAAAAATGTTTTTCAATGTGCCTGGGATCCTGACTCCAGTAGCTAGAATCTGATCTCAGTGACATTACAAATCCAAAGCTACTGCTAGTCCACAGAAATCAATGCAAACCTTACACTGGATCGAGAAGGATCTCTTTCCACTGAGTTCACTTAGGAACAGAGGCATTACTTTGGATTTATGCTAATGTTCCTGAGCTCAGAAGTTGGTGCTTTGTCGTCAGTGATTATGCATGGAACATGATTGTTTGACAGCTAGAAATGATTAACAGAAGCTTTCCAACTGGAATCAATTTAGACTGCCGATAGCCTCCACAGGAAATTATGAAAGCCCTGCCACTTGAGACACCAACTAGATGGCCAAAGAACAAGAGCACGTAGCGTACAGGCTGGGCCATGCACTGGATTACCTATTCTACTTGTAAATATTTCTAGTGCCTCCATTCCACTGGTTCTATCTTGTACGCAGTGATTTTCTTATATGGTAATAAGAATAAATTATACAGCTGAGAATCTAATTACATTACAAGAAACTATCCAAATCAATGTGATTATTTTCTCCCCAAGCAACAGTTGTACCAGCCAGGAGACTGAGTGGCACAGCAAGTGCACAACAATGTACCTAAATATTTTCCACTGTATAAATGAAAACATTATCTTCAGTACCTGATCAGAAATGTTTGCCTAGCGCTTCAGCTGTTGTTTATACTAAATGTGGACTGACAAGTAAAGGATGAAAGGTTGAGAGAGAATTCTGTTCAGTCTATGAAATGTAGAGTATCCAAGCTACCAAGGAAGTGATGGAGGGAGATGAAATCTTTCATTCTTCTAGGTAAAATGTGCTGTGTAGATGGTTGCCATTGTAGGCTCTTTGGGGCAGGGAACATGTCTTATATCAGTGTTTGTAATGTGCTGTGGAAATGGCATCTCTAAATAGTACGTCATATAAAAACAATGATTTGCTAATACATGTGTAAACGTTGTGAGATGGGGGGACGACACTGATATCTTGACCTCTGTTCACATCTTTTGTCTTTTCTGAACAGATGGGCAACTCAGATGTTCTCATAAGACACAAATCCTCCAGGAAATTGAAATTCCTTTGAGGTCAAATGGTGGTCAGCAATCTGAATTCTGAGGTTGGTACACATTACCGTAATGGACATAATAAATATGCAATTGATTTTTTTCTTAGATGGTTCTGTGAAGGGTGCTATAAAACAGTAAAAGACAAGGGAATCCAAACTGAACTAGGTTGGGATTTTTCCCTAAGCAAAAATAAATTGTCCTGCTAGATAAATGTTCCCTGAAGTGAGTGTTTGGAGCAACAGAGCCATCCAGTGGTCAGTGTGAGTAATAACCTGCAACTCCTGCAGGCTTCTTATAGACCAGGGGTCGGCAACCTTTCAGAAGTGGTGTGCCGAGTCTTCATTTGTTCACTCTAATTTAAGGTTTTACGTGCCAGTAATACATTTTAACATTTTTAGAAGGTCTCTTTCTATAAGTCTATAATATATAACTAAACTATTGTTGTATGTAAAGTAAATAAGGTTTTTAAAATGTTTAAGAAGCTTCATATAAATTAAATGAAAATGGAGAGCCCCCCTGGACCGGTGGCCAGGACCCGGGCAGCGTGAGTGCCGCCTTCGGCACGTGTGCCATAGGTTGCCTACCCCTGCTATAGATCAAATACACTGCTTTTCATTTTAAAGGTGATTTTCTTCATACAAATTGGGGATCAACTGCCAGAAGGGTCGGATAGCTCCTCCCGCCATCACACAGCAAATACATTAGTACTGTGTTGTCGGGGCAACTGCTACTCTGACTGGACTTGTATAGCACATTCTAACGGAGAATCTCAGAGCACTTTAGCAAGGTGATATTTTGACCCTCACATCACAAAATGGGGAAACTAAGGCACACAGATTAAGGGTTGAATTTTTCAAAAGTGCCTAGTGCTGGCCCAAAGCTCAGTTAGGCTGAGGCTGGGTGCTTTTGAGAATACAACCTTAAAGATACACAGCAAGTCAATTGGAGAGTCAGTGGGCCCTAGGCCTGGGCTCCAACTACGTTACCTCCCATAAAAAATGGTAGCTACAAAGTTATAGTGTATAATCTTTGGGTCCTGTGGGATGAAAGGCACTAAAAATAATTTATTAATAAGGGTCAAGTTGTTAGCAATTAGTATAAAATGCAGCTCTATCCCTTTTATCATCTACTTTCATACTATACAATTGAAGTTGTGTGTGAATTTCACATCCCACTTACCGACAAAGGCCAGTAGATTCCTTTAAACTTCTCATTAAGCTTAGAGGAGTATGCAAAGAAAAGAAACAGTGCCAGCAGAAATTCTATGAGTGGTGCCATCATGAAAGATGCAGCTGAAGATGCAATATAACAGATAAAGGTGATAAATGACAGCACCTAGAGTACAAGGGAAAACATAGCTTATTATTCACATGGTACAGCAGAGACAAAGTCCAGGGCAGTTCTGAGAGGCTTTGAAGAGAGATTTCTTGTGCATATTTCAGTCAATCCAGTGACTGATGGCAAATGCTACTTTTTACATGCTCCTCTTGCTTAGAATTGTGTAAATTTAAAATAACTCCATCCATTCCAATGAATCTGAAGTTGGCTTCTGGGGAGCCACTCCAGATTTACACCTATCTATCTACCGTATTTTCCGGCGTATAAGGCGACTGGGCGTATAAGACGACCCCCTAATTTTACAGTTAAAACATAGTTTTTGGCCTATACTCGCCGTATAAGACGACCCCCCCTTCTGAGGGGGGGAGCCCAGAGCCTTTTAAATCCTAGCCGTGGCGGGGAGTCAGAGGGCTCTGGGCTGCCTGCTGCGGCGGGGAGCCCAGAGCCTTTTAAATCCCAGCCGCGGCGGGGAGTCAGAGGGCTCTGGGCTGCCCGCTGCGGCGGGGAGCCCAGAGCCTTTTAAATCCCAGCCGCGGCCGGGAATCAGAGGGCTCTGGGCTGCCCGCTGTTTATACCCGGCGTATAAGACGACCCCCGATTTTTGGGGGTTGTTTTTTAGTATAGAAAGTCGTCTTATACGCCGGAAAATACGGTAAGTGAGACTATCATTTGGCCTTGATTTGTAAATGATTCTGGGAACATAATTAAGTGATCAAGTTGGAATCTGTCAGAAAATGAATTTATAAATTCTAAGATTTCAATCATGACAATGCAGTTCCCATTTGAAATCCAAGTCATTGCTCAGATAGCCCAGAGGTACTAGTCTTGTCAGTAAAGTTAAAAGAAAAAAAATATAATTTCTTCTGTTGATGATTTAAAAAAAAAAACAAAAAAACACCTTTGACAGTTGTTAATGTTCAAAGGTTCCCGTGAGTCAAAGGTTCTTGTTTTTCTTCCAATACTGACTGCTTTGCTTTGGTAAAAACAGACTTCAGTAAGATTTTTTTCGGGAAGGAGATGGTGGTGGTTCAGATAAAATGAACCTATTCTGTGTGTTGTATAAGGATATTTAGCCCACTCTGCCTTAAACCTCCAAAACAACAGAAATGGATACTTTCTCAGCAACGCTGTAGCTGCTATATTAACTCATCGCTATATTATGGCTCAAAAAGGAAACCTCTACAATGGAGATGTGACTAAAAAAAATACAGCACAACCTGAATCACAGCCCCAAAATAAATATAAAGAATATTGGGCTGGACTGCCGCTAATATGACACCCTTGTGAGGGTAAGTAAAGTGTCTGTCATTTTAGTTTTACAGATGGGAAACTGTAGCATGAAAGCCATGGGTTATACACTCTTACTTCAGTGAGGGGAGGAAGGATGGAGGACAGATGGAATCTATTATATACTTTTAAATATTAAATTTTATTTACCTTTCCATGTGAAAAATGAATTAAATCACCTATTTTGAGAAATAACTCCCCACCCAACCTCCTCGTTTGTTTTGAGAAGTTCTAGCCTGACATACTTGTCTCAGGGTTGGAGACCAGCTTTATGGGTCTCTGGCTCTGCCTGTCTTTAGCTGTAGCCAGTCAGCCTCTCCACCTTTAATTTCCCCCCCATATGATATGTATTAATTAAAACGATTAAAACAATCTCCCCTCCCCCCAACTAACATTCTCTCTCTCAGCCTGCTCTGGCCAACCACAAGAAGAGGACATACCTGCCATAACAATCAAACCAAGTATAAAGCAATATTTGGCAATTGTTTAATGCAACTCAATGGGAAGCTGCAATACAACATTTCTGCGCTGATGGGAAGCCAATAAAGCAGCAGCACGCCCAGGCTCCTCTCCCAGAATTCCAAGATGGCACCATTTAGAGGTGAGTAGCACTGCTGGCTTCTCTCTGGATCAGATTCACTTGTGTGTTTCAAAATCTCCCTAATAACAAAAATCTCTAGCATAGTCATTAAAAAATATATATTATTTGCATGCCAAGCCACAAAATTTACCTACTGAGTTGCCCAGCAAGCCACACCTCTTCTGAACCATTCCCAAATGCAAAATTTTAGATTTGCTACTCAGATAGTCCTAGGTGGTATTATCACTGGTATTTCACTCGCTTCCTTTTCAAACAGAATGAAGCAAATGTGCTCCTTCTTCATTGTTATTTTATTCACTAGCTGGAAAATAGGATATCAGTAAAGTTCACAAATGTTGTGTGCTAGGTTCTGGTCCTGGGTTACAGGTCTGTGCTGTGTTTGAGTGTGGTCTATGCCTGAAGAAACTACTCCACAGCTGTCTTGTTTTAATTAAATGACAGTTTATTATTTATTAGTCAAACATAAAAATGTATGGGCACAAGGGGCTGCTTTTTGAATGGAAATCTAATTGGAATGCACTCTTGAAATGTTCATTTAATCTCACAAGTGTGATTATGCTATGGAACAGCCTTGGAACATGATTCTATCCAATTATGCATAGAATTTCTGCATTTGCAGGTGTCTGATACAGATGGGTCCAGACTTCCTTTACAGAGCCAAATGTCGAACCCAACAAAGGTCAGTGATGTTTCTAGATCATTACAGCGATAGACAAGCCACAAAAGTCTAGAATATGAGTTCAAATTCCCCTTCCTAAATGTGGAGGTTTTCAAGCCCATCACTAGTGTCAGAGAAGTGAGGGGTGTACATGTTTGTTTAAGATGGCCCTTTCTAAAAAGGAGACACTGCTTCTTGAAAACAGAGTGTTTAGATTGGAGGGGTCAATGCAGGGCCGGCTTTAGGCACCAGCGTTCCAAGCATGTGCTTGGGGCGGCGCTTTTCAAGGGGTGGCACCCCCTCCCCCTTTTTTTTTGCTTGGGACCGCAAAAAACCTGGAGCCGGCCCTGGGTCAATGCATTTGCCTCATTGAATTTCAGATCTATTGGTTTGGCTGTCTGCAGCTACAACATATTCCCTGCACCCAGTTGTACATCAATTAAAGAGTGTTACATTTGCCATATAAGTCACTAATTGCTCCTGTGAGAGGTCATTCAGTGCCCTCAAATACATATACCTGAAAAGCATGTTAGGTTGAGAGAGTGCTAAGCAGTTTATTCTTGTTGAGATTATTTACTAATTTATTAAATTAACAAACCTTCATACTGATCTCTAAGTGCCTTATTAGATTGTTCCATCTGTGACCAGATGTAGAGGGAACATCATAACTGAGAGCAATAAATCATCCCATGCATTTAATATCAGATGGGTTTGTTCAGATTTATAAAAGAGTAGATGATCTGGTGTGTAATACTTATGGCTTACTCCTGTATCCAGTTCTGTTGTGTGATGGCTCAACCTCATGCTCTGTGTACAATATTCCATTTGATTCTCATGTATCTAACGGACTCAGCTCATCTTCCAGAAGACACTGTTAGTAATCTCATTCCCTGTTTCAGCTGCTGGCTTTTTGGTGTGTTTGTTATTTATAATGAGATACAATCAGTGCTTAATAAATCAGGTCTGAATAAATTGAGGGATCTGTCATAATCTGGGAACAATACCTCAGGTAAGACTGTGCTTAAAGTATACCCCTCAACGACCTAGCTTGATTTTTTTTTTTTTTTTTAGCCAGGTGTGTGACTTGTAACTGCCCCTTCCCTCCACATGCCCATGTTAAGCAGTGACTATGAAAGACTGAGGTGGGTGCTATAGTAAAGATTAATGAGGAACACAGAATCAAGTTAGGCGGGGGACACAAGTAGAGATTCTAACTCCAGCTAGCACTGAGGTCATCGTAGAGGAAGATTTGGAGGCTTCACACAAAGGTTAATTTAGAATTAAGGTTGCTAAATTCAATGACCAGCTATGCAATCCCTAAAATAATCCCTGGGATATCCCCAGTTATGTTCCTTCTCTCCCGGAATATGTCACTTCTGATACTCTCCTGCTCCCATCCACCACCCTCTACTTGTAGGCTTCTTTTATCACAATTGTGCACCCGTACTCTGATCCTAATGAGTATAGACAAGTGAGTGCTGAGATTATTATGGAAGGAATAGTAGTTTCAGGGGGCTTGGAAGATAGCAGTTTCTGATGGAATATATCTTGTCTTGGTGTGTTAGAATTGTGGTGGTAAACTGAGAGAGGTGGTATGAAATTCCTAGGAAGATGTAGGTAAATATGTATATGACATTGTTCTTGTTTCATTATAGGAACCTGTTATAAAAAACTGATACTGTTTGTAGGTGGTGGATGATTCTTGTGACTCAAGTTAGGGGTGCACATTTGATAGTGAAGGATGAAGCCTTTGTGTTGCGGATTATGGGAGGGTGCAGAGGAATGTGAGAAATGACATATCCTGTAGAAGTACAAATTGAAAAGTGCTGATTTTGTTCCTCAACCCCCCTTCTCCTCCAAGATAAGTCTGGCCGCTGATCTCTGGCTAGGAAATAGAAAGTCCCATAACTTTGTGTTATAAGCATATCTGCTGCACTTGCATTTGCAAGACATAACATGGACCCACTGTTTTGCTTGGACCTTCCAACCAACTCCATAATATTGAGAATCTGAGAAGTATTGTTTCTCACTGCTCTTCTTTAAAATCTCCTGTCCTTTGTCTGGCTGAAGGCAGGGCAGAGGGGATGTGGAAAGGTGCAGGTATGGGCATGAGGACAAACAAAACAAGAATAAATAGGTGCAGCAAATATGGGCCCTCCGAATCCAAATAATGGAAGAGTTAGACCCAAACTGTACTTCATAGCTTAGGCTTATCAAAAAGTATTAAGCACAATTGAAGAACTGAATTACACTATAAAGAACGTAGACGAAAAAGCAAAAAGACCTAATTCAGAGGTGAGTGGTCCATAAAAACGGAGGAAAATAACAGAGAGCTTCTATATCAGACTCCATGAATTTAGCATATTCACACCAGATTTTATTGTGCACATTTGTCATTGCCGCCAGCAGAGCAGAGTTTCTCCATCAAAGGCATGAGCTAATTCAGGTGGATTGGCCGTATAGAGTAGCCTTTGCATTCTCTTAAGATCAACCTTTTGGCAACAATTAAGGCAAATAGCAACCCACTTTGAGGCAAATAAAGTGGAGTGAACTTTAAAATCCACAAAGTCAAGGATACAAAGTCATAGGAATAAAATGAGGAATATACGGAGAGAGAGCTTGTGTTCAGTGAGATCTTTGCAAATATCAGCAGAGATTCTGAACCTTCAGGCACAAAACTAGTGTGTGTGTGACACAGTGGCAGTATGTGCTTGGACTGAAATCCAAGTCAAACATAAGTTACTGGGCTCAATACAAGGGTAACTGGGTGAAATGTAATGGCCTGTGATATACAGGAGGTTGGATTAGATTATCTAATGATCCCTCCTAGCTTTAAATTCTATTAATATATGAAATCACCGACATTGTCTGCCTTATGCTGGCAAAATCCACTAGGAATTTTGTTTTGAAATAACCATATAGATGCACTTTTCCTATGTCGGCCTCATTCTATCTTCAGATTTCTGTTGATGCTAATTATATTCTCTTGATGTGGGAACTTCAAAACAGAAAAAGATCGTCTGATGGGGTTTTCCCAGCATCTTGGGACTCCAGCAAAAGTGTCAAGCAAAGCAGGAAAGAACAGGCTTTTAAAAAAAGTAACTGCTGTGTGGACTCTGAGTTATTCAATATTTTATAACTTGCAAAATTTTGTCAGTATTACTAATGGAACATGAAATGCTACTTGTCTCTTTTTAGTGATGTAAATGTTGGGTCTGACAGAGATTTGAGTTCTATGAACTCTGCAGCCCTGTAAAGTTATTACACTTCATAATATTAGCACCATCACCACCACACTCCCAGTAGATACTATAAATAATTCTTTCCACTAAAAGTAGGTGATGGTTTTACCAGTTTTACCATCAGCCAGTACAATTGCTTATAATATAGGAACAAACTCGTGGCTTCCAACTTTTAACAGAAGCTTTGTTCTTTAGATTCCAACCAGGACAGTCCTAACAAATAATGTCATAGTAGAAGCCTTACAATGATCCACAGTCCAAACTCATGGAGGGGAAAAGAGAGCAGTGTGTGCGCTTTGGCAGAAAAAAAACGGTCCTATATTTGTGCTAACATGCCTGAGGGTAATTCTCTAATAGTTTATGACTATAGAAAATGTACTCGTCTGGGTTAAAGTGACCCACTTAATTAGCTGTAAGAAGCAAAACTTGGCACAAATGATAGGATTATGTAATAGTTCTTTGAGCAACTTTAAAGCCTTCCCCAGCTGGGGAGAGATGCTAGTTCTTTCATGATAAATAGGCCCCAATGGTGCTGTGCTCTGTCATATTAAGGAAGTGGTTATAATGGATATGGGCCTGATCCAAAAGCCACTGAAGTCAATGGAAAGACTCATATTAACTTCCAGTGCACATAGCTGGGGACTTTAATGAGAAAGAGACAGAGACAAGTTCAGAAGAAAGCAGAAAGGAAATGGAAACCATTGTAATCTAACCATTTTTTTTATTTGCTTGCTGATAATGTTTACATGCTAAATTTGCAAATGAAAGTGGGGGGTTTCTATCTGCTTCACTCTTACGTGGCTTGTCTTACCTATCCAAAAGGACAATAAAATTCAGGGACTGACTTTTATCCTGGCCACAATCTGGTCTCATTTTGCAAAAGAATTTTGACAGCCAGTATGTTTTGTTGTAATACCACTGAGGATATTGAACTGCCTGTGATTTTTCTACCTGAATGTTTGATAGTCAGACACCTTATGTAATACTCATCCCTTCTCTGAAGTCCCATCTTTAACCATTGCTTTGGAGAGGGGCCAAGGAGTCGTAACTGGACAATTTTCCCTAAATCTCTCTCCTTTCTATTTCTATGCTAAAAATAGAGAGAGGGTTTTTGTTCTAGCCAGAGAAGAGTTCACAAGTCCCTGTTCTAAGACATTCAACCATTGAAAGCTCAACTGCTCCTGAAAGTTCTTCAAATTATCCTTAATCATAGCAAGCAAAGGTAGAACATTTTCATAGAGAGGACATATTCTGCATAGCAGGAGTCACAAGAACCCCCAAAATACAAGATTGACTTCTGGGATCACTTCTTATTAGCACTGAGATCACTTATTGCACCTAAAATTGCCGTTGAGAGTTTAGCCAGGTTGCTGCCCCTTCCACTGTGTGGGAGTACTTGTGTGCTGACAACTCTAGCATAACAGTCCATAGACAGGACCACAACAACAATATCCTGTTGTAAAAAGGGTCCCACCATAAGGGAACAGGCTAATGAAGAGACTATTTAATATTAACTGTTCAAGGAGCCTGATTTTATTTTTTATTACTGCATTCAGAAAGGTATTTTTCTTCTACGTGAAACTTTCTTAATCTTATGTGCCTGTGGCTACTAAGTTATCAGTAATAATTCCAACCTCTTAGTCATGTCATTCAGTTACAGGTATAAGACATAATTAAAATGGTTAGAGTGGATTATGCTTCTATTAATGAAGGACCTCTGGAGGTCACGAGCAGAGTGAGGATGTTTCTAGCCTCTTTGTACTGAGTACACCCTCCACTGCAGTTCATCGGGGATCATACCAAGGGCCAGGCAATAGTTTAGAGCTTTGCACAGTGATACATAGTCTCACTGACCACCATCCACCAGCCTGAATGTTCAAACACATGTTATTTTCCCTCTTCACGGGAAAGAGCAGCCTTGCATATTCACATTGCTTGTTGAGTATGGTCAAGGAAGATCTTTAGTCAGAGGTTAACATCGGTGGCTGTAATATTCCCTATTTCATCTTGTTTACACACTTCATGCAAAGAGAGAAACAAATACACACAGTGGACTTTATGGTACTCAGTTACTAATTCTCCACCATATTTGACACAGAAATAAAGTTCTGTCCCCAGAGATTTAGCTGCAGAGGTCATCTTCTATTTACTGAGTCACAGAAAGTCGTAGGGGTCTTCTTCAGAAGAGGCATTGATTACACAACCTTTTCAGCTGGAAGTTTCAGTTATAGGGCTCACTTCAGAGAAGAAGACTGAAAAGAGAGAAGAAAGACAGCAGACAAGAAAAACAAACATCACCTTTTCTGCATCCTTTGTGTCACAACATCTACCATACTTGTGAAGGGACAATTTGGAATATTTGTCTGGTGTTCCTACAAAAATCTATAGTGCCTCCCAGCGGAGTCCATCAGGCATACAGGAGTTGGGATGCACCACTTAGTTTTAGTAGAGAAGCAGTGACCAAGACAACCATGAAGATTTGACTTAAATATTTGGAGTGGGGAGCAGAACTGATTAGAAGGAATCTTGCCTGGGTCAATGGTACAGAAGTCAGCAGCAGTGCTGTCTGTTGCATGATTTCCTGGCATGTCTTTTTTGAGTGTGTGTATGGAGGGTACAGGGGGGTGGAACAGAGCTTAGAAAGGATTCCAAAATCCTCATTAGGGAAGGGACAATGTTTTGCAGAAAAACTGAACGGATAAAGAGGGGAAAGATTTTAAAATACTGGAAAATATAATGGATAGAGAAAAAGGAAAGCAAATAGGAACAGGGGAAAAGGAGCAATTAAAAGGGGAAGATTATTAAAATAATTAAACAGAGAATAAGGGATTGATTGAAGGGTGAGAGGAGAGGCAGTAAGAGTGAGCAGGATCAGGGGAGAAGGCAAAACTCATGTATCTGAATTAATGTACCTTGTTATTGCTTCTTAGCAGCTATGCAGTTATTCCAGGTGGAATCAAAATAAGAAGATAAGACCAAAAGGGAAAGAGACAGAGCAGGGGGGAAACTCATTATGTGAATAAAATTTAGGATAGTAATTATCTTCTGGCAGTAATTAGCTTCAGCACTAGCCTAACTTCTGCTAAATGAAGTAATGGATTTCCCCAAAGCTGGGAACTCTCAATGTATGTTCCACTTTGCTGCCTCTGACAGAGAAATTACAGTCAGAGTGGAAATGAAACCTGTTTATTAAAAAATGAATGTAAATAGCCATGATGAGCATTTGTTTCATTCAATAGGAATAGCATGCAGCTCGCTAGCAGAGCAGAGCTCACAACTGCTAGTGGTGTGATTCACTTCGTAACACACAGCAGGATGTCTGGCAACTGCAGACTTGTGTGCTCATTATGCTGTACAAGACTAAAGACTGGGTGCCTTTTAGCCACCTTAAAGGCCAGATTCTCTCCTGTGCTGAGACCGGAGCAATGCTAGCAAAGGTGGGTGGGGAAGTGAGGGAGGCAGTTATGGCTCCCTGATTCTTAAATGGCCCCAGTCCTGATGCAAGTTAAGAGTTGCTAAGGGACTATTCTGCCTTATTGATCATATGCCAGCTGCAGATTGGTGCAGTGAGGCTGTGTTCCAGCCCTCCTATATTGAGATGTGGTTGAGATAGGAGCGGCACTGGATGGATTTGCAAACTGACAATTGTGACCAGCTTTGGCCCCCTTTGTGCAACTCAGGCACATCCAACTTCTTCAAGGTCAGTTGTTAACATTCATTTTCTATGGTGCTGATCACTCTTTCAGTGTTTCAGTTTAGGTTTTGAGTGTCTGAAAGAGCCATGAGATGCACTCTATAACTAAACAGAGAAATTCTAGTCTACGCTGAGACATGGCTTTGAATCCTCATAAACTGAATAGATTTCTGCAATTTACCAAGCCACTAAATAACAATGTGACACTACTTTTCAGTTATAGCAGAGTGTCTCATTTTATTCAAACTCCTATTCTGAAACATCCCACCTTTGTTAATGTATTTACATATTCCATGGCAGAAATCCCTCTTAATATTAATGGAATACTGAGGCTGAGAGATCAAGCACTCCGAACAGGAAATGCAGAGTTATGGTTGACAGCTCAGTCTTAACTTTGCCCATTTGTGCTTACACCATAAATTATGGCCTTGTGCTATTTGACATTACTTGGGAATTAATACTATATATAATGTAATGTAAGATGGGAGTTTATTATCTGCTTGTATCCAGTAACTTACAGCACATACACTCTGCAGACAGCTTGATTTTTAAATTTGAGATGTTTGAATTCAATTCAATTATTTTGAAGCTTGGAACACCGAAAGCTAGCAAGCTGAAACATTTTCATACTTTTTTTAGATCATTTTACAACTGGAGCAACATAGTGTCAGGTGCCTGAAAGTTAGGATTGTCTTAAATATAGCAACATAGTTTCTGAGCTGTCTTGAATGACAGATGGTCTCAATCTCTCAACTATTTTCAAACTGGCCTCATCTGAAATGTGAGAGCATGGGACCATCTTAAACTTGACCATATAAAAATGATAATCATTCACAGAACAGATTCATTCAGGAGTCTGTTGGCTTCTGCCAGGATAGATCAAAGAACAGAGCCTTGGTGGCAAAGACCAACAGGAGTGGAGGGATAGCTACTGCAACCTGCTCTCTCCCATGGGCCAATGCAGCCCAAATGTGGGTTGGCTAGGAAAGCGTATGGCTAGTAAATTCAGGCTGCAGCCTTCACTGATAGATGGGTGAAGACAGCTTTAAATCCTAACCCCCAAAGAAGGGTGAATGTGTCCCCATGACTGAAACAATATGCCTTACACATGTCTTTTGCAGACATAAGAGCCACATTGTCTAAAGACTGCAATTCATTACATGTAAGGCGGTATAGAAAAGTCCAGTTTACATTGTGTTATGTAACAATTTATAATGATATAGAGAGAATATTTTCAGTCATATGCTCAAGGGAGCAAATTTAAATGCTTGATTGCTCATCCTGAAATGTTGCCTTAAGGTTAGGTTTTTGCCTGGAATTTTTTAAGAAAGTAAAGGGATGAGAATTATCAGTGGAGCCTGGTGCATGCTACAATCTGCAATTTCCAGCTACCCAAATACCCACAAAAACAAACCTTATTTCCTAATGACACTTTCCACCTATCCAACCAAGTCTCTTGCCTCTCTCTGCCTCTGTTTTCCCTATACCAGAAAGCATGCTAACCCCAGCAGCTGAGACCATAAGCCCACAGGAAAAAGAGATGCTGTCAGCCATTCGTCTTATTACCCTTTTCATTCACAGTGTGAGATTTCTGGAAACAGTACAGCCAGAGCGTGGTGTCCTGCTGCATGTTGCTGCTCTACAAACCAACTTCCTTTTCCTTGTATGAGTTTCCTTCCCCTAAGCTGATCTAGTGGGTGAGTTCACATGCATCAGTAATCTATATATTTATTGCCTACTGATTTTGGGTGCCTCAGTGATTGAGCACCTGCTGCTGAGTTCTCAAAACTCCAGTTAACATTAATATTTTAAATATAAAGGATCATGTGTTTTGAAGAAAAAATGAATAACGTTTTTACAATTGGAGAAGTGTAGTGTTTTAATCCTCTTGCAATTCAAAAACTGCTGAAAGAATTTTCCTCGCTTTCCAAAACAATTTACCTTTGGGCAAAAACTAAGGAACTCATCCTGCCTTGAGATCTGCTAGCATGGACCCCTGCATATGCAAAGGTTCTCCCTAAAGCCAGTGGAACTCCATGTGAGCACAGGGCTCTTTGCTTGCACATCTGGGTGCAGGATTGGGATCCAAGCATGGAATATTTCAGGTCCAAAGGTGAATGTTTTGTGAGTGAGTTGTGAGTGTGTGAAAAAAGGGAATTAGTCCAGCATCACATTTCTGATGTGCTCTGTCAGTATAGAATGAGGGTTTCCTTTATAAACACCATTTTCCTGATGACATGAAACATGGTAGACAGGTTCCCATTCTTGGCCTATTCTATCTAAAAATTAAAAAGCAGTATTTTCCCCCCGCAAGAAGATAAATCTGTTTTTCAAGTGTGATGCTTTTACCTAAACTCAATAGGAAAAAAATCAGAAAGAGCTTGGTGCTTAAATTTCTGGCTAATTCCAGAGGAACCGATTGAAGATTCAAATATGTTAATTTCTTTCATTGTTCATCATATACTCCCTTGCAATCTTAATGCTTTTTTTTCCTGCCTTAATAATGTGGTGCTATTCCATCTGTCAAACTTAAAAATAAGTAAGTGTAGGGTCAGATAGACAGTTCTAAAACCTGAAGTTCTAGATTCAGACACAACACTGCTCTCAAATCTTGAGCTAGAGAAAGACTACAGTATAATTTTGGGGAAATGAACAAACACCTTTGTATTTTCAATGGATACCATAACCTCATTCCTAGTCACTACATGCCCATGCTGATTTGGCAGCAGACTAAAGGGCGACTCTGCAAAGGAGATCAAATGCATCCTTCCCTGAGCATAAGATGAGTTTCTGACCTTGTCTCCGCAAACGTCTCTATTTATTAGCAATAAATGGAACTTCACCACAAGTTATGCTATGAGCTAGAAATCATTTTTTTTTAAACTGAAAAAGGGATCACTCCCAAATAAATGTGCACACACAAAAACGTTTAAACAGTGTAAGCTTATGAAACAGTCACAAGAAGTTAATGAAAAATTACAAAAGGAAATACATTGGGAAGGTGGAAACATGCCACTGTGCTCAGGCACAGTACCTCAGACTTCTAATCCTAAAGTTCCCCATTGTACCCAGCTTTGGCATTGTGTGCTATGGTTTCACTTTAGTGTGAGCGCATCATCCCTATTGTGCATTTTGCTAACACACAAAAGGATATGCATATTACAGGGAGAAATTTCTCCTACTTCACTTAACAGCCAACTGAAGAGTCAAATCCTCCTGTCGTTTACACTGGAGTAAATCCATTGAAGTCACTCACTGGAGTTAGTGGGGAGCTACACTGAGCTGAGAAGGGAATCGGGCACGTCCTCTGTTTGCAAGCAGACAGCTCTCCTCCCCCCACGATACCCATTCACATAGGCCTGTCAGCTGGTTCCTATTTCCTTGAGTGAGCTTTCTGCCAGCCCAAGGGCTCGTGATTTGCTGAGCTCTGTCGGGCAGAGAGGGCGAGCTAGGGGGCTGGAGCCCTAAGGAACTAAGCTGGTTTGCATGGTTGCGGCGGGAGCTCAGCGGGCCGCCCACCCGGACGGAGTGTGGAAGCTGGCGGGGCAGGGCGGGGGTCCCATTGTTTAAATGAGCAGCGGGGTGAAGCCGTTCCAGGCCCGCGCTGAGCCACCGCAGAACCGCTGCGGTCCCTCCCAGCCCGGGCCGTGCCTACCACGCTGCGGCGGGGAAGAGGCTCCCGGCGCCCTTACCGACTCGGCCAGCAGGAGCTGCCCTTTGCGGGAGCAGAGGAACTCCCTGGAGGGCAGGAGCGTGCGGAGGCCAGGCGGAGGCGCTTGGGCATCGGGATCTTCCGAAGCGGGCAGGTCCATGGTCGGGAGCGGAGCGGGGCTCGCCTGGGCGGCTCGGGCTGCTGCTGAGCGCCTGGGGACTTGGATTTTTTTTTTAAAGGAGGGAAACGGAAATCGTGACACTGCGGAAATGTGAAAAAAACTTTTAACAGCTGCAAATGTGGGGAGTGCCCGGACCGAGCGCCTCCACCTCCTGCCCCTGGCTGGCCCGCTGCACTTAGCCGCCTTCTGGGCGCTGGCAGGCAGCCAAGGTTTGTACCCCAGCCCCACCCCTCTGTACTGTCTCTGCGCCCCCAAACTTCCACTTCCTGCTACATCCTGGTGCGGCAGCGCTGCAGAAACCTCGCGCTAGCACCTGGAGCTGGCTAGTCTCCACCGCCTCCCAAGCATGTAACGCCAAATCGAAAAGTAGCGGCTCCTATGACATCAATAGTCCCAGACTTTGATGCTCAGTGGCACGACAGTGCTGGAAACATCTAGACCCAGCTAATTTTTGGCCCAACTCCCACAAATCCCAATGCCTAAAATAAACAGAAAACAAATGTAGTTGTTCCTACGCACAAAGAGTTGGACGCCAATGTATCCTGGCGCCACAGCATTACAAAACCCCAGAGCTAGTTCCTGAATCTCGCTAATTTTGGCTGCATTAGCCTCCCAGTCTTTACCATCTAAATTTAGTACCTATGCAACTTCTCCTGTGCCCCCTGAATAATCCAAATTCCAGTACATCATGGTGCAACACACCATCAACATGGTAGCGATGCATATGTCAGGTTCCTTCCATTACATGCAACACTAAACATACCATTGACACAGCAGTAAACTTAACTAGTCGAAAGTACATATAGCTAAAGTGCTGCAAACAATTCTCTAACCCAGGAGTTGGCAACCTTTGAGAAGTGGTGTGCCAAGTCTTCAAGATTTTGCGTGCCAGGCCAGCAGTGTGGGCAGCAGACGGAACCCGACCGGCAGCAGGCTAAGCCGCTCATCCTGCTGCCCGTCTGGAGTTCCGTCCACTGGCCCCTGCCAGGCAGGGTCCCGGCTGCCGGCCCTGCTCAGCCCGCTGCCGGCCACTTCTGTCCATCCAGGCTGGCAGCAGGGCCGGCGGCCGGGACCCCAGACCGGCAGCGGGCTGAGCGGCTCATCCCGCTGCGGGTCTGGGGTTCCGTAATCCGAGCGGGGCTGGTGGCTGGGTTCCCGGCTGGCAGCAGCATGCCACTAAAAATCAGCCCGTATGCTGCCTTTGGCATGTGTGCCATAGGTTGGTGACCCCTGCTCTTACCTGAGATGTTCCATAACTGACCAGCCATTTAAGTTGTGAAATTCACATTTCAGTCTTTATGTATTTATTTGTTATTTTGGTCAAAAATAATAATCAGGGCATTATTATTTTAGTGGATGGAATAGCAACAGAACCCTCACTAGAAGTAGTAAAAACTGGCAGATTAAGTGCCGATTGACTAGGAGTCAAGTATGGGAATACCAGAAGACAACTTTATATTTGTAAGAATAAGAGAGTGGAACAAGGTACTAATGTAGGTTGTGGAAACAGCGGCTCAAACATACAAGCACTTTGAAAGCGTTGCTCATCATTGCTAGGGAAGAAACTTAATAGTTTTTTTGCCTATCAGAGGGGTAGCCGTGTTAGTCTGGATCTGTAAAAGCAGCAAAGACTCCTGTGGCACCTTATAGACTAACAGACGTAGTGGGTATTCACCTACGAAAGCTCATGCTGTAAAACGTCTGTTAGTCTATAAGGTGCCACAGGATTCTTTGCTGCTTTTAAAAAAACTATTGAGAATGCTGAAGAAAATATGAAAACTATATTGCAACCATACACAGAGGCAAGAGCTCAAGTCTAAGATGGAATTAAATGTATGAATGAAAAAAATATAGAAAAGTACAGAAGCGGATTTAGTAGTACTGTAGTAAGGATCTATAATGGAATTTTCAGAGATGGGTCTAGCCCAGGGGTTCTCAAACTTCATTGCACTGCGACCCCCTTCTGACAACAAAAAATACTACATGACCCCACGAGGGGGTGCCAAAGCCTAAGCCCCAGGCAGGGGAAGAGGGGGCAAAGCCCAAGCCCCGCTGCCCCAGGCAGGGGGGCCAAAGCCCAAGGACTTCAGCTCCAGGCAGGTAGTCTGTAACCTGAGCCCACCACCCAGGGCTGAAGCCCTGGGGCTTTGACTTTGGCCCCAGGTGGTGGGGTTTGGGCTTAAGCCCTGGGCCCCAGCAAGTCTTAACACCTGCCTTGGTGACCCCATTAAAATGGAGTTGCGACCCACTTTGGGATCCCAACCCAGTTTGAGAATTGCTGGTCTAGAGCCAGGGTCCAAGTGCTATCTCTGTGTCTTCCTTTTCCCTGGAGGAATTTGCAGAGGCTACCTCTTGCAATTTTCATCTATTCACTTCTGTGGAGAAGCAAACCCAAGCTTTTGCTATTCCTCACCCTGACAAATAATGAGAAGGAACAGTGTTGAAATTCACCAAACTTTCACTTCCCTATTCAGAAATCACCTGCTTAGGAGTGAGAAGAGCCCTTAGTGGCGATAGATGCAAAATGTTTGCAAAGGTCAATTTTAACACACAGCCCATTTTCCTTGTTTACTGTTTGACATATTCTTTGCATCAGGCAATTTATGACTATTGCACCGTGCTTATACTTAGCACTTTAAGTATAAAGTATAAAGCACCGTGCTTTAAACTACAACTTACTATTCAATTTGAACAGATAAGCTTTGGTTCTGAACTGTGCTTGACCTTTAATGTTGTACTCTGAACAGAGCACAACAGCTTCTTCAGCAGCTATTTCCATTGAAATTGCAGTGCTGTTTGTAGAAAATCAAATACATCTTAGCCCAAATTCTGTCCAATACTTTCATTGTACATTAGCACTTACTATTTATGGCATTACTATAATTCTGTTATGCTAAGGTTCATATTTCTAAGTAAGACTAGATTTTTTTGTTCGGTCTTCAGAATATAAAAGATAAGTCAGAAGATTAAAACTCAAACAGGTTTCAGTAAAATTATTTCTGCAGAATCTCCACATACTCAATGAATGTTTCATCAGCCAATTTGAGTTATTTTTCACAAAAAATGAACATACTTTTTGCACATAGTTGCACTTATTAGCACTGCCTTTCTTATTTGTTATAATTTTTGAGACTGTATTTTTCCAGATGGAAAAACATCCAGCCTCAGTGAACAAAACTCCTGAGTTTACAGAAATTGTAAAGAACACAATCATTAAATCCTTAGTTAAGAAAAGGACTGGTATTTCAAAGTCTGTTTTGGGTTACATAGCACTACTCGTCCAATGAGAAATAAGACTAATTCTAAGGGTCAGATTCTGATACCTTTACTCATAACAAATAATACTTTACTTCACAGTGATCCCATTAACTGGCCCACCTGTAGAGTAAGATGCTATTCAACATGACTGTGGATGTCAAAATCGGTCTCTAAATATATCTGGCAGGAAAAGACTCGTGTTAATTCAAATAATTCTTGCTTGAAGTACAGTTACTACTTACCTACTGAAATAATACATTTAGATCCATTTGTATTTTCAATTTTATTATATAAACACTTCTGTAGAAAATTAGATTTTTTTAACAAGTGAAAATGTATCAAGTTTACCAAAACACATAGAACAATATTTAAAGTTAACACTGGTAAAATGTAGTCTAGAAAAATCCATGGGAATTTAAAGAAAGTTAGTGTGAAAAAGTAAACTAATTAAAAAACACACACAGGAAAATATTGTCATTCTAAGACGAACATGTTAAACCCTTTAAGAAAAATACATAGGCTAATAAAGAAACAAGTATCCTATTAATCAATAGGCATTTAAAGTGGAGAATAAATCAGTCTCTTGGTAAATTGGTCATTCTTATCTGGTAATAACATTCCTTCCTCTTGGCTTATTAAATGTAATCTTCTTGAAAAGAAGAACAGAATCTGCAATACAAAGAACAACCAACAGAAGACCAAAGACCTGCAAATAAAAAGAAAACTGTTTTCTCCTATGCACATCACAGTTAGTTGTTTATCGTCTTTACCTTTCATTGTAATAACTCATGCATTACCAATTCTGAGCAGATGCAGTTGTTACAGATCACTAAATTGGTCCTGCCCTTCTAAATGTTTCTGGATATTTGATTTGTGATGACTGAGAAACTCAGTGTTCTCCATACTTTAGGTCAGATATGCTGCAATCTCTCATTAAATGACTTTCCCCTTATGCTCTGGCAATCATCTTCACCCTGACCTTGCTTGCCCTTCATCTGTCATCTCAGAATAGGAAGTGACTCAGTCTCCATGGAAACCAGACTACAGACATGCTTCTTTATGTGAGATTATGCTTTCCTCCAGAACCAAATCTCTTATGTCTGTGTAAGGGATGATCTACTTAATGGTTTTGGACTGCAGTAAACACAGTGTTTGCAGATGCAAGGCTAGAAGAAAAAGATATTTTTCTCTTTCAGAAGTTCTGACGTGAAAAACTCTGAATTGACAAGAAGTTACCTTATTTAATGTTTAAAATGTGAATACTTGTTATTAAAATGTGGGGCTAACTCATTATAAAATTTCAGTCACAAGGAAGCAAAACAAGTGTCACCTAAGAGTCCTGTTTAACAATGTCTGCTGCAGAGTTAACTTGGGTTCTTATGTGGGTGTTGCCCTAAGCCCCTGCCTGTCCACACATAAAGCACCAAGTTTGGTGATGCTTTAAACCTGTGCTAGGTGGTCTGGCTGGGGGTACAGGCTAGACCTTGGGTGCCACTTTAACTTGGGCTGGTCACCCACCCATTTTTCAGTGAAGAAGCCAAATCCCTAAAGTGATGATAGTTCCTTCAATGCCTTCCCACAATTCACTAGGGAAGAATCATGGAGCAGCTCTGCTTATCACAGCTACCTTGGGATATACTCCCCAGAGGTCTAGCAATTATATTATGCAATTTGGGTCTCTTTCAGTTTTTCTTCAGAATGTTCACTCCCCCAAGATTTCTTTATTTCACATGGTCATTCTCTGTTAGATAGAAAAAGAATGATTGTGTCTTAGCTGTCACCCAGGAGGAAACTATCCTTTACTATTTCAGTGCATATCACTTGGCCTGAGTGCCTGGACTCAGATCTGAAAAGAATCTGGTGTGTTTTCTTAAGTGCACCACCTTTCTGTGACACGGTTGCTGCTAAAATGCATTACTTGTCTTAAGTGTAGTAGTGAAGATTTTATTTCTTTTAGAATGGGAGTTTGTTGTTTTAGTTTTAGTAAACAACCTGCTCATAATAGGATGAATGGGGTTTTTGGACATGACTAAATCCAGATTTGTAAAACCAATTTCTCAAGTGTGTAAGGGGTGGGGGGAGAGAATCTGCTTCTCTCCCTCCTGGCAATTGTAATATCCTTATTCATTTTGCCCAAATATCTGTTTTATTAGGCTTGGCTTTAATCTCCTGCATCATGGCAGCCAATAATAAGTCCTCAATCTTTTTATCCTGAATATGTGCAGTGCTTTCTGCTGCTGTAGCTTTTAACTCAACTTTAAATTCTAGAGATTGCTCACACAGGAGCCAATCCTATCAAACGTTTAATCCAGCACAGTCACTTATTTTGGAATATTTGTAAAACTTTCTTTTAATTTGCTTCAGTTGTCAGCACTGGAACAAAATGACAGCTTTGCACACTATGGCTCATAGCTGTATGTATGAAGAACTCAGTGTGAGAGTTCCTGTTTTTATTATTTGACATATTTTAAAATGTCAAAAATTAGGACAGATTTATTTTGAGGAAAAAAGAACAGTAATATTTGTTACACGAGAATAACTAAATATTTAAACATTTAAGCCATCTCAATTTTAATAGTATAATTTAATACTATAAATTCCCCTACTTACTCCTCCAACCAGAGTCCCAGTCGTGGTCTTGATTATTATTGCACACAGGCACACAATGATAAAGAACAAAACTGCAATCAGTGAGTTGAAAATATCCTGAAAATATATTATAAAACATAATTAACTTTCATTAAAGTACATGGCTAACAAATACTGAAATGTGTACTTGCAGCATATAGCAGTCTTATTTTACTCCTTGAAGGAAGTCGGTGAAAAAATATATTTGTCATGCTTAAAAACATTAAATGATTGCAAATATTCCCAACGTTGTTATTACTTGCCAAGAAACAAAATCTTGTTGCCACTGAAATGGGATTAGGTAATGTCCATATCTAATCTAGAGTGACACCAAGTGGCATGATACTAAAAATTGCATTCCTGAAATACCCCCCTTTGTCTGAGCCCTGGTCTACATACAGCATACACTATGAATTTTATGTCTGGGTGTTTTATTCATTTGATATTGTTAGTAGTGAGAGTTTTTGTAATGCTAATATATTCATTATTTAAAAGATTAGCTCACTTTAAAACAAAAGAATTAATACAAGAGAGCGATTATGATCTTTTCCCCTAGGCAGAACTGGACAGTAGCTGCATCTTACCTTTGCAGAACTGGTGCTTACATTTTTTGGAAATAATATGGAGCCTGTTCACAACTGTTAATTAATTAGGCACTAGCCCAACACTTGTTTTTATGCATAAATCACCAAACACATACACACACTTGCATTTTAAAAGATACAAATCAATACTTACAGCTAAAGGCCAAAAGAAGAATTTCATCTTTTTATCTAGTTTGAGCAAGTAGAGCAGAAAGAATAACACAGTGATGACAAACTCCATGACTGCCAGTGCTATAAAGGCTTCATGGGATTTCGAGGCAGCAAAACAGACGAATGTTACAAATGCAACAACCTGGAAGAATAACGGCAGAATTACTAACGTCCTCCACGGTCATTTGAGCACGGGGTCAACATGTAGCTCTGTACCCCGTGCCCCACTGCCCGGCCCCGCGCTGGCCCCGTCTCCGCTCATTCAAGGACCGACCTGAAGCCCCTTAAAGCCACTGGGACACTTAATGTACTTCAGGGGGGTTAGCGGACGGCAGTGGGCGCTGCGCACCGCTCAGCCCGCCCCGCCCGCGCCCCAGGGGCTCGCCCGGCGCCTCCGCCCAGCCAGCCTGTCCTCGTACCAGGCGGGCGATTTTCAGCGCCCCCGGCAGGGAGCGGGGGTAGCCGGTGTTCACCTCCACCATGGCGCGCGGGGGCGCGGGACCGGGCGGCGGCTGCTGCTGCTGCTGCGGGGCGGTGCCGGAACCAACTGCAGCGGCCGTTGGGCGCGCGCGCGTCTGAGCGGCCCCCGCGCACAGAAGGGGCTGGGCAGGGGAAGCCAGGGTCGCTCGTGCAGCTCCACCTAACCCAGCCCTGAGGCAGAGCCAGCCTGCTGCTGCCCACTCTCCAGCCCCCACCTCTGTATGCCAACTTCATACAGCCCACCCACCCCTGTATAGCTAACCCCCCCAGCAAACCCCCTCCCCCCGCAGAGCCAGCTTCCCACAACCCTCCACCTCCTGTATAACCCCACCCCGTATAGCTAACCCTCCTCCTCCAGCCCCCAGCTAACCCCTCCCCGCAGAGCCAGCTTCCCACAACCCTCCACCTCCTGTATAACCCCACCCTGTATAGCTAACCCCTCCCCTGCAGAGCCAGCTTCCCACAACCCTCCACCTCCTGTATAACCCCACCCCGTATAGCTAACCCCTCCTCCAGCCCCCAGCTAACCCCTCCCTGCAGAGCCAGCTTCCCACAACCCTCCACCTCCTGTATAACCCCCACCCCTGTATAGCTAACCCCTCCTCCAGCCCCCAGCTAACCCCTCCCCGCAGAGCCAGCTTCCCACAACCTCCACCTCCTGTATAACCCCCACCCTGCATAGCTAACCCCCTCCTCCAGCCCCAGCTAACCCCTCCCCTGCAGAACCAGCTTCCCACAACCCTCCACCTCCTGTATAACTAACCCCTCCAGCCCCTGTATAGCTAACCCCTCCCCTGCAGAGCCAGCTTCCCACAACCCTCCACCTCCTGTATAACCCCCACCCTGTATAGCTAACCCCTCCTCCAGCCCCCAGCTAACCTCCCCGCAGAGCCAGCTTCCCACAACCCTCCACCGCCTGTATAACCCCCACCCTGTATAGCTAACCCCCTCCTCCAGCCCCCAGCTAACCCCTCCCCTGCAGAGCCAGCTTCCCACAACCTCTACCTCCTGTATAACCCCACCCTGTATAGCTAACCCCCTCCTCCAGCCCCCAGCTAACCCCTCCCCTGCAGAGCCAGCTTCCCACAACCTCCACCTCCTGTATAACCCCCACCCTGTATAGCTAACCCCTCCCCTGCAGAGCCAGCTTCCCACAACCCTCCACCTCCTGTATAAACCCCCACCCCTGTATAGCTAACCCCCTCCTCCAGCCCCCATAGCTAACCTTCTCCCTCTCTCAGCCCCCACAGAGCCAGCTTCCCACAACCCTCCACCTCCGTATAACCCCAAATCTCCATCCCCACCCCTGTATAGCTAACCCTCCCACTCTCCAGCCCCATAGAGCCAACTTCATACTACCCCGCCTCCAGACCTCCACCCCTGTACAGCTAACCCCTTTCAGCCCCACCCATAGAGCCAACTTCCTGCAACCCTCCACCTCCTGTAAACACCCCCTGCAACATTCCAGCCCCCCACCCGTGTATAGCTAACCCCTTCCCACTCTCCAGCCCTCCCCCCGCAAAGTCAACTTCCTACAATCCTCCACCTCCTGTATAAACAACCCCCCTGAAACTCTGCAGCCTCCTTCCCCCGCCCGCGTAAAGCCAACTTCCTGCAACTCTCTCGTAGTCCCTACAAGTGCACTGCGTTCACCATTTATCAGGTACTGTATATAGGTTCCATTAGCAGGTAGGGAACAAGTGACTTGGAAACCAACGCAGATAGGTTCCCCTGCAATCGAAACATTGCCGCACTGTTGCTCCTGTAAGAAAACTAGAACGTGAAATTGACTAGCAACAAAAATGAAACTGACTAATTTATTTTCATTGTCCAGCCTGAGTTGCAAAAAAGTAAAGAAGCCCCAGGCAGGGTGAACAGCACGTCAGTTCTTAGTTTGAATAGCCTGTGTTGCTGTTTTTAACTTAAGCAGAATTTTTACTGCAACCACCTTCTTGAATGAATGAGCATCTGCCAAAACGTAAGAAATAAACTTGTAAAACAGGCGCATTATTAGAGTGCACTGTGTCTTTAAGGGCCAGGCTGGAAGGCTTCCGGCAGTACTTTGTCAAGCTTGGTTGCTCAATGCATTGCTCAGTGCTTAATACAGTAGCGGAGAGGGGATCATACAGGAAGCAAAACATTACAGCAGCGGAAATGTGACCTGTTGGGATCCGGGAAGCTCTATGCGGGTCGAGTCTTATACCTAAATCTTAGAGCTCAGAGCTGTCGGAGATGGGCCATGTGGTTATTGAAATCGTTGTGGATCCGGCCTCTCCTAAGCCCACAGTGTACCAGGGTCGCTCAAGCTGGCCGCGGGTTTTGTAGCTGGAAGCGCCAGCGGAAGCACTTGCTACCTCCACTGATGGCTAATCGCAGCCTCTGCATGGCCGGCTGCTCCCAGGATGCCTCATGTACGTCTGGTACTTCTGCAGCATGAACCGTTTAGTTGTGTTTAAAAAGATTATTGATGCCACCCTTGTGCCCTGGTATTTGGAGCATCAGGAATCTCTCGCGCTGTCTCTCAGTAGATTTATTATTTGAGATGAAAGTACTAGAGAGAGAGAGAAAAAAAGCAAACGCCACTTCATTCCCCGAAATAGGTTGATGGTTATTGCTTTTCACAAAGAAGTAGCTGATGCTTATTTGAAAGGTATTTGAGAAAATGCATTTGATCTAGTGGCTATGGTGGCTGTCGTTTATTAAACATTGTTGCTGTGGGCCTTGATTTATCTTTTCTTAAGTATGTACATTAAATCTGCTGATCGCAATAGGCAGCCTCTATTAGTGTTTGGCCTCCCGCAGATTACTCATGATAGAGGAATTACGAAGGAGGAACCCACCTGCCAAATGGGGAAGTTTTAAAAACAAAATGAAATGCAATATATTGAAAAAGTTTCATGCCTTGCAAATATATCCCCTACTCTTCATTTCTAGAAAACAGGATGAACTGTGGCTTTTTTTGTTTGTTTGTTTTTGTAGTAGAAAGGAAGAGGCAGTTTTTGAAATGTTGAGCAATCAGGAACTTTCAAAACCCTTTTATGGCACTAGTCAGTACTTGTAAAGCAAGTATCCATCTCTACTTCTCTATTAAGATGCACACATGAACAATATACTGTAATTAAATGCCCTGAGTCCTTGGTCACCTATACACAGTGAACAAAGGTGCAGTGAACATTGTAAAGGGACATTATCAAATTGCAATCCAGTCAATTTCAGAAAACAAGTTAAAAGTAGTTTTAATTATACCTGTTCTGAGTCTCCTATCAATTGAAAATTTTTTTTTTACAATCACAAAATTCCCTGTTTTTAATATGGTTTCCCTCCACTGTGAGAGAAGCCCAAACTGAGAGAACCTGACTTTGCACAGGCTCTGGAATCTGCACTACCTGTTTGAATTGTGGAACTGTGGTTTGTCGTTCTGCACACACAGTTCTGTCAAAGGTGCATAGTATCTGTTTTTCTCTAATCTTTTCAGTGATAGTTTCTCTTAGATGTTACTTGTAACAATAGTAAGTACAAATTTTTAGATGGACGAGTGACTTTTAAATTGAAAATGTCTCCTTAGTATCTAAGTTCCAAATCCTGCAGAGATCTCTGCTGACTGTGAAGTCTATGGTGCTTTGTTCAGGCACAAGGATCTGCCAATAATTCATTGCAGGTTTGGGGCCTATTTTCTTATGGTGAAAATAAGAACTAACAAAGAAACAACCATACATAATAAATAATCCTACTCAATGAAGGTAGGAGCCAGCCATTTGACTACTTGTAGTGTATAATATAAAGTAAAGCATATGAATTATAGCCATGGGAGTTTAATGTAACATGTTTACTGTAACTTATAACTCCTATACCTAAAACTCATTAATATATTCATTCTTACAAGAGTCCTGATAGTGGCTTGGATATACAGTCTAAGAGCAGTTTCCTAGTTCTTCTAACCGTGTTTCTTCCTGTTCTAGATAAACACCTCATTAATGAAGGAGAGAAAAAGACAGTTGTAAGTATAATATTTTGCTCAGAAAAATGTATTTAGTATATTATTATTGCAATATAATTATATTATGGAAATGTCCAAAGGCTAATGACTGAGTCTTAGTGTGAGCTGGTGCACAAATCTAGAGTCTTATCCTGCATTTTGTTCCAGGCAGGCAGACCCTTGCTGAAATCATTGAGGTAACTTAAAAGAAAATCAAGAGGATTTCATGCAGGGGCTGCTCATGTGGAACACAAGTCGCTTGATCAGGGCCACAGAAGTAATAGTCAGCATTCTGAATGTAGCCGCCTTCATTTACATTACAAGTATTTTGGCTGTAAATTCTAAGTACTCAATTCATGGTGTTTTAAATCTAATTATTTTATGAACTATTAGTAGATGGTTAGACAAAATACTTTTCACTCATTTTAGAACCCTGGATGGCTAAAAGAAATTGTAATTTGCCTGAGAAAAAATCTGTTTATGGGTGTAGAAGTGATAACATTTAATGTACAGTAAATTGTATTCAAAGTCAGCGTAAGGCCTTTTGGGGTGAAATTTAACACTGTGGATGGCTGTGTAATGGGTGCTGTAAAAGGAGCAGCAGCACTGCAGGGAAACCTGTGCAACCCTGCGTGCCATGGGAGGGGGTTCTGCACTTCTGAAAAGGATGTTGTGGTAGGGAGTTCGGATTGGGTGGTGCAGATCCAGTAGCCCAAAGTCTGCAGGCGTTGAATCAAACTCTTATTATCTTAATAGCCACACTAACTATAACAGGGCATACGGGACTGGGTGCAGATGTGCAGTTGCAAACAGGGTTTTGAAAATCTGTCCAGTTGAAGCCAATATGTATCAGTTTGCACACATAAGGCCCAAAACTGTACTGGCAACTTGTATCTTTAGACATTAAAGGTCTGTTTCCCCACTGTGTTGTTCCATGTTTATTCCAGCACAGAACTCCATTCCTTTCAACATGTCACTCCATTGTAAAGCTTGTCCAATGCAACAGTGAATCAAGACCCGAACTCTTGAAGTTTAGGTGTTCTCTTGGAAATGCCTTAACTATATTGACACTAGAATTTGCTCTAGTGTATTTATAATGCTAATGGATTATTTTTAGGCTATAAGTATGTGTTTCTACATTTGCTGTCAGTTATTTCTTTGCAGTAGCATTCATTTAGTATTGAAAGATTGATGTCCTCTTTCACCAGATCTGTGTTGAGGGGAATATTGCAAGTGGAAAAACAACATGCCTGGATTATTTTGCCAAAACTACCAGCATTGAGGTATGGGGCTTGAAATGTCTTAATGTTCAATCAGGTCAACAAGAGTTTTTCTATTTATAGCATTGACAGTATTCAAGTCTACTGCAGTATTTCCCAAGATTAAATGAGAGTAAGATAAATTTAAAGGCACACTGTCAAACATTTTCTAATTTTTAAACTCTTAGCAATAGTCTCAGAAGTTTAAAAACAATACTTTTCTTTCTTGATGTTGCCCTTTTTCATTTGGCAACCAATAATTGTCCTTGTTTTTAGTTAATGGAATGGAAGCCAGTGTGATGGATTGTATTTTTTACTACATTTGTGCTCGGGTTAATTGTTGCCTCGATCCTACAATCACACACTCATAGCTTTGCTCATGTAAAATAGGCTGGGTCTGCCTACTTGATTAAATATATATTTGAGTGTTTCCATAATTGAGGTCTGAGTTAGTATTAGTTTCTTGGAATATTGTAAACTGCTGCTACAGAGTCAGTGGAAGAAGCAATATATATATATTGGGAAAATTCTTAGTTGTTGAGTGGCAGATATAAAATATATACAATTCAAAAATATTCAACGATGGAACATAGTATATTCTGTAGATCAAATTTTGTCCCTCAATAAACTAACCATAACCAATAGAACTACCATTTTTATTCACTGCGTTTTTAAAAATCTTAAATGGATCTCATAATAAGCAAAGTCAGAGACAATTCACGTAATTAAACTAAAATAATTCAGGTAAAGATATGCTGGTTTGTTGGGAAAAATACATTTGTATAATTCCTTTTTGGAAGTTTGTCAGACATGAGAGTTGATCCCACATTCCATTGGCAAAATGCTTTTGGATGAGGAAAAGACAAACCTCTTGTTAATATTGTAATTGCTTTAACCAAAACAAATTCAGAATAAACTTCAGGAAGCATTTATTTATGTGTACATAAAATCTTAAAGGTGTTGATAGGTCTGCTAAGAAGAATATTAATACAAAAATCTAGGATTCTTCATAGGGATACTTAGTATTAAGACAGGTTTCAGAGTAGCAGCCATGCTAGTCTGTATCTGCAAAAAGAACAGGAGTACTAGTGGCACCTTAGAGACTAACAAATTTATTTCAGCATGAGCTTTCGTGAGCTACAGCTCACTTCTTCGCTTCCTGTTGGTATGCATACTTCCACCTTTTCATGTTCTCTGTATGTATAAATATCTCCTGTCTGTGTGTTCCATTCTATGCATCCGAAGAAGTGAGCTGTAGCTCACAAAAGCTCATGCTGAAATAAATTTGTTAGTCTCTAAGGTGCCACTAGTACTCCTGTTTTTTTAGTATTAAGAGGGATGAATTGAGTTGAATAAATAGCCAGTAGCCCAAAATGTTGTTGTTTTAAAAAATATGTATACAGTGCAAAAATTTAAAAAGTAAATGCATATAGTTTAGCTAGCTAATCTCAGACTCACACTAAGATCTTAAAAGTCCTTTATGCCCTGATCATGTAGTTTGGTGGATCCTCATGCCCACATGGAGACCCCCTGGAGATGCTTGTGGTTTTAGCTACTTAAGGCAGACTAGACCTTCTTTTTCTGTCTAATTTTGATTATTATTAAAGTTCTAACTGCATTTCTTTTTGATCTACAGAAATAAAATGAGAGTTATGTATAATCTCATATTGATCTTCAGCTTTTATTCTTTTGTCATTCTGTTTTGTCCTATGGGAATTTAATTTGTGAGCAGCTCTTTCGCATGAAATACCCTCTACATTCGGCTGTCAGTTCTTCTCTCTTTACACTGTTATTGATAAATGACAGCCTTCTACGGGTATCAGTCAGCCATTGCTTTTTGGTGGGCTGATAAAAATAATAATAATGATGATAATAAAACTACCAAACAGGACATTTTGTAATTAAATGCATCTTTTTCATTTGTATAATAGCTCTTAAATAGTAAATTGCATATTTCATTAAATCAGTTCTTTTTAAAAAAAGGGATAGATCCTCCAGTACAGACATTTATAAAAATGGTCTTATGTTGATACATTCAGATAAATAAAATAAAAAAATTGAAATCGCTTTGGGCCACATGGAATGAATGTCATTTTTTAATTAAGGTTATGACGGAACCTGTGCCTAAGTGGAGGAATGTACGTGGTCACAATCTTCTGGTAAGTGGCAGGAACTAACCCTGTGATTTATGTTCTGTTAAAAATATGGACCCTGATGTTCTCAAAGTCCTGTGTGAAGGTTTAGATGCATTGAAGTCCCTAGCAAGGATATGGTCATAATCTTATGTAACTGAAAATTAATATCATGATGGTGATTATTTTTTTTTCCTTTATTGAGGAATGGGCATTAAACCTATTGTGTGCAAAAAGTAGCCCTAAGAAGGACTTGGGCTCCGATCTTGCAAGCAGCTCCATGCTGATGGCCACTGCACCAACAGTGAGCCACATTTTGAAATCAGTGAGCTCTGTGCAGGCGTAAAGGTCTGTCTGCATGGAGCAGATTGCAGTCTTAAAGTGATCTCAGAGACACAATGGGTCTGTTACTGCCTGGCAGTGAGTTCTTTAGTTCATAAATAAACTAAGGCTAGGACAGCGCTTTCAAATGCTCAAAGCAGGCAGGAAAGTGTTTTTTAATACTAAACAATACAATACAGGTAGAGTGTGTAGTAAGATGAAAGGAGTTAGATTTGGCAGTCAGGGAGTGTTATGTGACTGCTGAGAGTGTCCTGCAAGATGTTGAGTGCCTTCATTGATTATGGTGAGAGTGCACAGTCATCTTCACCTCACAGAATCAAACACTTTTAATGCAGTGATGCAGCACCGTCAGAGACTCCACCCTCTGATCGATCAATAGCATTATTACCCAGAGCGGGGTGTGTGTGTGTGTCAGAAATAAAAGTAAATGAATAAATTTCACTTCCAGCCTAAATTGCACATACAACCTGTTCAAAATACCTGCACTTTTGTACTCACAGTATGCATTTTGGCTCCATTACTAGTAGCAGTGTGTCCTGAGGAAAGCAAATTCCCTTGGGTGGAGGTTACTGATGCTCTGCTTTCTGTTTTTCCATTGGCAATGTAGCAGGGGGATGCACTGCTTCATGCCTTGTTGTGTCACCAACATCTTCACCAGTAGACCACCTGCCTCACAGCTCTCTTTGAGGTTGGGGGAGAGGCCAAGTCTGTGTCCGCAGGCAATTCAGATCACTTTAAACCCTGATATTTGCTATTAAGCTGTTTTGCAAACCAACACTTGATCCTAAAAACTCCCTTTTTACTATAAAGTGTTATACTTTGGGTTTATGGTACAGGCTGATATTTACTGGTGTAAAGAATTGAAGCGGGGTGGGAGTCTTGGAGATTAGAGAAATTCTTTGCGGAGCCACAGGGGGAAAAATCCCATAATGTGCTGTGGAAAGGACCTCTCTTCTCAGAGTCACAGTGGATACTGTGGACACATCCAGCTACTCCCTCTGTAGTGTCATTCGCTGTCCTGGGAGCTCCAGCCCTGCTCACACAAACACAGAAGCAGATTCATTTTTTTAGACATTGTGTAATTTGCATCTGCCTCATAGAGGAGACTTCTGGCTGTGAGCTCTCGTGAGTTAAATGCACTACACATAGGTATTCATTCAGAGAGGTGCTGAGTGCCTGTAACTCCCACTGAGTTTAGTGAGAGTTCTGAGTGCTCAGGGTCTCTTATAATTAGGGCTATAATTCAACACATGCTCTGCCAATGCAGATGAGCCATTTCATTCTTTACTCCTGGGGAAATTCTGTGCCACTGCGCAATGCAGAGTTTTGTAGAAATTAACATTGTGCACGCAGAATTTCCTTTCCCCCACAGAAATGGGCTGTAGTGCTGTTGGCCACCACTAGGGATCGCTGGACCCAACAGAGCCCAGCATGCACATATAAGACATTGCTGGGGGGAGGGGAAGGAGTTAGAGAGCTCCTGGCTGCTGAAGTTCCCAGTATGGAAGGAGAGGGTGGTGCGCAGGAAACTCCACACAAGCCTGGGACCGAGCATCAGGCTGTTTCTCCCTCTGGATCCCTGGGCTCTGGGAGAAGAGGGAGGCAGGTGTCTGGGCTGGGGGGGCCACAGGTAGGCTCTGGAGAGGGGGAGGAGGGTACGGCTATATGGCCAAGGGAGGGCTCTGTGGCTGGGCCCGAGGGCGAGGGGGTTCGTGTGTATTGGCTGGGGGGGCCACAGCTGGGCTCTGCGGCATAGGCGCCGACTCCGTGGGTGCTCTGGGGTTCGAGCACCCACTGGGAAAAATTGGTGGGTGCTCCCTGCCCCAGCTCCCCTCCCCTCCCCTCCGCCTCCTCCCCTGAGCATGTCACATCCCCGCTTCTCTTCCCAGTGCTTGCTGCTGCAAGACAGCTGTTTCGTGGCGTAACAAGTTGTAGGAGCAAGAGGGGAGGATCAGGAACGCGACACGCTCAGGGGAGGAGATGGGGAAGGGGCAGGGATTTGGGGAAGGAGTCCAATAGGGGCAGGGACTTTGGGGAAGGGGTTGGAATGGGGATGGGGCAGGGGTGGAGTCAGGGCGGGGTCAGGGCTGAGGGTGGGAGGTCGAGCACCCACCAGCGCCAGGAGAAGTTGGTGCCTATGCTTTGTGGGGGAGGGGTTGTTGGTATCTGGTCCCCTGGCATACATACTTGCTGACAGGTATTTTGAAATAAATTTCCAAAATAATTGAAACTGGTGTGATTATGTAGTGTTATTTTGACAAATAAAATTTGCAGAATTTTAAAATACTATGTGCAGAACTTTTAATGTTTTGGCGCAGAATGTCCCCAGGAGTAATAATGCTGGTGTCTGCTACCTTAATGCCATTATTTTGGTAACTCTGAGCAGGTATAAAATATATAGCTTAGCTTTATTTGTTACTAATTGGTATAGTCAAAGTGGTTTTATTTCTCTCTCACTCTTCTTCCCCCATCCCCAACACCAGGGCTTAATGTATCAAGATTCATCACGGTGGGGGATAACGTTGCAGACATACATACAGCTTACCATGTTGGATCAGCATACCAGGCCAATGGTAATTTAAAGATTTTTTTTCTTTTAATCTGAAGCAGAGCTATTAAGGTGCATTTATTGATCAAAATAATTTGATAACCCTGCATCCAGAAGATAAGACCCTGGGTTGACTTTCATTCTGTGTTCCTGAAGCTAGTAGGAATTTCCATGTGAAAAGACAACACTGATATACTCAAGTCAATGCTCAGTGGGGGCTGGGACATCTACCTCCTATATTTACATGTGTTTCATTCCCATATCCAGTATTGCTTACTGTTAAATGTTGGCCCATGCATTGGTCATCTCTCAGCTTGACTGTTATCTTTGCCTTTTTATTTATTTTTTGGGGTATGTGAATTGTAGGAACCTCAAACTCTGGGTTCACATATGGTAATCTTAAATGTGAATATTCAAAATCACACATTGGCTGGTGTCACTCAGAATAACCCCTGCTGATCCATGTGACTCTAAACACAAATGCAGCTTCCTGCTTCTCACCTCTTCTCACTCTAATTCATTCAAAATACTTCCGCAAAGATTATCTACCTCTTCCTTTTGGATTGTCTACACTTCTTTCTCCTCATCTGTTTTCCTTCTGCTCCCTTCTCACATTATTCCCAGTCCTCTCCTATGTGCACTCTTTGGGCTGGATCCTCCCTTTTCCCTTTCTCATCCCCCCTTGAAACTCCTTTGTTGTTGCCTTGGAGTCTTCAATTATTGTTTCCTTCCCACTTGATAGTATCTCCAGTTACTCTTATACCTGAACTGTTTGCTATTGTATCATATTGTCTGACTTTGCTTTGGGCAGGGGTCTTTCTTTGTAAAGTTCCATGTAAGGTTATGGTCCACTGAAAATGATTAATAGTAATTTGACAGAATAGTTCTATAAGGCTGAGGCTTGGGGCTTTCTGGAAATAGTTTCTCCTTTCTTTCTCAGAGAAGTGACATTTTACAAGTTCCAGTTTTGAAGTATGCCCAGTTCTCACTTCTCTGCACTCTTGAGGATTTGGACAAATCCTGTTAACTTTCTAGTCAGTGTGCGTTATGAGACAATTGCACCATAATGCTGGGTTCTTCTTGGATGAAAACACAAATACAAATTATACCTGTATCCTGGCTGGCATGTAAAGAAGGAAGTGGGATATGATTGATAGCTTCAATGAAAAGATGCCGAGACACTAGTCTCCTAAAATGAGCAGACAGTAGCCTTTTATAATGGCCATGTCCCTAGTCTGGATTAAAGCAGTAACAGAACATCCCAAATTGTGGCAGCTTTTGTACAGATACACAGGGAAGAGAAGTCACAGGGAGACCGTTCTTCATCTTGTGCATTAATGAAGGAGGCAGCCAGCACATTGGTCTTGTGCTAAATGAGTGTGAGGGAGGTGGGTTAGTGTGGCCAAAGCACTCCACAGGGAGCATGGCCGGGTGGGGTGAAATCCACATCCCAATCTCCTCTGCACCTGTTAACAATGAGCACTGGGAGAGTGCATGCTTCACCCATTTAGAGGGTGTGATTTCCACTTCTGAGCATGTTCCTTCCCCATCCTCACGTGTTTCTTCAGTCTGTTTCTGTGTTCCATGGGCAAAATGCCTTCCACTTTTACCCCTCTGTGCCCCATGCCCTATAGCACTGCTCTGGCTCTCACACCCACAGAAGAGTCCCATGTGTTGTACAGCTTCAGGGTGGATGGAACTTTTCTCTCTCTCTCCATCTTCCCTGTAGATATAGAGGAGGCTAAAGAGGCAGGAAGCCTTCCAGAGCTCTGTCTTGCAAAGCACCTTGAAAAGTGCTCCATGCACCATCACTTCTGTGAAAGTTGTGAGATGAAAGAGCTGCCATGCAAAGGAGCATATTGAGTAGCAGACAACTGGGGGTGCTCAGTACCCAGAAGGCCTTTTCAGTTCCTTTGTATTTCCTAGCACAGCTGTGGAAAAAAACCAAAAGGTTTGGATGTGTTTGAAAGTGCAGAGAGTTCTTTTGTTTGATTTGCAAAATGTTTAAGTCCCAGTGTCTCTTAAGAGCTCATTAAAAGCTCCCAAGAATTCCCCTGCATTCTAATCTGTACTCTGCTGCCAGTTCCTGTGTCAACCTTGCAGTAGCAATTGTGACTGTGTGACCATTAACTCTGTGCAGAATAGCTGATTGGAAAGAACTCCTCCAGCACCACATGATTCTTAGAGACCAGGGAGAAAAGCTTAAACAGTGGCAGGAAATCATCATTCACCAAAATTGAAGCCCATTTGGGTGGTAGATCAGATGAAGCTGAGATACTCTGCCAATTACAGTGACTGCTTTGGCCCTGTGAAGGAGGAGTAGCACACTTGAGACAATTCTAAAATCCTGTTTTCTTTCTATAGTGTCTCTTATCAGTGCCCTATGTAATAAGCTCAGTAACATATCTGAGGAGGGCACCACTTCAGGCAGTGACAGTTCCCATTGCTCTGCACATTCTAATGGACTGCAATTTATTTCTAGTCAAGTATCTAGTGATTAACTTCTTGGTATTGGTGGGTTTGGTGCTCCTGCAGTTATCCTTCATACATCTTCCATAAGTCAAGTGTGTCAGGAAACTCCTGGTTCTGGAATCCCAGGTTTATATACATAATGTGGGTTTTAGCCCATGAAAGCTTATGCCCAAATAAATTTGTTAGTCTCTTAGGTGCCACAAGTACTCCTCGTTCTTTTTGCTGATACACACTAACATGGCTACCACTCTGAAACCTGACAGAAATGTTTCCTGAGTCAGAGTAATTTTTTCTCTCTGCCCAAACAATTAGTCTATGTTACAATTAGCATAGTTTAGTAGGAGTTTAATAATGTAGTGAGCATGAAGAAGATTAATAAAAAAATGGAGGTAAAAAGACATGCTATGCAGCATTAGGGGGTGAAAGAAACTAAGAACATTGGAAAATGTAATGGCTGTTGTTTTTATCTTGTAGATTTCCCCGCTAAGAATGATGGAGAGGTCAATTCACAGCGCAAAACACATTTTTGTAGAAAACTTATATCGAAGGTACAGTACATGGTTTACTACTTTAGCTTCTTGTTTTAACTGTAGAGCATTTTAAATAAATTGATCATCTTAGTTTTCTATGATGATTTGCATTTCAGTAATCCATAAAACCTGCAGCAGTGTATTAGAGAGCTAGTGGTTGCTTACTTAGTCAGTGCTGCCATATATATATACACACAGACAAACACACACATACACATTCCATCCAATCTTCTCTTGGCTGAAACAAAATATCTGTGTAGTAGTATTCAGAAAGATACACTACAACAGGGGTTGGCAACCTGCGGCACACGTGCCAAAAACGGCACGCAAGCCAATTTTTAATGGCACGCTGCTACCTGCCGGGGTCCCGGCCCCACTCGGCAGGGGCAGGAAGCAGAAGTTTGGTCCTGCTGGCAACCAAGCTCCCCTCTCCCCCGTTTCTTCCCCCAGCGCGCTGCCTTCCTGCAGCACCTCCTCTCCTTCCCTGCACCGATCAGCTGATCGCCCTTGCGAGGGGGAGCGGAGCCGCAGCATGCTCGCTGCTCTCGGGAGGAGGCAGAGAAGAGGTGGGGATGGACGGGGCCCTGGGGAAAGGGGTGGAATTGGGCGTATCCTCTCCAGCCCCCTCCCATGAGCCGCTCATGGCAGGGGGCTGGGAGCACCCCCACAAGCTGAGCACCCCAGCCCTCTGCCCTGACCCCTGAACCCCCCCCCCACGCCCAGCCCTCTGCCCTGACCCCTGCACCCCTCACACACACACCCAGCCCTCTGCCCTGACTTCTGCACCCCCCCACAACCCCAGCCCTGACTTCTGCACCCCACACACATACCCAGCCATCCCATACCCTGACTCCTGCACCCCCTCACACACCTCCAGCCCCCATTCTGACTCCTGCAACCCCCACACATACCCAGCCCCCCACACGCCATGCTCTGACTCTTGCACCCCCCCACACTCCCGCCCCCACCCTGAGCACCAAACAGGAGCTCCTGCATCTCTGGTCTGGGGTCCTGGCCGCTGGCCCTGCTCAGCCCACTGCTGGTCTGGGGTCCCAGCTGCTAGCTGCTTGCCAATTGGGGTCCCGCAGGCTCCACTCAGCCTGCTGCCAAGCTAGGTGAACGGAATCCCAGGCCAGCAGCGGACTGAGTGGGCCAGCAGTGTAAGATCAGCATTTTAATTTAATTTTAAATTAAGCTTCTTAAACATTTTGAAAACCTTGTTTACTGTATGTACAACAATAGTTTAGTTATATATTATGGACTTACAGAGAGAGACCTTCTAAAAAACGTTAAAATGTATTACCGGCACGCAAAACCTTAAGTTAAAGTGAATAAGCGAAGACTCAGCACACCACTTCTGACAGGTTGCTGACCTCTGCACTACAATTTAGGACAGGACACGAAGAATAAAACTATAGGTAATTGGAACAGGGAAATTAAGTAGATACAATGTACATTAAATACACAAATGAGATTTGGCCAGGGTCTGGAGAGGGGGGAGTTAGGGGACAGGGAGCAGGGGGGTGGTTGGATGGGGCAGAGGTTCTGGGGGGGGGCGGTCAGGGGACAGGGAACGGGGGGGTTGGGTAGGCGTGGGAGTCCCGGGGGCCTGTCAGGGGGCAGGGGTGTGGATAGGAGTTGGGGCAGTCAGGGGACAGAGAGCAGCGGGGGTTAAATAGAGGGTGGGGGCCTGGAGGAACGGTTAGGGACAGGAGTCCCGGGAGGAGGTGGTCAGGGGACAAGAAGCAGCGGGGGTTGGATGGGTTGGGAGTTCTGAGGGGGACAGTCAGGGGGTGGGAAGTGGGAGGGGTCAGATAGGGGGCAAGGGCCAGGCTGTTTGGGGAGGCACAGCCTTCCCTACCCGGCCCACCATACAGTTTTGCAACCCTGATGTGGCCCTCAGGCCAAAAAATTTGCCCACCCCTGGTCTAGATAATACTTAGTCCTTCCTTGAGTGCAGGGGACTGGACTAGATGACCTCTTGAGGTCCCTTCCAATTCTATGATTCTATGCTAGCTTTTTAATATATTTGAAACAATCTGTAATGGGTTATAGTTTATGAAACCTCAGACTGGTTATAGGAAAAATGTATCTTGCCCAAATCTGTGGGGAAAACAGCGGCTTGCCCGTAGATCCACAAGATGGCATCCATGCTACATTGTGTTTGTTACTGAGTTACTTTGAATGTTTACATAAGTGATAAGCTAAGATGTAAGGCATGTAAAAACAGTGGAAAATAGTAAGAGTCACTGTTTATCATAGTCTGTGTTCAGAAGACTATACAGTTCCTTTTCTTTCTTTTAAGCTATTGATTTGCTTTTTTCATATTGGACCAAATGCCTGTGTCATAAGGATTGAAAATCTTGCCTACTGCTAAAAGGCTAAGTATAATGTGCAATGACTTTTATTTCTTGACTTTGTAACATATTTTCTACAGGCAGCTATGGCTTTTGGCATTTCTGTTTTTATATCTTTTTTTAGTGTTGCGGACCAGGTATTTACTTTGTGTCTCATTACAACAAACTGTAAAATTAGTTGCAAATTAAACAAACGAGTCAGAATCTGTGAATGGATATTTAGGTGTTTGGGAAATGAACTCATAGAATATGGAAAAGGAGACATGACAGGTAAGGCAGAGGGACAAAAAGTGATTAGTCTTTTATAATTAATAGATGTGGTTTGACAGTTAATAGATGACGTTATATGTAGTTTAGGACCTACTTTGGATCTCCTAAAATGGGGCATGTTGTAACCACAGGCAATCTTATTACTTAGTGCATATGTGATTATGACTAAAGAAATTTTTGTATTACGTAGCCAGTGTAACTAGTCTTCAACTCTAAGATGCACCAAGATGTGTATTTCTGGCTTCTTGTAGAATCATAGAATTATAGGGCTGGCCTTAAGAGGTCATTTAGTCCCTCCCCCCTCACTGAGGGAGGATTATAAAACACTTCAGAGGGGGATAAGCCTGAGGCATGAAACCAAAGCCCTGATGATTTTAAACCATCTGAGATGTGCAGTAGTTGCACTGAAATTGCTACCACAAAATAGTTTCTTCCCTACAAATATCAAGAAAATAAAGCTATGCATTGACCTGGCATAGATATATTACTTACCAAGTTTGCATGGCAATCATATTTCTTATGCTGGGTCTTGATAAGAGGAGATTTGCAGAGGCATCAGTGGGAGTTAGACACCTAACTGCCATGATTACCTTGAAAATCTTCCCCACACTAAATAGGTATTGCTACTGTTATGGTTCTGAGACATGGGTAATATTAATTCTATGGATATTCTACATTTACATGTGTGACAACAGGGGACTTTGCCAAGAGGTCGCTGTCTTAATAAACCACTCTCACCTCAGACTTGACAAACTCCTTACACCGAACACATACTTTGCAAGGCATTTATCCAAAAGGGATATCATGTGAGGTGTCTGCAGAAAGCTCATAATTTGTCAAGACTCATAATCATTGTGAGATGTATGCACAGGTAATATTTAAAAACCAGTGTGTTTATACTGAAAGTATGCTTTATGGACCTGGAGTAGAAATTAAACACCAAGAGATGATGGGCCTCAGGGATGGCTCATTCAAGCAATCCCTAATCAGCTGGCAAGGTGATGAAAATCTCAATTGACCAGCCTTGCTTCCTCCCAAAACGATCCATGCAAAACCATCAGCAGCACCATAGAATCATAGGACTGGAAGGGACCTCGAGAGGTCATCTAGTCCAGTCCCCTGCACTCATGGCAGGACTAAGTGTTATCTAGGCCAGGTCAGGGCAAACTACGGGCCAGATCTTGGCAAGCCTGTGGTGCAATGGGGCTAAGGCAGGGTCCCTGCCTTCTCTGGCCCCACGCCACTCCCAAAAGCAGCTGGCACCATGTCCGTGCAGCCCCTCGGGCGGGGCAGGGGGCTCTGTGCGCTGCCCCCCGTAACTCCCATTGGCTGGGAACAGGGAACCATGGCCAATGGGAGCTTCGGGGGTGGTACCCGCAGGTAAGGGCAGCGCGCGGTGGAGTGGCCTGCCCCACCCCACCCCTAGGAGCCACTGTCGGACATGCTGGCCACTTCTGGGAGCAGCGCTGTGCCAGGGCAGGCAGGGATCCTGCCTTAACCCCAGTGTGCGCTTCTACCACCCTGGAGCTGCTCGAGGTAAGCGGCACTGGGCCGGAGCCTGCACCCTGAACCCCTCCTGCACCCCGCACCCCAATCCTCTGCCCTGAGCCCCCTAACCCCCTGCCTTGAGCCCCCTGCCGCACCCCTCCTGCACCCCAACCCCTTGCCCTGAGCCCCTTCCTGCACTCTCACACTCCACAGTCCCTCCTGCACCCCGAACCCCCTGCCCCAGCCCAACATTCATGGTCCTGCATACAATATCCCCATCCAGATGTGGCCCTTGGGCCAAAAAGCTTGCCCACCCCGATCTAGACCATTCCTGACAGGTGTTTGTCTAACCTGCTCTTAAAAATCTTCAGTGATGGAGATTCCACAACCTCCCTAGGCAATCAAACAATCCAAACCTCTCAGAGGTGAAAAAGGAACTTTACACCAGACAGAGTTTCACCCTGGCTGTGTATGGAAACAAAACACTGTATTCAGAATCACAGAGTGTGGAAAAGACATTCTGGATGCATTGAACGAGGAGAACCCCTGGCGGAGGTGGGTGCTTTCATGAATGTTTTGGATCCAGGTTAATGAGAAACCAGCTAGCTCTGCAATAGACTGAACTTGGTGGGGTGGGAAATCTACTTTATTAAATAGGAAAGGTAACTATTGATAAGTATAGGCCAAGGTTAACGGTCCATAATTTTATTTTGTTCTGTAATCACTTGTTTCCACCACACTCTTGGTTCTAGTTAAATCTTTATTCTTCCTTAAATAAACCTCCTTTTGTTTTATCATAAGTGTTGTGTGGGTAATAGGGGTGGTGGTTTAAGGAAGAACTAGTAAGCTAGGGTCCAGTGCACCTTTGTGTGCAGAGGATCTGGAAATTGTGCAAATAGCCAGTGTCAGGGACTGTATGTCACAGGAGAACAATTCAGAGGGACTCGGATTGCGGTGGAGCTGTTGTTAACCTGCAAGGGGAAGTTAGGGCTGGCATAAGCCCAGGGAGCAGTGCTTGAGTGGCTGAAGGGCTGATGGTGCCTGTGAGCTGTCACCCAGCTACCAGAGGGAAGACTCCCTCTCACTGGAGGCAGGGGTAACAAGGTGGCTCGCAGGCCTGGGTAGCCCAAGGACTGTCACTTCATAATGCTGAGAGTTTAGTGGCATGTGATATGTGAGCATGCGTGTGAAGAGAGACTGTTCTTGCACAGGTGAACCTGGTGTACGGGTGTGATATTGAAGTACAGTACAGACATGTGGATGTTGGGAGTGAAGCCATCACGACTGCGTGTTAATGGACCGTGGGTGAAGAGGGCCATGCTGAAATATCTTAAGATATCTATATATACACATGTATAATTATCTAGGATTACATATGTATTCACAACGTCCCTATCTGTTAATGGTGCTTTGCAAGAATATAAATTAAAATGTGTAATCTAATAAAAACATTATTACTACTATACAGGGGTGAAAGTAACTCAGGACACTTACCGGTATGGGGCGGGGGTGGCTCTGGTCCCTGGAAGGGGCGGGGCCCAGGGTGGAAGGGGCAGGGCTAGGAGTCAGCATCCCCCAGCCAGCCCTTGCAGGCCACCTGGTCTGCACCGCCCGGAGGTCCCGTGGTGATTTAAAGGGCTTGGGGCTGTGGACGCCACTGCTGCGGTAGCAGCATCCGGAGCCCCAGGCCCTTTTAAATCGCTGGCCCCGGGGCAGCTGCCCCCTTTGCCCCCACAAAGGCGGCACGTGAGCTGATTTTCAGTGCCACTCACACTGCCTGGCCACTGGTCCGGGGGGCTCTGCATTTTAATTTAATTTTAAATGAAGCTTCTTAAACATTTTAAAAACCTTATTTACTTTACATACGACAATAGTTTAGTTATATATTATAGGCATAGAAAGAGACCTTCTAAAAACGTTAAATTGTATTATTGGCACGCAAAACCTTAAATTAGAGTGAATAAATGAAGACTCGGCACACCACTTCTGAAAGGTTGCCAACCCCTGCACTAGATATCCTGGAAGAGAGAGTTCTGAGGGTTGTTCTGTATTGATTAGCTCTGAGAGTCATGACCTGAGTGTTGCACTGAGATACATACATTATTGTACTTGCTAGAATGAAGTCCTTGCTGTGGAAGCTTTTAGCGCAATTCTAGATCGTTTAATGGAGAGCTTGAGCTGTGTGTTGTTAGCAGTAGGGCTACTTTCATTGGTTGCCCAAAGGTATAAAACAAATTGCTTTTCAATAATGGCAGTGTGGGGTACGTGATTGGAAGTTGGCCCTTGTTCTTTATCTGCATTGATGAGTTATGCTGTAGTTTCAGTTAATGGGGGTCGTTTCAACCTCTGTATGAGAGTTAGTGAGATTAAAGAAAATCATTGAACTTTTGGAATTTGTAAAGCTCCATCTTAAATGCTCTGGAGTGCAACCATTTACTTAACTAATAGTCTTCATAAAGAACTCTACCTCATTTTTCAAGTGAGAGCCAAAGGAACAATTTCTTCCGCCTTTAGCTACTCCCTGGGGGATTCTCATATTCAGTTCAGATAGGCTTAAAGATCCTTATCCCTAGGCAAGTCATAAATCAGCTGTCTTAAGTAAACTGGCCAAGGGCCACAAAGAGAATCCAACAGTGGTTGCCAATGGTGTATCAACAGAATCTGTAATGAGCATCCAAAAAAACCAGACCAACTGGAGTGACATCTTCATGTTCAGGCTGCTGGAATTTTATTGAGAGGTCCAGGTCCAAGCTATTCAACTAACCTTTCCAGCAAAGATTGTTTACCAAATATAAGAAACTGGATGGCAGAAGAGGGGTCATAGCTTAGTATCAGTGCAAGGGGGTATTTATTTAAGGAGTTTGCTATCAATTACAAGAAAAGTGCATTTTTGTTCTTAAAAAAGGACCTTGAATCTTTTGAAATAAAGACCCAGGCTGCTCAGAGGTGGATAGGCATTCTGTATAAGAACAGAGGTTAGACTTTGCTTATAGAAACACGGTATAGTATGAGTCCCTGACTCAAAGCCATGGAGCAAGCAGAGGTCCAGATCTCTAATCTAAACATGCTTGCTTCCTTTTCTCATTGTTAGATCAAGGGACTGGGAGCTAAAAAATTCCGGGTGCTGTTCCCAGCGGTGCCATTGACTCCATGTGTAGGCTTTCAAAGTCACTTTAACTCTTGGTGCTTCAGCACTTCTGTCAGTGAAAAACTGAAGAATATTTACAGGGATGTTGCAAGGCTCCATTCATTTGCATTTGCCGTGAGATTCTATGATGAAAGTCGCCATAGAAATGCAAATGTTTCTGTATTCTTATCATTATTACAACTCTATATTTAGTATTGAAATAGAAGCACGTATTTGTTTTTTAGCAATTTTAGACATGTGCATTTGAATGGGTATGATTTTTATGACTAAAACATAATTAAGTTCATTTTTCCATTTGAAATCAAATTAGTAGTTGGGTTAGGAAGTTGCTCCCATTCCTATATAACCTTGGCAATGAGAACTTTTACTTTGGAAAAGTCATGTCCTCGTCAGCAAGATTTCAGTTGAGATAGAGGAGCTTCTGCTTTGATTCTTACACATGACCTTTATTTTCCATGAGCCTGTTCCAGATGCTCATGCAAAATATTCCCATTGATTTCAATGGCACTGCTCGCATAAGCAAGTACTGCCTGCGCATGAGAGGTTTTCAGGATTGGCTTCCAATTGCAGTATATATTTAATTCTGGGTTTTGTTGTTGTTTTTGTTTTGTACTTCCATTTCTATCCAGCCTTGCCACTCCTCCTTTTCTCATATGTCTTGGGGAAAAAAAGTGGCAGAATCAACCTTGGTTTGTTTGTTTTTCCCTTGGCTTGTGCAGTTAAAATATAAAATCATTATGGATGGTGACACAGAAAAACATTTGCTAGTTACGGGTATTTGAAAAACAACAGTTGTTTGTTCACAATGAATTGTTACCCTTCCCTTCGTCTTTCTCCAAACTGTGGAGGCAAGCTGTTAATTTGGATGGCAGACAAGGAATGGGGGTAGTATAATTTCTGCAAGCTTTTGCTCTTTTTCTTTCTTAACTCCAATATAGATATTGCAAATATCTTTATATGCTGCAGTCTCCACTCTGGTAACGACCCAGACATGTTGCCAAAAGAATGGCCGAGACGTCTGTCTCTTTTAAACTCATCTGAAAGCTGCAAATGGTCATAGGTCTGCTAGGAGTTCTACACATCAGTACTTTTTGTACTCATTTACATGTTTAATATTTTACTGGTTGTTCTTATCAAGATGATCGTTTTGGGGTCATCATCATCACTCCCATAACCACATTGGTCATTGGGGCACCATCATTCATGAGCAATCAGCCAATTGTCTCCACCCCTGACAATTCTGTGTCAGTCAATCAACCATTCATGGCAGCATGGCATGCAACAGTTTAAATACATTCATAACAGTCCCACTGTGAAAAATGTTAGAAATATAATTGATGCTAATTTACTGTATCTACGGTATAGATATTGATGTTGTAACATTTTCCTACTTAGTTCACCAAGTAACTGTGTTTTTGTGGAATAGCATAAAATACTAATTTGTGTTACAAAAACTGTTAAAACTGAGGGTTATATTAGCCAGTATTTCATTTTTAAACGTTTTTCAGATGTCTGACCCATGAACGATATTTCTGTGTGACTAGAGGCATTATGGGTCTTGAGTTCACTTATGCTGGTGTAAATCGGGAGTAATTCTGGTGAGGTCAAAGATATACTGGTGCAAATCATTTGAGAGATCAGAATCAGGCCCTCTTGTACGCTGTATGATTTTGTAGTAAGAGGTAATAAAAAATCATTTTCTTATTGATTGTTGCAGTGGGAGAATGCCAGAAGTGGATTACGTAGTGCTAACTGAATGGTTTGAATGGATCACGAAGAACACTGATGTTTCAGTTGATTTGATAGGTAAAACATGTTCTTCTTTGACACTGGTCCCTGTTTAAATTGAGTATTTTTTATGTATTGTATTATGAAAAAGGAGAAAAAATGTTTTCCTATTTCTATTTCCTGTGCCCTAAATTTCTGTGACGTAAGAAATACTTTCTAGTGTACACGTTAAACAGAGTGATGCCTTTGGAACATTTGGTGATGTTGTTACATTGCCGTACTTCACCTATATATATATATCCACGATGTTTGGAGGTGGCTACCTTCCTCCGAGAAAAAATCCACTGGTGTCTGATAGATTGGCCAGCAGTGGAGCCACTGTGGACATTTATGGCTGATATCCATGTCAGAAATGCCTACCACAGATTGCTTTTCTGTTGGTTGTGGAGATTTCTTCTTTACATTGCTTTCTAACCTGACCCCGTGAAAATAACTATTCCAATGTTTTGTTAATGGCAGTTTATCTACAGACTTCTCCTGAAACTTGTTATGAGAGATTAAAGAATAGATGTAGAGAAGAGGAAAAGTTCATTGCTATGGTAAGGAAATCTTCCATCATAGTTAAGCAGAGGCTCAAGATACCTTTCAGGGCATCACGTGTTCATATCTTCATAGCTTTTAATCTGTAGCTCCTCTCCGTCTAAATATAAAATCTTGTACTGTAGTCAGTTAATAAAAGTCAGGGTCATGCCACAATGTTTCCACTGATGGGTGCAACTTATTAGGAAGAGCGTGTAGGGTTCATTATAGCTTTATAGCTAGTAGAGACAAGTGAATCCTTATTTATTTAAAAATCTAAAAATTTTGGACAGTGACTACCCCAAGTTCTCCATGTTTGCAGTTCTGGTAGGACAGTACAATGCAATTCAGTGAACATGGGGAAGAAAAGGAAATTCACCACCAAAATTTTCAAAGGGTGTCTGCCTGCTCTCCTTTTCCGCATGCACTTCTTGGGTATGAGCCCCTGTGTATGTGGGCAATAGAATTTATATGTGCAACCGTCATCAGCTGTATGCAGAGGTGTTTGGGCTTGAAAAATGCTCTTCCAGGTGTTTGCCTGTGCCCCAAAAGAAGGCACTGTTTGAAAAATCAAGCACGCAGTGATACAGGAACCTAATAAAAGTAAGTTGTACAATTAGATTACTGCATCTCCTAAACAATAGTTTATGTGAAGGCCCTGCCTCAAACAGGTCTTTTTAAATGAATCCCTAAGCCAGAAATAAATGGGGTAATAGAAGGAATGTGCTGCCTATTATTAAAGTGCCTCTGTTGTAAGGTGATTTAGTAAGAGCAGTTGGGTAGGTTGAACATGTATGGTGAGATAAAAGCCAAGAGCTAAATCCTGAGCCATGTGAAATGTCCCCAAGGTGAATAAGCCCTAGCTATTATTTTACTACAGTGGCTTTGAAGAGACATCATGTGTTGCACTTTGCAGTGTCTTTCTCTGTTACTGAGGAAAAAACCTGTAGTGAATGGAAAAGGTTAAGTCCTTTTCATGAAAATCTAATAGCTGCTGACAAGCAAAAATGCTTTTAAAGGACGTGAGTGGAAGTTGAAGAAAATCAACTGGGAATGTAGAAAAAACGTATCCACATAAAAAGCAACTCTGAAGTCAGTGTTCATTTCAGTTTTCCCTTTCCTCTTCTGTCTCTTCATCTCTGTGTAAGGTTTAAGTCAGACTCCTCCCATGGGAATTAAAACAAAGATTTTGATCCTGCAAGGTGTTGAGAGCTCTCCAGTCCCATTGACTCAGTAGATTAGATCCAGCGTAGGTTAAACCCTAACACCAGTGATAAATTGTGGCCATTGTCAGTAGGAAGAAATTAAAAGATTCCACTTGCTCAGTCTGTGTGGATTCGCCATGAAGCTGCAATGGCATCCCATGAGAATGATGGTGCTAGTGGAGCTCGGATGGTAGACTGGAGCTAGGGGAATAAAATAAATCCTTCATGGGAATTATTTTGGGGAAGTTCTCTGGGCTGTGCTATACAGGATGTCAGACTGGATGATCACAATGGTCCCTTTTGGCCTTAAAGTCTCTGACTTCAGTCAAATTAAATGTTGGGTGAAAGTTTCTGATGCACTGCATTCTGTAGTGTCAATGCAGTGCATAACAAAGACCTACCTTATTTGTCAAACCATGTCAAACCTGGATTTTAGTATCAAATATTTATACACAGTTGGTTGTAGTCATTGACCTCTTAGCTGATTTGGTTTACTTTAAAAAATATAAGTACAGAAACCGCAGTGTGTGTTTCACCTCTGTAAACATTTGTTTTGAATGGCTTTTTATAGGAATATTTAGAAGCTATCCATCAGCTCTATGAGGAGTGGCTTATTAAACAAACGCTGTTTAAAGTTCCTTCTCCAGTGCTTGTAAGTATATATTTGTCAATTGTAACCAGGTAAGCGCGCACAGAGAAAATTTCAATTCTCAAATGTCACTTTAATTGTAAAGGCAAAATCTATTTTTCTAATACGATTTGGAAAAGAAAAATTTCAAGAAGTGAACTGATTCTCAATAGGATACAGCATTAGAGTTTGATCTTGCAAATGACTCTTACTTCATCACCCAAGGGGCTATTTACAGTAGTAAGCATTATGCTTGTCTGTATGTGTTTACAGAATCTGACCCATTGCTTGTAAAAACCTATCCCAACCCCTGCACTGAAAACAAATTGACCAAGTGCCTATGTAGTTCATTTTAGGACTTAGTGGTAGTAAGTCCTTGCTTTTCAAATGCTAGCAAAATGAATTATTTTTGGAAAGAATATACAGATTTTATAGGGCCTCTTGTTCTAATTTTCATTTTCTTGTTTCCTAGGTGATTCAGGCTGACAATGACATGCAGAAAATGATAGAAAAGTATGAAGAAAATCGGGACCGAATATTAACCCTGTACAATATACAACACTGTCTGTAGAAATCCAGTTTTATGGTCATGCTTTAAAAAACATTTCCATCAGGGGAATTCTGATCAACATTCCCAACACTTTTTATGATTTGGTCTCTTGGTTGAGATTTTGTCTTGTAAAGGGTCAATGACTTTAGCTAGGAAAAGGCCATAAACAGGCCATATCCTATTTACCTTCAGCTTCTTGCACTTTTAAGTTCCAGTGCAGCTTCACTGATCTCAGACTACCTCTGACAGGAAGCTGCTGTATCTCGTTTCCCTACTTCACTTCTGCATTGTATAAATACCTTTCTGATATTGCATTTTCTTGTGATAATGTGCTTTCATTCACTTCAAATAGCCCCGTATATGTCCTTTCATGTAATTAGAAGGCTGTGAATAAGTCAAGCTTATGTAGTCAGCCAATTCAATCTAATTTTGTAACAATTTTCAATGGAAAAGCAATGAAATAACTATGCTACTGTTCTCAACCACCATTTTCACAAAATATCATTAATTGCACTTTAACATAGGAAAACTAAACAGTTCACTTCTTAATTATGGACCTGATTCTAATCTCACTTGCACCAATGTAACTTCATTGGCTTTACTGGAGTCATTTCTGATTTAAATGAGATCAGAATCAAACCCCAAACCTGCAAATACTTATGCATCAGAATAGTTCTATTGAATTCAATGGGACAACTCAGGTAATAAAGTTACCCAGGCTTTATAAGAATTTGGGGTCTAAAGCTCTCTGGCCCAGATGTTCAGAAGAGTTCAGTATCTAGCCGTTCTCAATGAAATTCTGACTCCAAATGAAAATCTCTTTTGAAAATCTGTCCCTAAAACTTTTTCTATCATGTGACAGAATTTTTCTTATGCATTGAAATTGGGTAGTAATTCTGATACCGATTATTTGATAGGTTAAACTTTTTATGTTCTAGTAGATGTTTGCCTCATGTGTAAGTTTAAGAACATGTGACAGGGTGGTACATAGGGTCATCTTGATCCCAGCTTCTCCTGGCTGCAGACATCAAGAAGAGAGCAGAGAACATCTAGTGAAAGTTAAATTCTCACTTTAATTCTTAAACTGCTCTGTGGTGTTTTTATAGATCATTTATTATTTACCTTCTCGAGTGCTGGCCTCATGTTGGCACTTTCAACGGAGCAGTCTTAAGACAACTTGCACTTTATTTTTTCTTTAAATTGGAAGGGATGATTCTTTGTTTATTCTATAAAAGTTTGGGTTGTTTGAACTGGTGCCAGCAAAATTAAAAATGCTTCCAGGAACACCTCGGCTTAAAACAACATAGCAAAAAAAAGCAAATTTACTTCACTGGACATGTCATAACTGTATAATCTTAAAACTAGCTCAGTGTTTAGCTCAGCTAAGATGTTTTCGTAAATGTAAATATGCAGTAATCAATGTCTATGATGTGTTAGAAACAGAGGATAATAACTTTCAGATACAGAATTCCGTTGTGTACGTCATTTGGTTAAGAATACTACACAAAGGTGTATCTTTAGTTTTCATTGTAGTCATGTGTAGTTAATTTATAGTTTCATTGTAGTCCTTAATTTATTCAGTTTCTACTTGAATTGGACTGCTGCTAAGAGAGGAGGCCCTGTGTCATGGGGTCCACTCACTACTAGGGCACCTCCTCCTTGCTGCTATGGAGATTAGTTCTTTCCAGGTCCGACACATGCTTGTTTGCATGCCCTGCTGTGTGTGTGTTTGTGTCTCTCTCTCTCTCTGACCCAGGTACTCTCCTTTCATGGCTTGTTCCTCCAGTCAGGTCACTATGTGTTTTCCCATTTCTGGGGTATCAGTCATTCCATAGAAAACTGTCTCCAGCAGTCTTCTCCATCGCTACCCAGATGGTGCCACTTCCCCAGTGGCTGGTAGAGGAACCCAGGCCCACCCTCTGCTCCGGGTTCTAACTCAGAGAGCCTCTACTCAGATGCTAAGGTCTGTACCATCTTAAATCTTGCTGCTGTTTCTCAGCGCCTTTTCCTACATTATCTCTCTCAGGCTTTCACTGCACCACCCTTCTGGATAAACCCTTCCTTTCTTCCTTCTGGGCCTGGATCCCCTGGGGTTTCCACTTACTCTCTGCATTTCCTTCCTTCCCTCCCTCTCTAACAACCTTAACCCTGTCAGGTGAGGGTGAGGAGAACACCCCATCACACCCTGGTAATTTCTTATTCTTTTTTTTTTTTTAAACATCAAACAAGATTTTTGTTCTCTGTTTATACAGTCTAATGCTGGTAGTTGTGCAGAAAGAGTTTCTGAGTGCAACACTAAATTAATTTTCTAAAGCATGTGAATGCAGTGCCTAGGTTCAGTGGTTCTGTTCTAAAGCTTTAGTACTCTAGCTGAACAATAAGATCAAACATTTCTGACTGCTTAAGTATATAAAGATTTTAAATGTAGAGGAAAAAATAATCGTATTTAAACATTTCTTGAAAACACACAAGCTGGGCATACCCTAAGAGAGGCCAAAAACAGCCAACACCTTGGAGATTGTCCCATATGTTTTAAATGCTCAATTAATTACATATATTTTTCCTTAATAGAAACCCTTTAGTGAGCAGGGAAGTTTTTACTCCTTTCAGTCTTGATTCCAAATTCACTGTGTAAATTAAAATGTTTCAGCAGAATGGCATTGTTTCGGTTATTTGCTCAAATTGTTGGTGGTTACTCTGCCAGTGTTCAGAGAAAAAAAATGTGACAATCAGAGTAGTGTGTTTTAGGAGCTACTTTTTTGTGTGTTATAAAAACTGACTCAGTTGGGCACTGGAAGCCTAAATCTCTCTATCAGACAGTATCAGAAACTCTCCTAAATCCCTATCAATACTTTTTTGTTTCTTCCTCAATTTGTTTCATAATCTCCTGCTTTCTAAATCTATGCTTACTATCCCTAAACAAAGTATAATGTTCCCCTATTGTCTTTGCTTAATGTGTTTTAATCTTCCTTGCTCTGAAATTCAATTTTCTTGGTTCTTACCTTTTCAAGAACATTTGTTCTAAAGCTAACCTACGCTTCTTCAGCACCTTTAATTCTAAACAGCGCAGGGTCATGGGTGTGATATGAATGGTAAGTGGGGAAAAATGACTAGCTCAGGACACCCAGAGGGAGTGAGTAGTATCACCAACTACCAGATTCCACAGCCTAAGAGCCGCTTCTGTAGGGATCAAAAGAGAATGTTGGTAATCCAGGGTAAGGGAGTGGAGCCATTCAAAGGGGCTGGCTCTGTGTAGCATGTCACTTTGGGAACAGGCTGGGACTCTGATTTGTGACAGAAAGATATCCAATCAGTGAGTAAATCCCCATTTAATCCACAGACAATCAGTACCAGCTGTAGCACAGTTTAAAGTCAGCCGCTCACAAGAAGATATGCACACATTTTACCAAAACAAATAGGCCCCCCTTAGCAAGAGACATATGCAGCCCTGGTATTGCTGTCAGCTAAGTTCAGGTGCTGACTGTGATGTAATTTAACTAAGCAAAGAGAGGTGCAGCATTTATTAGAACTTGTATGCAGGAGCACACTGGCTGATGGGATCATAAATTGCTTGGCCCTTTAGAAACCTCCCTTGCTGTCTGTCCCCAGTTTCTGTCCAGAGACGATGCATAACTGTTGATAGTAGGGGGGTACGATTTAAAGCAGAGGTTTTCAAACTTTTTCAGCTGAGCCCCCTCCCTCCCAAGTTACAATTTTTGGTTGTGCCCCACCTACCCCAACCCAGACAAAAATAGGTGAAACGGGGAGAGGTGGTGCTCCCTGAGCCCTGTCATGTGGGGCTGAAGCCTGAGCCGCTGCTTGCCCCCTGAATATTCTTCTGTGCCCCCCTAGAGGGCATGTCCCACAGTTGGAAAACCTCTGATTTAAAGATTCTGGTGGTATGCAGCGGGGTTCAGGGCAGGGCATATAAACACTGGAAGAAATCAGAGGGGGCACACGACCCCCTGCTCTAGGCATTGCCTCTCTTCCTGTCCATTTATAAAATAGAATTACAGACGGCCTCTGTCGGTCTGTGTAGCTGCTGCTTGACCATCTCAGCGTTTCCACAGGTGCAGTGAGAATACACATGAAGTTCCATGCACACAAATGGAACACAGTTCAAGGCCCACATAAAAATGTGGCTTGTGTGGTTTAAAGCTGTGCCCCGAATCGCACAAATGTCATTAAATGTTCACATCTCAAAATATGGCCTCTTTAGGTCTGCTGGGTTATTTGTAATTGAGGTGTGTGTTCAAAATGGGTTTAACTTTAGTTTTATTATTGAAGGAAATTCAGCGATATGATTTGGAGACCCGATGTAGTGTTTTGGGCTGCGTGAAGTGGGGCTGCCAACGCTGAGTTGAGGCAACCCTTTTTTTATGCTTTCTGTTTGGACTCCTTTAAGTCTTGCCTCTTCTTCCAAATATAATTTAAGTTTTCTATTGTCTTTATCACAGTCACCTCCCTCAGCCAACCTGGCCCACTCAGACCCACTCTCTCCCAGCAGCGTTATCCATACACATCTCTGGGTATCTCTACACTGCACCTAAGACCAAGCCTCCCAGCTCAGGTAGACAGACTTCTGCTAGCAGGGCCCCAAGTAGCATGCTAAAAAGATCTCTGTGGATGTTGCAACCCCTGAGGCTTAAGAGCCCAAGCTCCAGGCCATGCCACAACATCCACATGGCCACTCCAGCCCTGCTAGCGCGAGTCTGTCTATCCAGGCTGAAGCCTGCTCCCAGCTGCTGTAGAGATGTACCCTATGTGTCTACACTACGTATCCTCATGTGTGGTGGGGACGGTTTTTGCAACTTCCTAGTCAGAGCTCCCCTAATAACTTTTGCTAGACACAAAGCTTAAAACAGAAGAGGAACTTTAATAATCCCCAGTGGAGGGAAAATTGCATCTTATAAAAACACAATAAACGAAACAAAGTTTAGCAAGTACATGAATGTGGACTTGGACGACATACAAACAGGTATTCCTGTGTGCATATGTGTGTAACGTAAACTTCCCTCAAACCTCAGGTGCAATCCTGCCATTGACTTCAATGGAGTCAGGGTTTTACACCCGCTACACTGTTGAAACTTCTAAGAGCTTCATTGCAGGGATTCTCCAATGACTTTCAAAGTGCAGAGCTTTCCCTGTGTGAGTTCGTCAACTTTCCTGATAGCCCACTCTTTCATTCACCCCGTAAGAATCCTGTTTTTCTCTTGGCACAGAACTACCGTTTTACAATCCAGATGGTGACATTATAAAGAACTTGAAGAAATGATCAGCAAATATTTTCTCTATATACATATAAGCAACTCTAGGAAAGAATTGGTATTGGAAATATCTAACTTATAATACCTTTTACTAAGAAGGAGATTCCTTAAGATTTCTGAAAAATATATTGAGCTTAGCACTGGAATACACTTTTTTTATTCTGCTTTATACTAAGCACTATTTTTTAAAAGATATTTTCAGCAGTCAAATGTACTGTTAACATGCAATATCAGATAACTGCAAGTGTATCTAAATGAACGAGTCAAATAAATGTAGTATTTGCATACTGCTTCAGGCACATGTTTGTATTTACACTTAATAGCCAAGATTTTCCATATAAGGAATCTAAAGTTAGTCTTACAGAGTTGCCAATTCTTGTTATTTTGTTGCAATATTCCCAAGAGTTGGTGCTTTTCTTAAATCCCCAGCCCCTGAAGTCATGTGGTTAAGTAAGAATCTCAACTTTCTGGCACGCGCAGGGGGGTGGGGGTGTGTGTGTGTGTGTTTTTCTAGCCCTCATGGAGAAAAAATTGAAAACGTTAACCCTAAAGAATCAAAACCCAGAAGGCAAGGCAAGAAACTGAAATATATAGACAAGACCATTCCATTATTTGTTTAGGCCTGAATCATGATTTTTAAATGCTTAAGTTTGACAACAGAGGGCTCCTGAATAAGTGACCAAAACCCATTGAAGTCAGGGGCTGGTCAGCACTCAGGCTACTTATTTAGGAGCCTACTTTTTGGTTCTAACTTTAGCATGTATTTTTGAAAATCTTGGTGTATATGTACATGAAAGTATATCTGAAGTATGGACCTTCATCATATTGCTAAAAAGTTAGTAGAAAACAATGTATAGTGCAAGAGAAGCATGTAGTTTTCAAAAGGTTATAACTTCATTAATAAACACCTTTTTGTCATATGGGTTAAAGGCACTAGTCCTCATTAAGGCCCCAAGCCAGCCAGCCCTTTTCCTGCGCTAAGCGCCACTGAGTTCAACAGGATTTTGTACAGACATAAGGGTTTGTGTGAGAGAGTCAAATTTCAGAACTGGGGCCCCAAGACGAAACATTTTATTTTTTAATTTTTTTGGTATTATTTGGTGGTAGCAAACAGAGGCAAGTATCAAAACCTATAATTGTACAGAATCAAGTATATTTAAAAGACCCACAGGATTATTCTAATGCAAGAATACATCTGAAAATGTCTTAGCAGAGTGTGTGTTACCTCTGTGGGTTTTTTTTTTCTCTGAACGTCCAAACAGAATTTTACCAAACTTTCTAAATCAATCTTAGGACTGAGAACAAGCAAAAGGAACATTAGCTCAAAAGTTAACTTAACTGAAATGTTATGAGCAACTGGAGATGAGCTTCAAATGTAACTTTAACATGGCATGGGAGAGACTATAAACAGTGAACCTTAATTTGGAAGCATTTATTTTTCCTATTGCACAACATTTCAGACTTTATTTCATTCTTTGAGGTAAATTTGCTGCCTTGCTGCAAGAATAACTTGTTAGAGAAAGAGAGGAAAAAAAGTGGCAGTATATGTATTTGAAAAACCTGTCAGAAGCCAAATACAGCAGGTCCTGGTGTCTAACTTATATATCATATCAAATACATTTGTGAATTTATCCTCATTTTTAATACACACAAATTAAAGACAGGTGACCATTCAGGTCTAAGCACCTGAGTATCAGTATGATCACTGAAGACAAACAGAGCAGACTAATGGACCCTTTCTTCACTACCCAAAAGCAGCACGTGCTTTGGTGTGACGAATCTTTGCTCAAGAGAGGACCAAGACCAGCCTGGAAATACATGTATGTATGTTGTTGACCAACCGTGCAGGACATTGGCAAAATCATATGAGCCCGGCATTCCTTATTCACCATCCTTGCTGATAATTACATAGTCCTCTTGGTTAGTTTCATTCACGTTTGAAGTGTAAGTCTCAAACTTTCCTTTGTCTGTAGATGAAGAGGACTCAGGTGAGCCTCCTTCAGGCTGTAAGTGGCTCTTCCTACAATTCACAGTGGTGGCGCTAGGGTCTGGAGATGGAACATAAATACTTCTAGGAGGGATGTAAGTGAGATTAGGTGGCTCTCTGATGTATCTGAAACCCTCTGAAGTTGCATGTGTACCAGGCATATGCGTTAATAGTCTCTTGTTATCTGAGCCAGTGGTAGGACACTCGGGGCCCCCGGTGGCATTACCAAGTAGGTTTGAGGAAGACTGACCAACACTGAAAGGTGCTTTATTTGTTGTCTGAATCCTAGCTGGATATGTATATTTCATCTTGGAGTGATTACATTCTCTGATGTCTTTATCACTTATATTTACATTTGTTATACACTCAGGTTGTGCAGTTTCCTCTACTGGATACATAAGCTCTTCATCACTGGCGTCCTGGATTTTTAGTTTGCTAAAAGATAAAGATATTTCACAAACTTTGTCTTCTTTGGTTAAATTACATTCTGTAACAACTGTATTGCCATGAGACAGGGGCTTCAGCTCCTGGGGTTGATCTGCAGGATTTATGGATGTGCCTATGCAATTCATGGCATCACGGATTTTTGCTTCAATGGTTTCTTCAGGGACCTCTTGGGCTCTGTATTTATCAAGGGCATTTCTGCTTTCAGGAGTATCGTCAGTAAATATTGCAAAGGCTTGTGGGCCGCTTGCACCTGGTGAGAGTGGTCTGGGGCTAGCTTCGTTTGCTGTCAACGGTGTTGAGATCACCAAAACACATTCTTCACTCTGATTGCCTCTTAGCTTCTCTTCAAACACTTTCTGAGAAGAATTCTCACTGAAGATAGGCTTTTGTCCTATGACAATGTCACTGTATTTGTTCAAGAAGTCTTCGCTATCCGAGCATTTGCCATGAGAGTGTGCTGACTCACTGACTTGCCTCTGGTGTGCTTGAAGCCTGCTAGTGGATTGAGTAGATGCTAACTGAGGCATATCAGTAGCAGGTTTAAAATGGGATTCATCTTTGATCTTACTATTTCCAGCAGTTTCAAAGGATTTCTCGCTCTTCGTTGAGGACTTCTGTTGAGCACCAAGGCATGAAGAAATCTCATTATTTTCTTTGTTTTCCAGATTTTCAGGGTCCTCTCTCTGGAAGGGTTGACTTTCTCTGTCCTTGTTCTCTTCATGATAGCAATGCTTTTGTGCTCTCTTCTGTAGGATATCCCCCAAATCACTGTGTTGTACTTCACTTATCATTTCAAGGATGGTTTCACACTCGATTCTTGCAAGAAATATTTCAAATGCAGTCTCTTTTGTTTCCTCCTCATTTATCTTTCTGACAAGTGAATACTCTGTTGCTGTTGTTGCAATGTAACCTATTTTCTCCAGTATTGTTTTTACTATGTTTTCTGGGAGCACTGACTGAACACAGTAGACAAAATTACCTGTAAATGTCTGGGGGGAAAAAAACAAACATTAAGATGGGCATTGAGGGAAACCATGCAGGGGAAGGGGCTTTTTAAACAAATTCATAACTATTTAATTTTTAACAACTATTTCCCCAAACTGGTGTCACTGAGTTTTGAATTTTGAGGTTTTATACCAGCATTATTGTCAGCCTCCTGAAAATTATTGCTTTACTCAAGTGTAATAACTTCAGTGGAGCTACGCCAATTTCCACCAGCTGAGGATACGGCCTGTTACCTCACTAATTGAAAAGGACAGTGGCAGTAGCAGAAGATCATCGTGGCCAGACTAAGATAGTATAAAAACACCAACCACCTTTTCTTGTGTTCCATTCAAGAGCAAAGTCTTTTTCAATTTAAAAAATAGAAACCCCTTGAACACTGAAGCTCTTCCGTTGATGCAGCGCTGTCTACATGGGGGTAGGTGGGCGTTAGGTTAGTATAACTGTGTTGCTCAGGGGTGTGGATTTTTCACAGCCTTGAGTGACGCATTTATACTGATTTAGGTCTGTAGTGTAGATCTGGCCTAAAATATGTTCAGACCAAACAATCTGAGTAGAGTGGAAAAACAGGCTTGTCTTATACAAAGGAATATGGTTTTGCCCATGTGCCCGAGTCTAACTTTGTAAGCTAGAGACAATGAAAGTATATTTGCATCTAAGGTAAACAAAGTAATCAACCCACCAGAAACAGCTAATTAACAAGAGGACAAAAAAGGGACGTGCTCTGCACCCTGTGGAACAAGCAGCAGGGAAGAACTTTGTATGGGGTTACTTTTCAAAAAAATATGTTTCAAAGGTTTTTCAGAGTTATAAGGAAGGGGGAAAAGACATCACTTAAGGGACAAAAGGGCCAGCACTTCTGGAATCTGTGAAAGGTGTATTTTGCAGCCGTGTGGATTGAGGACACTGAGAACTGACTGTGAGTGAGAAATTGCCCCATACGAGGCTTGTAATCTGTTAAGTTTTAGATACCAGAAAGTGTATTTTATTTATGGTTTATCTGTACCCATTTTCAGTTTATATTGTCTCTGCTTACTATCGCTTAAATCTGTTCTTTAGTAATAAACTCAGTTTTGGTTTTACCATAAAGTCATCTCAGTGCTGTGTGTTACAATAAAGCATGGGTCCTCAGCAAAACTAACAAGCTGGTGTGCGCACTGTCTCTTTGGAGGCAGCAAACTTTGGTAATTTCGGAGACTCTGCAGTCATAGGGGCAGGGTACTGCAGAGGAACTTGCAGGGGGTTTACTGAATGTTACCTGCAAGGCAAAGTTAAGACTGGCAGAGTCTTGAGGTGTTTGCTGGTGAGGTGGACAGGCGGGTGTGGCAGACAGCTGGCACACAGTTAAACTCCAGCAAAGCTCCCTTGCTGAGGCAGAGGGATATCCCAGTGGCTTACAGTTCTGGGTGCCCTGAGAAAGCATCACAGGGTGCTCAACCCTTTCTGGAAATCAGGCCTCTTTTAAGTGTGCCAAGTTGGGCACCCAAAATCAGCAGTTACTTTTGAAAATCTCGGTTTAAAGCCTTATATGTAAACATTATTGATAATCCCTTCCATTACCTGTGTCTGCCTGTCTCCTGCCTTATACTCCCATTGTAAACTGCTTGGGGAAGGGGCTGGGTTTTTTTGTTCTGCCTTTGCATGCTGCCTGGCACAGTGGATTCCTGGTCCATGACTGGGGCTGTGAGGGGCTATGTTAATACAAATCATAATGCTATTGTTGGGTTCATTTAATAGAGTCGTATGAATATACGTGCGTCTCTATTAGGGGGCTTATTCCTTCACCCTCTCACTTCCCTGGTGCGTCTCTGTCTCTGGAGCTTCCCTTGGTGTTAGAACACTAGATTTCTCTCATTTCCCCTGAACCTAGTCTAAAGATATAACAAAGAGCTCCAATGAGCTCAGGTGGTGACTCAAAATTGTGACAGGTATTTAGAAAGGTTGTTCAAAGATCATAGGATTATGTAGCTGGAGAGATCGCTCTGGTCAAGCAAACTCCTGTGCAACTGTTTTGCAGAGGATACTCTCTGTATTCATTTTACGTCAGTTTGCTCCGGGCTCCATATTCCTCAGACTTTCTTTTCCCACATCAAAAGCTTCCATTCCCTCAGGGTGGCATTTATCTTCCTCTTTGTTTAGCTTTTCCTTATCCCCTGCCTTTTGATAGTTTGTTACATATTTGCCTGGAGAACAATATGGACAGATGAGCAACAGGTTGTTGGGGAGGGGCATAGTCAATAGGCTGGGTAATTAATCCACAATCAAGGGTGTGACAGTCAAAACCAACATGTGCTAAAAGGCTTCCTGCTTAGCAGTCAGGCCAGGCCATCTCTGTGGATTCTGTGGTTGATAGTTCCCACTTCTTCGGGTACTGTTTGACTCTGCCCATATCATCACCTTCCATGGATCAGCCCAGTGTCTGCACAGTAAGGATGGCAGCAGGGTGGAATGAGCAGGGAACAGAGTAAGCAAGACCTGTATAGGGCACAGAACTGCTGAAAACTGTGGCTCAAGCTCTGCACAGAGCTGATGCCCCCCCTCCACATCCTTCCTCCAGCCCCCTCCTAGCTCTGGCAGTGGGGCTGGCTCTCACACCATGCCACATCCCTCTGTGTCTGTGCACTGATTTGTCTTGTGTGATATTTATTTGAGCATTATAATGAATCCAAACTGGCAGCCATGCAGGGTTAAATGGCATTTCATAGCTCATGCTCTGGGACCCACACTTTTACAATGATGACGTTATGTAAAATTGCTTCATTTTGTCTGATCTGTAGAGAACCCAATTTGCATTAAAAGTTGCCAAGGAAGAGCTGTAATGTTAGTGTAGCTTGTTTTAATGTTTATGCTTTCTGCCTTAGAGCATCACTGCAACGTGGCTGACGTACGAAGTACAAACAGTCCATTCACCAAGAAGAGAATAAACAGACTGCACGTCGCTTTCGCTCACCAGTATAGTGCAAAGCATGCTGCTCCCTTCTCGCAAGGCCGGCTACGTAAGCAACATTTTCAAACGCACCTAAAACCTGTTTTCAAAAGTGACTTAGACACTTTGTTGAAGTCTCATTGAAAGTCTTGGGCTCCTAAGGACCATATTTTAAAAGGTATTTGGTCACCTACAGATGCAGCTGTGCACCCATTTGAATTTTAAAAAGGGCCCGTGCCAGCTAGGCACCCAGTTCCCAAAAGGCTCAGCGCCTAACCTGCTCAGGTCCTTTTTAAAACCTGACAAGGCACCTAGCTGCATCTTCAGGCAACTACCTTTGAAAATCTGGCCCGAAGTCACCTAGGTCTACATGCAATAAAACACCAGCGGCTGGCCCATATCACCTGACTTGGGCACATGGGGCTCAGGCTATGGGGCTATAAAATTATAGCATAGACGTCCGGGATCTGGCTGGAGCCTGAGCTCTGGGACCCTCAGACGTCCGGGATCTGGCTGGAGCCTGGGCTCTGGGACCTCCCCAAGGGAGGGTCCCAGATCTTGGGCTCCTGCCCAAGCCTGAAGCTCTGCACTGCAATTGTACAGCCCCACACAGCACAAGCCCTCATGCCCAAATCAGCTGATATGGGCCAGCCACTGATGCTTTATTGCAATACAGACATATCCTTAGGCACTTTTCAAAATGTTATCCCTTGCGCATAATGGAGCTGATTGAAAGCCCACTGAAATCAATAGAAATTTCCCCCTGGACTTCAGGGGACTTTGGATCAAGCTGTAAATCATTAATTTCATTAAAGGTTCAGCACACTGGGAATAAAGCACCACCCTGAGGATTTGATTTATAGCTTTCTGATCCTGTCGCTATGCCACTGTTTTCATCTCATATCCTACCTTCAGCGACTTTATTTCTTTTCTCCAAGGAGAGAGGAACAGGTTGATGCAGAGCAGCTCCAGGAACTCGAAAGCTTGGATGAGGTTTTTGAAAACATTGCCTCCTTGTTGCTTTTTCATCTTTAAACAATTCTCTGCAATGCTGTAGAAGCTAAACCTGCTAAATCCCTCAGCAGGGCAGGCACCAGACTCCAGGAAGTGTTTAGCTTTTGCTTTTAGCGTTGTCTCGTTGCAGATCAGAAGTTTTCCTTCCGACCACTTGGTGCCATAGTATGCAACATAGTCCCTTAAAATGTCTTGCTTAGCTGGTGCTGCTGCTTTCAGCTCCTTCATAGTTTGCAGGAGTCCCACGCTAGCAACTATTGCTCTTTAAATTTCAAGCAGGTTATGAAATTGCAAACGAGGAAGTTGCTATCCTGCTTTACCTTTGCGGAGTCTCTTCTGTCTAATCCGTTATTGGCTGCCCCACGGCACGGGTAAGAATTAAGTGGTCACGTTGTGTGTCAGTCAAAGCTCAAGTTACAAGAACAGCTCTTGTGGAATCAGGAAGTGAAACACAAGTGCAAAGCAAAAGTGAAACTTACTCTCCGGCTGTTCACCATTTGTGCCTGCAGCTTCCTCACTGTGATTACTTACAGTAATGGGATCCTCCTGGAAATGTAGCGGCCCGGTAAAACAAACTGACTGGACTGTCACCCTGAACAGCGCAAGGAATAGGCTGTGTTATTCCTAATAAGAACAGGGGTATTTGTGGCACCTTAGAAAGTAACGCATTTATTTGAGCATAAGCTTTCCTGGGCTACAGCTCACTTCATCAGATGCCTAGAATGGAACATATAGTAAATGTTCTCTGTATGTGTCTATATAGCTCCTGACTATATGTGCCATTCTAGGCATCCCATGAACTGGGCTATAGCCCGCGAAAGCTTATGCTCAAATAAATGGGTTAGTCTCTGAGGTGCCACAAGTGCTCCTGTTCTTTTTGCAGATACAGACTAACACGGCTGCTACTCTGAAACCTGTCCTTATTCATAATAGTTCATTCAGACCTCCAATCAATAACATTCCTGGAGCTAAAGTTGCCAACCCTCCAGGATTGTCCTGGAGTCTCCAGGAATTAAAGATTACTCTTTAATTAAAGACTGATTGACATGTGACAAAACCTCCAGGAATATGTCCAACCAAAATTGGCAACCCTAAAGTTGTTACAGTTTCCCCCCTTCTGAATACTGCAGTATTCTATAATAGTGGAGATAGGCCAAAGGAATACAGTTTGCAGCAGTGACTCTGCAGCATTTTGAGCCATTGCTGCAGGCAAAACTCCTGTTGACTTTATCTGGTGCAGGATTGGATGGCTGGGGTGGGATGCAAGTGGTCTGGACAATGTCATGAGCGCAGCCCACAAAATATTGAGTAGTTTGCAGCAGGAAGGGTAAAGTTCTCTGTTACCTTTATTTATTCATTTTATTTTTCATCCTTTATATCACGAAAGCAGCTGTTGCATTAGAAACCTCCCTTCACTGTTTACTTTTATTCCCAACAGGAACATGAACCTGTTGCTGTTTTAATCTAACTGGTCACTCCAATTGGGAAGAGGTGCCATCACTCCTGGTAGGTAAGACTAACTATCCAGGTCCAAAATTCCATAGCAAGAAGCTGCTGGGCCTGTCCCCAGCTCAGTGGAAATGTCTGCGCAAGGTCACATGATTTCCATGCCAAGCTAAGACCTTCATTCTACAGGATGCCCTGGGTTTCAGCAGCAGAAGAGAAACTCTGCAGCAGCTTTAGGTACGTTAAAGACTGGAGGGTCCGAATGAAATAGGATTATGAATAATGCAGCCTATTCCTTGTGCTATTTATTTTGATATTACATTCAGTTTATTTGACTCTGTCTCTACATTGCCAGGATTTGAATGTGGCCAGTGTCTCAATTTAGGAGTCCCGTCTCCCGCCCACCCTCTTTGGTGGGGTAGGTTTGTAATCTAGATTTTGGATGCAACACCTAGAACAGGGGGCTCAAACTCAATTTACCTCAGGGCCGGTGCCAGTCCTCAAATCTTCCCAGTGGGCCAATAATGTCACTGAAGAAGGTGTTCAGAAAAGAAAATGTCTATGTTGTATTTTTTAATTTTGAATTTCTTAGAAATAATAAAACTATCATACAACTTTATACAATTCTTCGCCTGCCAGCGAGTTTTTAGTGTTTGCCAGAGACCTGGCAACGCTTCAGTTCTGTCAGGTTGTTGATGTTTGGCCCCAGTGACTGAGCAGTTGAAACCTTCAGGATTGCAGCAAGGTGTGCGTCAGGTAGTTGTGTTTGGTATTTTTACCTATTTATATGCAATGTGGAAAAAAGTGATGCTGCCTCCAAGGCCCAGTGACTAGTGATGATATCTCTGTCCCTCTCCCCCAGCCAATGGGAGCGGTGCCTGCAGCAGACATTGCCAGCAGTGTGGCTGCATGCATCTCTCCTCCACGGGCTGCAGTGAGGAGGTTCTTGGGCCACAGATGGCCTGCAGGCCATGACTTTGAGACCCCTTACCTAGAAGACTGGTTCAGATCTGGATCCAAACACTTCTCAAATTCAGTGATGTTTGCGTTTGGAATCTGGATTTGGGCCTCCTTGTCTTTGGCCAGCACAGTGTTTGTGCCAGTCTTAGAGTCATAGATTATTGGGGTTGGAAGGGACCTCAGGAGATCATCTAGTCCAACCTGCTGCTCAAAGCAGGACCAATCCCCAAATGGCCCCTTCAAGGATTGAACTCACAACCCTGGGTTTGGCAGGCCAATGCTCAAACCACTGAGCTATCCCTCCCCCCCATTCCTCTCCTTTTATTGGTCTTCTAGGACTGCCATTTATATTAAGACCAAATCAGAGAGAGTGTAATTCAGCCTCACTGCATGGACGACCTTGGAACTGCACCTTCTGATTCCAGGTCTGAATTTGGCTCCATAAATTCTTAATGGCGTCACTCATAATTGATTATCCCAGTTACAAGATAGTTATTCATTTTTTAAACACCATTTTCTTCTTAATCCCTTTGAATAAATGGTTCCCCTTGATTAATTTTGTGCCAAATCCCAGATTCACATAAACACAGTCATTTGCTGCTCCATCTTCTCATGCACAAGACTAGCTGTGCTCTATTGCAATCGAACCAGTTTTGAATCTGACTTCTCAGGCTTCCTAGAAACATGTGCCTTGATAATCATTCCAAGTGAAATGTCATTGGGAATTTCTTGTGTAGAAATCATGCCTAGATAATTGCTATATAGAAATTGCTGATTTAGCTAGGAATAAAGACATGTCAGAATGAGGCCAGCTGGCCATCTGCTGCACTATTTCAATGACCCCTCTCCCAGCCCCTGGAGTCAGAGACATGGTATGGCTGGAGCCTACAGGCAGCACAGCTGCACCGGCACCATATGCTGACAGCTATTGACCCAAACTGGGGCCCAGTGTCCATGTTTCTGCTCATTCCCCCACCATTATGCTGAGGTGAGCTCTGGATTATGACAGAGCGTTAAAGGCTGGTGGGAGGGAGGAGAGGGGAAGCAGCCAGGACTGAGAGTTGATGTGATAGAGGATGAATGAGTGTGGCAGAGAGAGGAGGATCAGAGCTAGAGCGGGAAGATAAAATGCAGGTCCCATATTCGAAACTCCTGTATTACATTCTCCTAGACAGAGGTGGTGCTTTTTGGCAGGACTGAAGTACTCTAGCAGGGCAGGAGGTAGGCTCTTGCTTTGCTGTTGCTCCAAGTGGCCAGATTTACTTTGCGGTACAGCTGTGTGTGGGTGTTTGCATGCACACAACACGCTGACAGTCACCTAGTCTAGTCTTGCATTGGTTGAGAGGTGTTCCCTGAACTGTATTTTCTACTGTTGTCTCTTTAAATGTCTCCAGAGATGGGATTTCTACCCTTTCTTTTGCAGGGCTGCCCAGAGGATTCAGGGGGCCTGGGGCAAAGTGGGGGAGCTGCGGCGCTTGTACTCACCCGGTGGCCTTCTGGGTCTTTGGCATTTCGGCAGTGGAGGACCCTTCAGTCGCGCCGCATCTTCGGCAGCACTGAAGGGCCCCCCACTGCCAAAATGCCACCGAAGACCTGGACCGCCGCTGGGCCGGGGCTCGGGGTCTGGGGCAAATTGCCCCACTTGCCCCCCCCCTCTGGGCGGCCCTGTTCTTTTGGGAGATTGTTCCAAAGGCTTAGAAATCTGGCCTCCAGAAACATTTCTGAGACCACCAGCACAAAACACAAGATGGTACTTGGTTGATGCCAGCTCTCACTCCCAACATGGCCTGGGTTTGTGCCGGTGACTTAGCTGTGCAAGGTGCAATAGTCCATTTACAATTCCTTAAGCCAAACAGACTCCCATTAGATGCACTTTTTTTTTTAATCAAAAACACATGAGTTTGTTGCTCAGTCTGTGCTTTGCTCTTTCCTTTTACCATTTGTGACACAGAAATAAATCTGGCTTTAACCTTGCACCAACATAAAATATCTTGTTGGGAGCAAAGCTGTGACACAACAATCTTGGTTTTACAGGGATCTTTCATTGCTTCATCTTTGTTGGCATCTAACCTGGCAAAAAGTGCCTCTCCACCTTGAATTTATTGGATTCACTCAGAGCAAAAGAGTAGAGAGAGCTCACCAGATACATATCGGTAAATAAGTGCTTGTCACTGGTGGGATGATTAGTGTAATATTTATGTTCCAAAGACCGCAACTAAGCAAAAACCTGGTTAGTAGTTCCAAGAGAGAAAGAATGATGAAACTGAGGACCAAATTCAGCTCTTGCATAAGCAAGCACAATTCCCATGGAATCCAAGAGGTATTGCTCACCTACACCAGAGCTGAACTGAACTTGGAGACTAAGGTTTAGATTCACAAAGGTACTTAGGGATTTGAACTTGGGTTTCCTACATCCCTGATGAGTGCCCTGACCGCTGGACTCCATGGAAGCTGCCCTCCCCTGTGCTTTGACAGTGGGAGTAGCCCGAGGATAGGCTTCTCCCGCTTAGTTCCCACAGAGGGTGTGTAGAGGGAGCCATAATCTTGCCCTGAATTAGCCTAGTCAATTGATAGACAACTAAAGAAGACAGCGAGCAGTCTGAAATCAGTACAGACAAAACAAAAAGCACAGGAGTTCTATGATTTACATGTATGTTCTTTACTAAAAGTTCAGTCTGCAAAGGTCAGTATACTAAAAATACCCCAAATAAAGGAGATGAATATAGACATGTGCCAATGTTAACAACAAGAAACATTGTGTCCAAACTGTTTTTCCTGACAATAATGAGATAAACAAAAGGCCATATCCTGTACTCAGCCTGCCAATAGGACACCCTTGGAAGTTAAGAGAGTGTCTGGGGCAAAACCTGATAGCAGGATATAGTTCTCTTAGGGTCTAACCCAACTCCCATTAAACTCTGGAGAAAGAATCCTGTTGACTTCAGTAAGTAGGGGTTAGATTGGACCTTTAAATAGTCCTGTGTTCTCTATTACATAATTTTAAAAAACTATAGTCAACGCTTCTTACTCTGGCGGTGGTAGTAAAATCTACTGGAGAGATGTTATACTTGCATACAAACGTCTGTTAATGGTATTCTCTGTCCTGAATAGTATCTGGGTCACTTCCATTCAGACTTGTCCAACTATTCCCACATAATGTTTAGCTTTCACATGTTTAAAAAGAATTACCAACAAGGTTTTAAAAAGTCATTCCAGCAATTCACTTCAGTGAAATACTAATTGCAGAGTTACTTAGTACAATTAATAACATACTTTTACTTCTAATTCTAATTTGGAGGACATTTAAAAAAATCAGTTAAATACTATTTACTAAAAGAAGCACTTTTTCATTGGTCACTGTTCAGAAAGCAAGTATTTCTTTATAGTAATATGACAAGATAACATACCTGTGCACTCAGTGCTAAATTACTTATAGAAGTACTACATTATTGTTAGTAGTATTTATTTTATTTAAAACATATAAACAATTAATCATTGTTAAGGCCCAAATCAGCAGAAGTATGTGCCTGGCTTCTATGCTGAATGTGAGTATGGAAGATGATGTTCTAGTTGGCTACTGTGTCCTTCTCTGACAAACAAGCTGGACATATTTTTGATGGATTGGGCCCTTTGAATGATGTCTACATAGAATGATAAACAGATGAGTTTATTTTATAAAACAATACACCATAAGGGGGAGCAGACAGCTATTGGTGAACAATCACGCGACCTGTAATTCAGATGACAATACTACGACTGTTTTAGCTCTAGTGTCTGAACAGAGAGTTTGATCAGATATCTACAGTTTCAGCACTGGTAACATCTCCCTCACTAGATAAATACAAATCTGCCGTTCTCACCACTGCCTTCATCAAAATGAGATTTTTGGGGAAAAAATCTTAGCCCTTCACCATACATGGAAAATTAATGGAGGAGAATGAAATAAATTAAAGAGACACTATCAGGTTAAAAATAATATTTAAAAATTACTTTCTTAGCTGTATGTTCCTAACAACAGATTGGGGGCCTGATCCTGTGAGGTGCAAAGTGGTCTCAGCTTCAAGAGACACTCCCAGCACCACAATTTTATAGTTACAAAGGAAAGAATTTTCTAAACTCTCTTTTACTTTCTAATATTTATGGGTCGGATTCTGTCACCCTTACTTAGCTAGTCCCTTATTCTGCATGCAGGCCCACTGACTCCAGTAGGACCACTCATGGGGTAAGGGCCTACTAAATTCATAGATGCTAAAGCCAGATGGGACTATTGTGCACATCCAGGCTGATCTGTTTAGCCCAGGCCATAGAACTGCCCCAAAATAATTCCTACAGCAGCTACTTTAGAAAAACATCCACCCTTGATTTAAATCTTGTCAGTGATGGATTAGTAAGGAACTAAAGGTGGGAAATGAAATTTCTACAGCTCTACATGGGTTTATGGAAAATAGATCCTGTCAAACTAATTTGAGATTGTACAGGTTTGGTTGATAAAGGTAATAGTGTTGATGTAATATACTGAGACGTCTGTAGAGCATTTGAATTGGTATGACATGACATTTTTGATTAAAAACTAGACTAATATAAAATTAACATGGCACACATTAAAAACTGGTTAACTGATAAAGTCTCAAAATGTAACTGTAAATGGGGGATCATCATTTTCATCAATGATCTGGAAGAAAACAAAGCAATGACAACATATGTACTGTATTCATTTTCATAAGAAGTAATTACATACTTGTCCTTCAGAGGAGATATTAAACTGAGGTCCTTTCTGCCCATGTGAAGAACTATCTGCAAGCGATTTACCAAAATGGGCTAGATCCATTGGCTTCAAAGGTACTACATTGATTTACACCAGTTGAGGATCTGGATTACAGAGGGTGTATTCTCATCATACTAAGTAAGGTCAAATCTTCATATTTACAGAGTTTACCTCGGTTGTTATTGCTAGAATGAGTCGATTTCTCTCAGATATATGAGTGATAGAGATCTAAGAACAGATGCAAGATTTATGGACAGCTAAATTGCAGTGAAAGAGATCATGAATGATTAAAGAGGTTTTTGCAAAATAAGATTCACTATGTCATTGTGCATGCCAAGTCCTGGCATCTATTATTAACTTTGCACTTTGGCAATTACTGCAGGGAAAGGTCATGATCCCTCGAACACACTGTAGGCTTATAACTGTGAAAGACGACTAGCTAATGCCTGGAAATGCAGCTTTGTACCACAAGAATCAGGCCTAACCTACCTGCTAGTATTTCAAAACACCTTTCCCACCATGGCTATGCCACAAGCCACCATGCTGTGATGGAATTTTCACAGGTATCAACCCCACCAGGAAGAGCTTCTAGGAAGACTGTCATAGGCCTTCCTCATCAATTAGCAATTCTGGAAACCCATTGCTGTAGGTCTAGCCAATTAGCATTTCTGTGAATCCATTGACATTTCTAACACTCCCATATTTTTTTTATTTTGAGGTGGGATTGGCACTCTTTGGAATGGCATCAAAATCATGGTGGCCAATATATGTAAAGGTTAAGAATAGAAAAATACCATCTTTCATCACCTTTGAGTAGATGAGTAGTTATGATAACCACATTTTCCAGATACTATTCAGCCTGTCTACTTGAAATATATTTAAATAAAAAATGCTTTATAAATTATAGTTTTTTTTCTTATTTCTAAGACATTTGTTATAATGTACCAATGATGTACACAAACCACAAAAAACTCTTCTTCCTCTTTTTCTTCTACAACATGCAAATACCATAACATTGACAAATAGTGTCAATTGGTTAACATGTATCTACATTAACAGTGGCTGACTTGAATGTGTTTTCAGATGCTTAAAAAAGGTTGGATGCACTGCTTGTTGCTGTTGTTTTATTCTGCAGTTGTTTATATGAGACGCCAGGGAATAATTCAAAGCCCAAAGATAAAAGTTTACCTAAACTTTCAAAATTCACTGTTAAAAAAAATCCAGCCTCATTTAAAGATATAAAATAGATAAAAGTTTTATGGGTTTTATTCTTCTGTTTAAACCCCATTTTCTCATCCTGACAGACTCCTCCTAAAGAGTGGGTGGAAAGAGCCACTTGCATTTAGATGATTTGGTTGAGAAGGGTTTGACAGTCAGTTGAAGAATTTTTCAGCACATCCATTGGAACCAGCGGAATGGGCCTATTTTGTTCACACACAACTGTCTCATATGGGGGGGCAGCCTCGAGAGTGAGTGCTGTCAAAGAAATTGATGAGATGGGCTGCTGCAAGTCCTGCAGTCTGACTGGATAATTAGAAGATCTTCCTGTAGTCCCAGAGGCTGCCTCCTCTTCCAAGCTAATGTTTATAGACAATTCATTCCTTTGACAAGGATCTGTCAGAGAATAGGGTGGAGGATCATCTGTAGGAATATAGATTTGTGTCGCTCCAGGCCCAATGCACTCATCGTAGCTGAAAGAAAACAAATTCAGTGTTAGGTTTGTGGGCAGAATATATCAGACAGTTGTTTTCAGTGTAAAAGAGGCAGGTAAAATAAAGGGGGAAGCGATTACTTGATATTCCTTCCTCCAGGCTGCATCCTCGACCTGCCACTTTGGAAACTTAAGAGCATGAAAACTTAAATGCATGTCTTCAAAGAGGTAGTGGAAAAAGTCAAGCTAAGCATCAGAGTTTCAATGAGTGTTCAGGCCCAACCCTTTCCGGTGGTGGTAGCACATAGTAACACCTCGCCTGGTATGAGCCAGCAACTTACCGCAGTCCTGAAAATGATGCAGCCTATTTTTTGTTTTGTGTGATAGTCACTGTACATATACACAGTAAGAGACAGACCCTGCCTTGAATAGCATACAATCTAAACAGGCAAAGCAGATAACGGGTGGGGGGAAAAGAAGTATGCCCATTTTACAAACAGGGAATTGAGGCAGACAGGGAGTCTGTAACACAGCCAGGAATTGAATGCTGGCCTCTTGAGTCATAGTCCAGTGCCTTAACCACAAGAATATCCTTCCTCTTTTTATTTTCCCCATTGGACTTGCTCATTTCTGCTGGCCTGGAGGTGCAGAGGTTAAACCTCCAGCCACTCTGTCTCTCTTCCCTGCCCACTTGCTTGTGTAGCGGAAGGAGACCATCATGCATGAAGTTCTAGTGTGACCATGCTGTGTTCAGTGTCTTACTCCCCCTTAATCCCGTGCCTGGCTGCTTGAGGGTCAATTGCAATCTGTTCCCAAATAAATTAGCTGAAATTTCCTGTCCAAATCCCATCCTGCTCAACTGAATTGCCAGCCAGTTTTGCTGGAGCTAGATACATTAAGGATCTATTTCCTCAATCATATTAGCATCTGAGAGATGTCACAGGCCACTTCCTGAACTATGTAATGTTTAGAAGAGGCTTGATTCTGCACATTTACTTGTGGTGAAGAATACTTTTGTCCATGAGTAGTCTTGTTGATTTCAATGAAACTGTTTGCGGGTGAACGTGTCCTATTCTGCATGAACGAGGGTGGCAAAACTGGCTGCAGCAGACAGAGGATGGAGTGAAAAAATGCAGCGTGCATTGCTAATATATCTGGTTAACAAACAGCTCATAAATCCAGTGGATGTTTCTGTTTTTAGCTTCATGGATTGTCCCTTTAAGAAGAGGCAAATGCTTTTAAACTCTGAAATTCAGATTTCCCCATAAGAAAGTAATTGTTTTGTTTTAACTTGTGATCTTTACACCTTGAGCAAAAATTCTGTTTTTTTTTCTTTTTTTCAGAAACAAAGCCTAGCAGATAAAAGGTTGAGTTCTTTTCATAAGTCACTTGGAAACCAACTTGGTCCATTCCTTATTAATCCCACTGAAGCTTCCCAATGTATTTGATTTTCCTTTCAATAAAATCAGACCTTGAACTAAGGATTAAGAATCTGATGATGCAAAGTGCCAACTCCCAGTTAAGTCGATGGGAGTGAACGCTACTTAGCACCTTGCAAGGTTGGACTTTTATACAGGTATTTAGAACAGCATGTTTATTTTGAAGGATACAGAGCCTGAATCAAAGCCGTTGAAGTGAATGGGAGTCTTTTTGATTGCAATGGACTTGATGGGGCTGATACAAGAGCTATCCAGCCCAATAGCTTCTCCAACCGCATATCTCAACTCATGTCACAAGAAGTTATCTGGAGCCCATCCAAAGTCTACCCACACTCTCCAAAAGCCCCAGTATCTCAGCCCTCTGCATAAGGGAAAACAGCCAGCCTTTGCAGGGGGTATGTTTGAGATATTTCAAAGCAGCCATATAATGGGGCGGGGGAGAGGGGGATGAATAATAAGGTTGAGGTGGATCCCAGCGAACCACCTTCTGGCTGATCCTCAGGATGCTCCACTGTTGTAACTGTCAGTATTGCACAGGAAAAGGCAGCCTCCCAAATAAGTGGGTCCCAAGCTAGTTACAACTTTCTAGGTCAAAACCAACCCCTGAAATCCTACCCAGAAACCAAGAGGCAGCTAATGCCCATCACATAGCATGGGTGTCCCATAGTGAGAGACTTGGTTTAGCAAGAAGGTTGCCTTAGTTTTCGGTGCAGTGCCAGGTCGAGTGGATTGCAGTGCAGAGGACAGGATCGATCAGGGCAGTAAGGGAAAGGTTTACATGCGACTGACCGGACAGAAAGGAGAAAGCAGCAGTTGTAGTGCCTGACTGAAGTCATTGTGAATTCTGACATTGACTAAAATGGGACAGGGCACAGGATCAAGGCCCCAGTCACTGCTATTATCTGATCATCAAAATTCCTTTCCTAGGATTCAGAATAATCTCTCTTAGTATCGGTGATGGATTGTAGCGCAGCTCGGTAAAACTAAAACGCTGAGTGGGATAAACATCAAAATGGTCCTTTGTGAAGTAGACTTTAAGCAGGCTTTTAAACATCAGAATGAAACAAAACCAAAATGCCTATAGCCAATACTTGCTTTTCAGTGTATTTTATGTAAAGTAGCAATATGGTGTTTCTCTCTATATGCTCTGGGGAAATAAAAAAAACAAACAAACCACCACTGCAGATTCAATCACCTTGCTTTTTTTTTTTTTTTTTTTGGTAATCAGGATCACATTTTAAAAATCTAATGGGGAACACTTGCCAGGTTTTCAATTAAATATCTTTTTGGCACTGTCAATGCTGAATTTGCAGATTATCATTGCAAAGCAGGAACTATAAATCATTCAAAGAGTGTGTTTTTACTCTGGAAGCTAGAAATACACTGTTGTGTTTCATTTGCATTTCAGGGTCTTGATATTAATGAGGAATTAGTCTTCTCTGAAAATTTGTAAGTGTTCAGTATATAAGTTGTTCTTGGCTAATGATGGTGCTTCATTAGCTTACAATGCACAATTAACCCTGCAATCAACTATAATTATTATTTATCATAGGTGGCGCAGGTAGTGATGCCTATAATTGAATGCCCATAATTTTCTATTATTGGATGCTGAGAATAAAAAGAAATATTGAATAGCTACCCATTCACTGAGCACCATCTGTCCTGTGCACTGAATGAGGCAGGGTTTTGAGGAAAGAACAGTACATGCTTATGAAATTAAAGACTATATTATAATTCATTATGCACAAGAGGGCCAAAGAAAGGCTACACAGGCATTTCCTAACTTTTGAGTGCTTGACTTTGCAACCATAACTTTCTTCTAATCAGGGGTGAAAGTAGAAATAGGGATTTACTGGTATGGGGCTGGGTTGGGGCCGGCTCTGGCCCCTGGGATGGGCGGGGCCTCAGGCAGAAGGGGCGGGAATGTGGGGGCTCAGGGCCAGCCCTGGCCCAGTAACCTCCCCCTCCCCTGCCGGGGTAGTAGCAGCACCTGGGGGCTCCGGCAGCAGTTTAAAGGGTCCAGGGCTCAGCCGCTGCTACTGCCCTGGGCCCTTTAAACTGCTGCCAGAGCCCCCGGCTGCCGCTGCTACCCCAGGGCTCTGGTAGCAGGGCTCTGGGGGCTATTTAAAGGGCCTGGGGCTCCCCTGCCTCTACCACCCCAGGTCCTTTAAATAGCCGCCAGAGCCTGCCAAAGCCCTGGGGTAGCAGCAGTAGCTGGGGGCTCTGGCAGCAGTTTAAAGGGCCTGGGCCGTAGAGGCAGTGGGAGCCCCTGGCCCTTTAAATAGCCCCCAGAGCCCCGCCACTACTCCAGGGCTTTGGGAGCTATTTAAAGGGCCCAGGACCCCCCTGCTTCTACCACCCCTGCCCATTAAATAGCCTCCAGAGCCCTGGGTTAGCGGCGGTGGGGATCCGGGAGCTATTTAAAGAGCGCAGGGCAGTAGAGGCAATGGGAGCCCTGGCCCTTTAAATAACGCCCGGAGCCCCGCTGCCGCTACCCCTACCCCAGGGCTCCAGCAGCAGGGCTCTGGCGGCAATTTAAAGAGTCTGGGGCTCCAGCCCTTTAAATTGCCTTCTGGGGAAGCCGGGCCACCCTGGTACAGTGCCCCGGCTCTTGCTGGTACGCTGTACCGGCTTCCTTTCACCTCTGCTTCGAAGGTAGTTTTTTGTATGTAGGTACTGCAGTAATACATGTACTAATGTATGCAATATCACAGGTCTGACTCATTCTTTACACACACTAACACACAGCCCAGCTCTAAAGACCTCACATTGTGTGAATGTCATTCTGCAAATCCTTATTCATGCGAGTGGTCCTTACCTACAGGAGGAATAGATCATCTCAAATGAGTGTTAACACATTTATTCCACTCCACACAGTCATGTTTTTTGGGTATGCCTCGTGTTTCACAAACCATTCCTCCTCAAAGAGTTTTTAGGGAGTTTAAAGCAATTGAATAGGGATTATTTCTTGCATCTTTCCACCTGCAAACCCAGGTGCCTTAGTTACCATCAGTCCCACTGTACACAGCACAGAGAGAGTAACAAACTCCTTTAAATATGTTCTTAACAAGCTTTTTTTAATACATCGAACGGTCACAGTTTTAAAGTCAGATCTATCAGGCTCTTCCAGGGTTAGACCTGAGCACTGGGTCCCATTGGAAAGCTGCTTTTCCCAACAGCCCTGCAGAGGTTGTGAAATGATGTGTTTTAAAGCCATGAAAGTATTTATGTATGCGAAGACTGTCAGTGGCCCTGGGCTGAATTTTCCCCTATTCTTGGCCTCTGGCTGGGGTAATTTTGGGCTGAAGTTCTACATTTGGAGCCAGAAAATGGAACAGACCCCTTCACTGTACTGGAGGCTGCCTGGCATTGTCAGGCTGTGCCTTGGCGGGTAGGCCCTGCTAGCCTGCACCTCTGGGCCACCTGCTCCTTGGCGCCTCACTTCCTGCACCTCAGCAGACAGACCCACAGTAGAAGGAGGGGAGCTGCCCAGCCAACAAGGCATTTTAAACAGGGGTGGGGCAAAGAGGCAGGAAGTTACTGATACATTGTTCATCACACCACAGGGGGGTGGAGGGACATGAGAAGGGCCAGCCTTGAGCTGTCGGGAGTCTTTTTATGCACCTGTGACAATGGCATTGGCTCCATTTGCCTCCAACTGAAATTGCTTGGCTCCTGCTCTGCTCCTTGCCCTAGTCTCTTTGATCCATGGAGTGGATTGGCTCTGGGCCAGAAAGGCATATCGTGCTTCTAGGTCCAAGAAGACAGTGGGTGCACAGCAGCAAGGTAGGGAGACCCAAGCAGCAGTAACTGGGGGAGGAATGGCATTAGTGTGTGTGTTGGCGAGGTATTAATTGGGTTGGGGTGAGGAATGAGCATCTGTGTGTGTGTGTGTGTGTGTGTCAAGGGGCGGGTTTGCATTAATAATAGCTGACATATTGTGTGTGCATGTGTAGCTGCAGTAACTGAGGAGGAAAGTGGGCACCAGTTTGTGTGTGTGTGAAGGGGGGGAGGGAATAGGACTGCTGCATTACTGAACTGGGGCAGCCTAGGCGAGGGCTCCAAATGATCAGAATGTGTGACCCCGTGCACTGTTGCATGTCTTGCTATAACTGACAGATTATAATGTTTTTAAAGTGTAAAACTTGTTTTCTCGGTGTGTGATTTGCAATCTCGAAGAGGATGATTTTTGGGGAGGAAGGCTGCTACAACTCACAAAACTGGTTTAATTGACTCACATTGCTGAGAAAACACCCATAAAACCATGCTTTGCATTTAAAAAAAAACACTATAAAGAGTCAATTATGGCGGAACATGCACTAAAACACAACTGTCACATTTTGGTCACTGGTCACACATTTTGATGACTTGTTACACACTGGATGTTTTGGAGGCTGGGTGGTATGAGATGCTTCTATGTCAGATTGATTAAAAATTGGTGGTGGTTTGAAGCTGATGGGTGGGGTGTGTGTGTTGGAATGGCACAGCAAGTCCTTGGGAGATGGATCCATGGGCAGAGGGTAGATGTGGTGGTCAAAAGTGCATAGTAGCTTCTGCAGTTTAATAAACAGCTACACTACAGTTGTGGCGACGGTATCAGCACACAGAGGATGTATACAATTTTATTTTCATTAGTTTGGTACAAGCGAGTGGGTCGTTGTGGTGGGATTGGGGAAGGACTACATTAAAATGGTCCATTGTTGTATGCAGTGTAGTAATAGCCTTGTTGGTCCCAGCTATTAGAGAGCCAAGGTGAGTGAGGTAATATCTTTTATTGGACCAACTTCTGTTGGGGAGAGAGCCAAGCTTTAAGAGCTCTGTGTAAGCTTCTCTCTCACCAACAGAAGTTGGTGCAATAAAAGATATAATGTCACCCACCTTGTCTCTCGGCATTCTCAAGCGTGGCTCTATTTATCCCTTTACTTCCCTAATAAGACAGTATACGTTTCATTTTACAGCCATCTAATTAATAGTACAACTGTACTAAGATGAGTCAGTGCCAGTTCTTGATATTAGCTGCCAGTTCTATACCTTAACTAAACTTGAGATGGTGTGTAGGATTTGTCAAGAGCTCAGTTCACTCAGACCTCAGTCATGCCATGTACGCCAGCTCACTTTTCTGCCTGAATCAGTGTCAAGGTTCTTGTTTGTTCTCCCTAGAGTTCACATACAGCCAGCGTTTAAATTGGTTTTTTAAATGTTAGCAACAAAAGTCACATTATTCTTGGTGCTCTCGTTCCATTTATTGTGTAGAGTAAAATGTTTTACAACATTCAGGTTAAACAGAAATGTCAACAGCCTAGCAGTCTAACTAGGGAAGGGTTGAACTGGCTTGAATAGAATAAAAACCAAACTGACCCTTAGAAAATGGAACCTGGTGTTGATTAAAAAGAGTGATTAACATTTTTCCTGGTTGTTTTCATTTTTGTGTTCCTTTGCACTTCCTGCTTTTCCCTGGGATTCAAAGTGGAAATACCCCACTGGACTGTGTTTGCATTCTACAGTGGCTACCACAGGGGGGGAAAAAGTCAATGTGTACCACATCAGTGACATCCTACATACCTAGTTAAAGGACAGTATTTTTAACGTGGTATTCAGATTTTTGCATGCTCCTATTAGGGTGACCAGATGTCCCGATTTTATAGGGACAGTCCTGATTTTTGGGTCTTTTTTTTATATAGGCGCCTATTACCCCCCCCCCCCCACCCCGTCATGATTTTTCACACTTGCTGTTGTGATTGCCCTACCTCCTATGATCTTTTGTCTGGACATTCATGCTTCAAACTACTACAGTAGAACTTCAGTGTTACAAACACCAGAGTTATGAACTGACTCGAAAACCACACACCTCATTTGGAAGCAGAAGTATGCAATCATGCAGCAGAGACCAAAAAAAAAAAAAAAAAAGGAAATATTGTACAGTACAGTATTGTGTTAAACTTAAACTATTAAAAAATAAGGGAAAATTTTAAAAAAAGATTTGACATGGTAGGGAAACTTTCTGTGCTTGTTTCATTTAAATTAAGGTGGTTAAAAGGCATTTTGCTTCTGCATAGTAAAGTTTCAGAGCTGTATTAAGACAATGTTCAGTTGTAAACTTTTGAAAGAACAACCCTAAAGTTTTGTTAAGTTACGAACATTTCAAAGTTATTGTACCTTTAAAAACATAGTCTGCACATGAGGTTCAATGTTGCATACATACAGAAAAATCCTTCTAAGCAAAAAAGGATGTACTTCTGGGAATGACTGTTATTGCAACATAATGAACTGGGATCATGGGAATTTATTACACATGCATCTCTCCTGAATGCTGCTGTTGTCCTCCCTGAAAGAATTTGCAGAATCAGTTAATCGTTCGTTTCCCGACTCCTCAGTTACAGCATTTTATGAAGCATTTCCTTTAATCCATTATTTTCTTAATTGCAGCACATTAAGATACAGTACAAAGCATTCCTGACTGGGGAAGAGGGTCATGCTTTGATCTATATTTCTCTGGCCTGGTTTCTGACAGAAGGATAATTTCATTCTTCTTTTAGCCTTCTCTTTGCCATCATCTTTTAAGAGATGATATCTTATTCATCAGAAGGAGAGGGAAGGTGGGTGATTTCTGGTACATCCTTCCTTAGCAGGAGCAAATTTATTCCCCAAAGGAAAAATATCACTTTCTGATTTTAAACTAAAATGCAGTGGATCTCTAGTCTGACCCCATTGACTCAAAATGTTGTAGTTGTTCTAAAGGGCGGGGGGGAAGGAATCACTCCATGATTTTGTCAGGTCTTATTCTAATGAGTATTAAGATAGGTTTGTTGCCAAGGAAACACAAAAGAGCTTATTTAACTGGTTGTCATTCATAAATTATGATCTTCTCACTAGGAAGAGAAGAAGAGGGTTCTGCTAGCAGAATTTGTTAAGCAAACAAACAAACAAACTGATTAAAATAAGCTGGTGATGGGGGGAGAAGGGGTGCTTCAAAAAAGGATTAAAAATTTATGAAATATACAGGGCTCCTTGTTAGCTTACACTGGGCCAGATTCTCCACTCCAGCACATTGGCATAAACCCACTGAAGTTACTTGTGTCATATTAGTGTAACTTAGCTGGAGATCCACTCTTTTCTTTTAAAATCTAGTAAACAGAACCATACACCCATGCCTAGAAAATAATTCTGTTAAGAACATTAAGCTCAAAATAAAGGATGTCTACATGATGTTGCTGCCTAATAAAGGAAAGCTGAATCTCAAATGAAAATGCCGTGACTTCCTAAAATGAACATGAAAAGAAAAGCTGTAATGTGACTACTGCTAACCTGAGCGGTTTGGATGGTGATGGTGCTTCTATAACTCCTGAGTATAAATAGCTGGTTTGTAGGACAGTGGCTTGGAAATCAACGTCATTATTTCCTCTTGAGTGTTTCTTCTTAAAATTGGTATACGGTTTTGTTATGTGTAACTGCCATGAGGAAATGTCTGCAGCGTTATTGTAGTCGTGTTGGTCCCAAGACATGAGAAAGACAAGGTAGGTGAGGTAACAGTTTTTTATTGGACCAACATCTGTTGGTGGCAGGGATAAGCTTTCGAGCTTCACTGAGCTCTTCCTCAGGTCTGGAGAGGATAACCAGAGTGTTCAAACTAAATATAAGGCGGGACAGTGTTAAGCATATGGGGTCAAACAGGCTCTTGGAGATCACTCAAAATGAAGCGTACAGTTAAGAGATAGCAGGCAGTACGGTATGTTACAACTTGTTGTAATGAGGTATAAAACCAGTCTCTCTGTTAAGTCCATGGTTTTTAGTGTTCAGCAGAATTATGAATTTAATTTCCCAAAGTTGTCTTTCGAAGGTGTTGTGCAGGTTTCCGTTGAGGACAAGGACTGAGAGGTCAGATGCGGAGCGATCACTTCGTGAAAAGTGTTCACCCCTGGATAGAGCTTTTCGTCTTTTATCAGTTTCCTGTGTGAATTCATTTGAGAGCATAGTGATTGTCTGGTTTCAAACCACATACTTCCTGTTGGGCATTTGAGTTACTGCATAAGGTATAGGGGTTCTCAACCTTTTTCTTTCTTCCCCCCAACATGTTATAAAAACTTCACCTGTGCCACAATAACTGGTTTTCTGCATATAAAAATCAGGGCCAGCGTCAGGGGGTAGCAAGCCGGGCAATCACCTGGGCCCCCGTGAAGCTACATTGCTCAGGCTTCAGCTTCAGCTCCGGGTGGTGGGGCTCAGGGGCCTGGGCTTCAGCCCCATACAGTGGAGCTTCAGCTTTCTGCCCTGGGCCCCAGCGAGTCTAATGCTGGCCCTGCTTGGCGGCCCCCCCTGAAACCTGTTCGTAGCCTCCCAGGGGCCCCAGACCTCTGGTTGAGAACCCCTGAAGTACACCACAGGTTGTGATAGGCATGTGTCGGACTTATGGATCTTGAAAGGCATGTTGGGGAGCTATTGATCATCATAGGAAAGGAAATGTCAATTTGTGATGCGTTGCTCTTATCTATCAGTGGAACTTTTTATGCTATTGGACTGTGGATTTTTCCTAGTTGTTCATATTTTTAAATAGAGACAACATACACCTGAGATGTCTGAGTGATTTAAAAAAATCTATTAAATGTATTTATCCTATTTTTAGTATAGGCTTCTATTTTGCTGGTGAGTTAGTAAACATTAAAGTACTATTTTCTCAAATGCGAAGAAAGTTTTAAAAAATTCCACTCCGTATGGACAGATTTCAGGTGCTTGTGGAGTGCTGCATCCATTGGAAGTGCTGGCCCTATTAAAAGTCACCAACCGCCTGTGCCACTTGATGTAAACCATAGCAGTTATGGATTCTGTGTCACCATCCACCTGATTTAATTTTCAAACTTTAGTCTATAATGAAGTCATGAAAGTCTATTTTATTTGAATAACTATTTGATCCCTTTCTGGAGATATCAGTATCCATTGACATAGCACCTGTAACATGCACGTTTGTAATACACCCATGTTGCTTCTGCCCTCCCAGCTACAGCCTCATCATATCAATATCCATCTTTCTCTGAGATTCAATAATAATAGGTCAGGATTTTTAGTATGACTGGCCCTGAAGCAGGGAAAAAAAGAGGTGATAATTAACAGTGTCGTTATTCTGCCATTACCTCATTTCCAGCAAATCTACAACACCCTTCGATAGGAGACAGACATTCACGTACCACGACTTAGAGAAATCTAGTAACACAGTCTCACTAATACTAGACCCAAAAGTTGAGTGAAAGACAAACTGTAAACAAAGGAAAACTGTGAAGCAAGAGCAGGACACATAAGACTTCAATTAGAGGTGAATCAATGACTTGTTCTTTCAGTTCTGTTGATGGTTCTGGGGATATGATGATCCTCTGACTTGAAAAGGCTGAATCATGATAGTGTGACTCTAATGCAACGCCATTGTCAGCATGCTGTAAAGGTTTGGGAATGATGAGTGCCAGCCAATAAGGTGTTGAGATCTCTCAATCCATGTTGATTTCAACAAGAACTGATGGCACGTCCAGGCATGCAGTATTGAGGCTTGAGAAACTGATCCAGCACTCACTAAAATCAATGGGTGTTTCTACTGGCAGTCAGCTCAACCTCTCAATAAGCTGGCCACATATGCATGACACAGGTGGCTATAACCAAACAGAAAATTGTCCTTTAAAGAATACTGACTCTCTTTTCTAGAACTGTGAGAAACTGGCTATCTCCTCTGAGTGAATACGCTTGTGAGACTCAGGAGACTTTTGGAAGGCTTAATTGAAGTCAAATAAAAAGGTGGTGTGAAGCTGCACTCTCACTCTAGTAGAGAAGAAACTAATTAGCTCTTCTGGGCTGGTTTAGCACTAATCAGGCACACCTGTAAGACTTGCACTGCCTGGAAGGTGCAGAGCTTTAAGAGGGATACTCCCCTCTGGTGAGGGGAGTTTGAACTGGAAGATTTTTGTACTGCAGGGACTGCTGACCCTCTGAACCAGATCAGCTAAGAGGGAGACAGCTGTAGGCCTTGCTGCCCCTGAAATGGCATGGATCAGCTATAAGCAGGTACCCCAAGAGGAGGGGCTGGAGGTAAACCCTAATTAAAGACACTGTACTAGCTGATAAGCCAAGCCCCAAAGGGGTAACCCCAAAGGACTGCTTGAGGGACAGACTACCTTTGCCTTTCTTTTACTCTGATTTACCCCATCTCTCAAGGGAAAGAGAGACTAGGATCTTCCTTTGTTTGTTTGGAAAACCCTGTGTATGCTACAAATGGGATGGACATTACACACAATCTGAATTGGGGTCTGGTAGAGACTTGGGGAGCCCTAATCCTCACAGGTGGGAAAACAGACACTTGAAAGAAAAATAAATCAGAAAAACAAAGAGCAGTTAAAAGCAGAGCAGTGTGGGAAAATGGCTGTTTCTTTAGCCTTTCTTGGTAATGAGTCCCCTTCTTTTGACACTTGGTGTCTTTTTTTACAAAATATTATAAACAGCAGTTGTTACAGATATTAGAGAACCCAGAGTATTCAGAGAAAAGGAACCTAAAGAGTGAGAGAATCCATGAATGTTAAGGGTGAGGGGAGGAGGCAACCTGCAAGTTAAACTCTGATCCTACTTACAGGAAATTGACTGTGAAACTTGGTATTGTGGTAAGTGTGTGCACTGTCTCTAGATTCTGAGCCCCTCAGGGCAGGGATTGTACCTGATCGCTGTTCAGAAAGTGCTGACCACATCTTGGCAGTGACCAAAACCAAATAATGATGGTAATGCCCGTTTTAGACAGTCCAGGACTCTGAAGAGTAGTAAGATGTGGGAGGTGTGGGGCAAGCAGATACCTGAGTATGGGTTCTGTTCCCATCTCTGCAAAAGACTGGTCCTGTATAAGTCACTTAACTTTTCTGTGCCTCTGTTCTCTCATAGTTAACAGCTAAAAAACTTCTCTTCTTGAAAATTGAAGTTGATTGTAGACATTTTTCGTTCAAGATGTAGTTAGAACAGTTGTACTGACAAAGTACTGTACTTGGGATCCAGTCCTCCAATCCGGGAGGATGCGTGTAGTATATTATTGGAGTCTAACAAATAATATTAGGTTTGTGTTTTCAGTGGGATTACTTGGATGAATAAAAGCTGCAGGACTGGGGCCTTACTTTGCAATATGCATGGAAGGGAAAAAAAGTCTTGCAGAAAACAGTTGTGGCTCAGGGACACTTACTATTTTTATAAAAATAAGGTATTAAATATTAAAGAGTGTTTGTCAAATGAGAGCTTTTAAAAGGAATGGAAGCACATGCAAGCCAGTATCTTAACTAGATAAATTGCTATTTTGTATATTGTCATGCAGCTTTAAAATTACCAAAGCAATTAAAATAAATATGTTCCAAAGAAAATCAATCATTTTGTGATGAAAATTTTGTGTGACAAATTTCAGCCTGGAAAGAATTTTTTTACATACAAATTATAAACCCTTGATAAGCAGTGTTTAGTGAGTGTCTGCATTACCATTATAAATGAGAGTGAAGCTATGGGCACTGCTACAGTAATCAAAACCAATTAAGAAAATTGTGCCTTCTTAAAATAATCCATTATGCATTTATCTCCATTAGAACTTCCAGGCTTCACGTGGTGTCTCTTCGGATGTTTATATCCCCAATATTCATTTTAATATATCATCACTGCGTTTGTTAGTGTCCTCTCATATCTGAGGACCACTGGAAAATAACCCACACTATGATGGGTGAGTGTGTAAAGTTATGTATAGGCTCATGCTTCTAGGAGAGGGCTTTGATTTGGTTAATCTAAAAATGAGTTTTCCAGCAGGTGACAGAAATATCCAGTTTGGTAGGTATCCTGTTCTAGCCAGTGGAAAACCAGAAGAGAACTCAGCAAGGATTTTTTTCCTAGGAGGGTAATTATCTTACTTTTTTCAGTTCTGACTATCAAGGGCCTCTTAACTTTATTGTGGCCATGCTGCATAGGGCAAGGGATTTCTGGCTAGAAAATCTTGGGGTGCCAGTGGGTTCTGAGGTATTGCTGCTTTTAGTGCTGCAGCATATTCCATTTAATAATAGTTGGCACTTCTATGGTGCAGTTTTGAAAAACTGCTCAGTGTTATCACCATGATCAGAGTTAGGCAGTCACTGGAAATTTTACCATTGACTCAAATAGGAGCCGAGTTAGGCTGATTCTAAGTTTCGCACCCACAGTGTGCCTTTTATCGCTGAATTTCAAACATTTAATGACATCTCTCAGCATCTATTTGAGGTAGATATTATTAGACTCATTTTACAGAAGAAATTGTGAAACAGAGGCACAGGATTTGGTTCAAAGCCCACTGAAGTCACTTACTCACTATCTGCACACCATTCATGATTTTATAGACCTCTATTATATCCCCCTTTAGTCATCTCTTTTTAATCTGTCCTCATACGGAAGCTGTTCCATACCCCTTATTATTTTTGTTGCCCTTCTCTGTATCTTTTCCAATTCTTGTATATCTTTTTTGAGATGAGGTTACCAGAACTGTATGCAGTATTCAAGATGTGGGCATACCATGGATTTACATAGTGGCATTATGATATTTTCTCTCATTATATATCCCTTTTCTAATGGTTATTAACATTGTTAGCCAGGGCCAGCTCCAGGTGCCAGCGCAGGAAGCAGGTGCTTGGGGTGGCCAATGGAAAGGGGCGGCATGTCCAGGTTTTCGGTGGCAATTCAGCAGCGAGTCCCTCTAGGACGGAAGGACTGGCCACCGAATTGCCGCTGAAGAATGAAGCAGCATGGTAGAACTGCCGCCGAAGTGCTGCTGATCGCGGCTTTATCTTCTCCTCCCACCCCATTCGCCACTTGGGGCGGAAAAAAAAAAAACTGGCGCTGGCCCTGTGCTTTTTCAACTGCTGCTGCATGCTGCAAATTCATATTACGGTGATGGGTGACCTCTGGCAAAGGGCTGGATCTTGCATTTTATTCTGATGATGTTTGGTTACGTTTCTTTTTTCGTAACTCTTGTGGAATAGAATTCCACGCTCTGGATTCTTTGTGCCAGGTGGCATGGATCTTCTTTCTCAGCAATAATGGCTAGCGTTCTTGGAAGTAAGTATCTTGCTTTCTTTTGTAACAGAGGCTTCAAATGTTTCAGGATGACATAACACCATATAAAACTGCCCCAGCGTTGTAAAACTTATTTGTATATGATAGGAACAGGGTATGAAGTGAATCCAAGTACCATTTTGATTCTTTCATTTAAGACCTGTCAGTTTTTTTTCTTCTCACGTAAAATCAATTTGACAGACATTCACACAGATCTCAGATTCATTAGCAAGTCATTACATCTTCTAAAGGGATGTTTATGGATATGAGCACTATATATTTAGGGCTGTCAAGACAAATTGACCAAACTGCTTCTGTTTAACTGCCCTGTGAGTGTAGCAGGACTATGACAAAACCGAGTGCCTGGTATTCCTCTAAATCTAATCTAAGAAATGATTAGAAAAAGCATTTATAGTGATAATCAAATTGAGCCCTAAATGAGATTTGCAGCTCAGACATCAAAGCAATTAAATTATTAACATCCCAAGGCATTTTTCATAAATTTCCCAATTAGAGGTTATATAAATAGTATTCTTCACTGGACATCCTACTGGAGAGCTGTGTGTGGATGCAGCACCTTGCATAACTATAGCAAAGTCAGGGCTGGTGCAAGGATATTTCGCGCCCTAGGTGAAACTTCCACCTTGCGCCCCCCCCCAGCGCCCCTGCCCTGAGGCGCCCCCCCGCAGCAGCTCCCCCCCTCCGCCCTGAGGCACGCCCCCTTGAGGCAGCTCCCCACTCTCCACCCTGAGGCACCCCCCCTACCCCAGCTCACCCCTGCTCTGAGCATGAGCACCCTGAGCACTCCATCGCTGCTTCACTTCTCCTGCCTCCCCGGCTTGCGGCGCCTAAGCTGATTGGCGCTGCAAGCCTGGGAGGCAGGAGAAGTGAAGCCGCTTACCCCTGCCCCACCTCCTACCCGAGCACACAGTGGAGGTGGGGCAGAGGTGAGCTGGGGCAGGGAGTTCCCCTGCATGCCGGCCCCCCACCTTACTTGCTGCAGGCAGCCCTGCCCCAGCTCCCTCCACCTAAATGCCGGAGGCGACCGGGGCGGCTGAAGATTTGGCCGCTGTGGTTGCTGCCGAAGAAAATGGCGCCTCCCAAATCCTAGCACCCTAGGTGACCGTGTAGGTCACCTAAATGGTTGCACTGGCCCTGAGCAAAGTGTAGATTGATTTTTGTGGACTGTTCCCCTAGGAAATCTAGGGTGTTGTGCTCTTCACTGCTCAGTTTGAGCTGAGATATCAAGTGGAATCTTGTCTTTCTGTGAAAGAGATTCATGAGATGTAGAGGAAGGTCAAATTGCATATAGAGGTATCTCTGTTCTGTTTGTTCCCTACTAATGCTCCTCTTCTGATCTTGAGCTAAATATACAATGCCGGATACTCTTCTGCATCAGGACAGCTTTGTGCTGCCTGAGCTGGCCCAGGAGGATCTCTCTTATGCAGTGGGATTCTCGGGTTAGTTACTCCTATGCCAGGCAGATGGCATAGTCAGGAGAAAGAGGGCATGGCTTGGGCTGTCCCTCTGCCCTGGCAATCCTGAGCTACAGCTCTCGGGGCTGTAGGCAGCTGTACAATTTTATTCCTACCTGCTCACATGCAAACACTTCTTACTTTGTATTTAGTTGTAATTTTTCTTGGTTGCTCGGGGCATCTTTGTTTTTGGTTTAATTCCTCAAGATCCTTGTTCTCTTTGGCTCAATTAGTCTTCTTTTTTTAGGGAAAGTTGTGTTCTGCTCACAAAGCAACCCTTTCCCTTGCCTCATGTGGAGGTTGTCTTCCCTCAGACTGGTGCAAATTAACCTGAGAATGGGTGTCAGTCAGGGCTGGCGTTAGACTAAAGGCGGAAACTAAGGAGTGGGCTCCCACCCCACTGTGCCATGCGGGGCCAAAGCCTGAGCCGTGCGCCACAGTTTGAAAACCTCTCATTAAATGTGATTTATTTCCATTTTTAGAAATTAAATTACTGTAATACTTGCATTACATTTACCCACAGTGACTCTGTATGTTTGAAGTAACTTAGCTTTGTGGGCTTCCCCCTCTCCCCCACCCCCCCGTGGCATGGGGCCCAGGGAAATTGTCCTGCTTGCTGCCCCGGTGCCAGTAGCATGGGCCAGATCGTGCAAAATCTTACTGAGATGAGCAGTCCCATCAGGGCTGGCTTTAGGCAGATTCCCTGGAATCGGGCCCTGCGCCTTAGGCGCCTTTTAAATTTTTTTTACTCACCTGGCAGCAGTCCTGGTCTTCGGCATTTCGGCGGCGGGGTGTCCGCGGAAGACCCAGAGCGAGGGAAGGACCCCCATCACCACCACCAAAGATCCAGACCGCTGCCAGGTATTCAAATTGGGCCCCGCAGTTCTTAAAGCTGGCCCCGAGTCCCATTGACTTCGGTGGAACTATCTGCATGGGTAAGGGCTTGTAGGATTGGCCTTCAGGGTATGCCATGGCTTTACAAATTCACCTGGAGTACCAGAGAGCTTTTTTGTATAATCTGATTGCTGTGGATTTTGGAAGTCACATCTCTCCTACTTCAGGCACATCTGGATCCTGAGATGCTGTCTAGCTTTGGGATTACAAATGATGCACCCATTGCAGAGGCTGTTAATTTCTCCTCCAGCTCATGATTGGTTAGCACAACACTTAGCCCTCCTCTAATCGCAGAAAAACAGGAAATCTATTTTATGTTCTTGGTTTTCTCCAACCAAACTACCTAATCCCACTCTCTCTCTCTGGTTTAAGACCTGAGTACAAAACCTAGAGAAAATGATCGTCTGAAACAATTATAGTCACCCTTGGGCATAGAGTGGCTCCACTCTTGCTCCCAGGAATTTTTCAGATGGATGTTTTTAGCAAAAATAATATGCTCAAGAATGCTCAGCTCAGTGGCATCTGACATTTGGGGGTGACGTAGCAGGACAAAACATTAGAACAACATTGTGAACTTAAACAAACTTTTCTGGTGCTTGCCCAGGGCATTAGAACACCCATAGACTCCTATCGCTTCAGGTGTGTACAAGGGAGGTTTTAATTTATCACTGCTGTTAATGCAATGATGCTTAGTCTGGGCTGCCATTTATTTCTGTTCCTCGCCCCTTTTCCCTCATGCTTAGGCCACAACATCATTATTGATTTGTTGGTGCCCAAGATTAGTTTTACATGACATGTTCCTCTCTGAATTAGAAGGAGAAACTCCAGTAATTCAGCTAACCTGACATTTTGCTATACCTATTATTCAAAATTTGTATTTAGTACATAGCAAAGTGGGTGCTTAATATTTTTAAATTTTATTGGAACTTGCACAAGGACAAACAGTAAATAAAAGTTAGACCTAGAACTCTCTTCCCCTGGCTTGCAGGCCCAGCCCTAACCCACTAGAACACAGCACCTCTCCGTACACATTGTCTTGGAGAACAGCCCTCAATCCAAATCACAATAACTTGGCTGGTTCTAACACTCTCTACTAGTCAGAAAATAGACACTTGAACATTATGCCATGTGGCCATGGTATGAAGGTAGCTATACTGAATCTTACTGTGGTGGGGTGGTTGCCCCTCACTGGTAGGTAAAGGGTTAAAGCCACCTTGGGGAGGCGCTGTGGGAGACAGCCAATGAGGAAAAGGCTTATAGTGCCAGCCAATCAGGAGAAGCTTTATTGGAACAGCCAATCAGGGCCAGGCTGGCCCATATAAGATGGGCTGCTCAACCTCTCCTTGGAGTGCAAGGGAGAAGCACTGGCCACCTTAGATAGAGCAGTGCTGGGTAGGGTCAGGGAAGCAAGAGGGTGCTCCAGCCTGAGGACTGCCAGACTGAGGCCCCAATACAAAGGACCGGGATGGCCAGCAGGAGGTACTGCAGTGGTGAGTTGCGCCCTGTCAAACTTACCCATCATACTAATATTTTTGTATTCTGTATTGCAATCCTTTTGTGAACTGAAGTTTACACTCAGTGAAAGCTTAAATGCCTCACTACATAATTCTCCACATTTTACTTTGAACCATCTGCTAAACTCTGCTTTTCCTGAGATTTGGCCCCAACCATGTTGCTAAGATATAAAATTTAAGTTTTTGAATATTTGTCAAAACTATTCAGTGTTTTCTGTCTTGAATATTTAACTACTGTGATAGCGAGACTGGGCCACACAACAGCTGCACTTTGTACAGCTCAGGACTGGGATAGGGAATGGGAAAGTGGTTGTTAGCCACTTTTATGCCTCTCTGATCCTGGTCTATCAAGGTGCTGGCTGGTCCCTAAGTACAGTGTAGACTGTAGAGCACCTTGAGGGCTGCTCTAAATGATACAAAATTGCTCTTGGCCCCAGGAGCCCAAATGCAGCTGGGGATTGCCAAAGCTCAGATATTCTGGCCATGCACCCCTGTGCCAAAGGGAAGGTGTAGAACTATTATGGCAACTGTGTGTCACCTGGCAATTCCCCTTATGCAAAGGATATCTTGAGGGGCCAGTTAAAAAAGCTTTCTGGCAGTGGAGGATGGCACTTCCAATCCTGTGCAAACTATCTGCTAATAAAAAACACTCTTTTCCTAGTACTGAGCTGGTTCCAAGTAAACAGCTAACCTTGCACATATCCACTGACAGCAATGGGACAACTTATATGCTTTGATCAGTGAGGGGTTTCAGGATTGGGCCCTAGAGCAATGGATACTTGTAAGTGGATTTATGTACCGTTCTGTGGATTTAGATGCAGGGTTCTGGTTGATTTCACACTTCTAGTCTAAGTGCTTTGAAAAAAACATATCGGGGAAACAAGCATTTATTGCTTGGTATGGCTTTGAGATAGTTAATAGCTCCTTTGGAGGGATCAACAAACGGCAAAATGGGTGCCAGAGCCAGAAGAAATAGAGAGCTAACCACGGTAAAACAGGTTTATGGGATAAAGCTGGCTGTTTGCTTCCCCCATAGCACAATCAGAGCAGGTAGCAAGTGCAGTGCCAGCAGGCAAAACATTGGTCAAATCATGTACTAATCATGGAGCTGTCTTGCACATCGATCGTATTGCTGTATGTCTACCTTCGTGTCTATTCACCTTATCTGTCTTTTGACTTAGTGGTACCTATTTACCAGGTTCTTGCATATTTCCATTTTGTGGACTTGAGCCATGATCAGCTATTTTCAGTAGCATTTTCTCTGCCATTGATCCAATTCTCTCCCATCTTGGAATGTGTCTGGTTAGTTCTGGTGGCCCCAAGAACTCCCAGGAAGGTCTTCTCAACCACAATTTGAGGATATTGAGCTACTATACACAACAGGGTGGCCAAAACGTTCTGTTTACAGGTTTTTATTTGTCCTTGTTAGTCTTTAGTATAAGGTAATATTATTATCCAAATATATTTATACTACCTCTTTTGGAGTACTTAAAAAGAGTATTTACTTATGACTAGGTAACAGTCCCTTTTCACAGAGGCTTAGTCAGCAAAATACAAATATAATCACAACATTCTTTTGCAAAAAGAACTACCACTCCTGTACCTATAATATGTAAATAACCATAAAAAGGGCTGGCAGAAACCCAGAAATGTGCTTACCATGGAGGTGAGTCAGGATACATGATATTGACCTGAGAGAGAGTCTCCATGTAGGAACCAAAGTCAAAAGCTGGTGGGAACTCCTCTGTGCAGGTGGATCTCAGTTCTCCAATTGAGCCACCGTAGGAGAAGCCATCTGGAGCTATAAAACAAGCAATTAATACTGAGTCTTTTCTCCATGGTAGCTTCACTGCTGCTCTGCCATAATTTATACCTGTAATCCTCAAATGAGACAGTAGGATTGTTGGTGTTTTGGGGCAAGCAGGTCTTAGGGAATTGTTTTTTTTCCTTGTCAGGGATGGCTGCCAACTAAATCCAAGCTACTGTGTATCATGGTGTGGAGCTAGGAATATACACCCCATGCAACTCCCCAAATTGTCAATGTCATCAGTGCTCTACCCAAATAGAATACAAGGTCTGTACACAATCTCAAATGTTAGCACTGCTTCTCCATAACCACTGAAGATATTGGGAGCTGCATATATTCAGCACCTCTGAAAACCAGATCACTTCTATCTAGGTGCCTAACTTTAGGCACCTGTGGGTATGTCTACACTGCGGTGGAGGTGTGACTGCAGAATAGGTAGACATATCTGAGCTAGCTTTGATCTAGCTAGCCTCAATAACAATAGCAGTGAAGCTGCAGCAGCACAGGGGTAGTTGCTTAAGTACACATCCGGGTCCTGATTGGGCATGTAAAACCTGTGTGGCTGCCCATACTGCCATGGCTTGACTGCTATTGTTTGAACTAGATAGATCAAAGTAAGCATGAGTATGTCAGCATGTGCTGCAGTCACACTTTTGATTGCGATGTAGACATACCCTTAATTTGATTCCTTAACACTAGGACTCACAAGGGAAAAGAAACTGGAGAATGGGACTGAGAAAAGAAAAGCTGCAGTCGTTATGTGGCTCCCACACAGATATCAGGAAACTGGCTCAAACAGGGTACAAGCAGGGAGTGGCGTGTAAAGGGGCGTAGTCCTTCCATTGGAAGTTTGCCTCTTTAGATTTTTGGCACACCCTGGAGGTGTCAAGAGAAACTGCTGGCACCTTCTCTGCAGTCAGAGTTGGGCTTGCCTGCACATAGGCTGTCCCTGAGACAGGAGTTAGTAGTATAATGGAGAGAATCCCACCACAGACTTCTCAGCTGCACCACTTTGTTCCAGGCTCCTGGCCCCTCCCTCTTTTTCTTCAAGCACTAGAGAGAGGCCCGTAGGGAGGGGAGTCAGGAGCTGATGTTTTTGGTAGGGCAGGGGTGAGGAGATTACTCTTGGAAGGGGAGGGGGAGCAGACAATGAGATGCTAGGAGGCTTCACTGGCTGACTGCCCTACAACCCCCCCCTTATGGAAAACAGTCTATTCCTGAGCAGCTTGGGAGAAGAGGAGGAGCTAGCAGCCAGCACCTCAGTGGGGACAGCAGCTGTGGACCCTTGCAGATGGGTGAGGATGGCTAAATGTAACTGAACTGTAGGGGAGAGTTCATCTGGTCTGAATTAAGTTAATTGGGGGCAACCTGGTGCCCAGAGAAGCCTAGTCAGGGACTCTTTCCCCAAACCCACCAGTGCCTAGACAGTAGTAGCCCTCCTCCTCCTCCCCGCACCTACTTCCATTGGTAACTGATTACACAACTCATTTGTTTAACTCCCACAGTAGGTAACTATATTTGTGTGTAATTTCAAAATGTACAATGCTAATGGCTTCCTAGAGATTTTGTAGGGAGATGCTTCATAAAACACTGTTTTGTTTTTACTTTCAAACTACAATTATGCAAAAGTGGGGGTTTCTTTTTTGGTAGGTAGTCAAATAAGGCTTGGATTGAATAGGCAGCTCAGGTGAAAGGTCCCACAAAATGAAAAGTGAACACCAGGGTTGTAATTTGTAAATTATGCAGTTATTCCTCCTGCTGTTGAAAGCTAATGCTGTGTTTCTTTTGGAGCATGGGGGCGTGTGGAAATAAAGGTGCAAAAGTTTGAAGTGATGGCATCAGAGTAATATCTATAAAAATACCTACCACCGCAATTTATAGCATGAAGGGATCAGTGATAAAAGGTCAAGTCAATTTTTAGGCAGAATGACCAACATATTTTTAATAATGAAGCATCTGATCAATACAGTGAGTCAAGAAATAAACCGCTATTGTTAAAGGCACCATGGTCTGCTGAAGGAGAGTTACTCGGAGCAATAAGGTCTGACCTTAGCTTCAGAAAATGTATATAAATCAATGTACTAAAATAAGATGGAGATGGGGGAGGGAACAGTAGGCCTAAGGGGGCATGATTTTTTAAGCTGTTTTCCTGTCAATATTGCCTAATGCATACCTAGCCTTATCTAGAAAACCAGACATCTGTAAGGACACTGCTTAACCACTAGCTTAGGAGATGCCAGGGTGTCATTAAAAAATTCTGGTACAAATGCGAAGGGTGAGGTAGAGTGAAAATGAATGGATTGCGTTAGGTATAAATGGGATAAGGCTTGCTACAGACGGAGGTAAACTCTGTAAGATTCCCCTTGGGGCGTCTTTTCCAGACTCTTCTGTTAAGGGAATAGTGTTTGCAGGTGGTCTATGCACCTATCCAAGACCCCTTGCAGCTTTTCCTGGCAGCTCAGCTCATGTGGCAGCTAGAACTAAGGGAATTCCTAGGAGACTAAGTAGGAAATTGAATACAATAGCAGGTCTCCAGTGACATGATGCTTCCACCCCACAGCTCCACCTCCAGCCCTCCCCTTTGTGAACAGAAGGGGCAAAATCAATCTAATAAAGGACTTCTGTGTTCTTTTCCCAGCTCTGATGGTAGTTGTCAGATCTCCCTTCTTGTCCTGTAAGAGTTACCAGGAAAGCTAGTCACAATTTCATGTACAGTAGCATCATGTACACTGCAGGCAGAGCTTTCAAAAGCTTCTGTAGTTTTCCTATGGCTTTTCTATATGAACAAAAATAACCAGGACAAATTGTCCCTGACTCCCTTAAGGAGCCAACGAGATGATGATTTTATTGCCTGTCTGGTTTTATGTCAGAGACGTCATCCACAATGTGATATTTTTTTTTGCAGGTGGTTACTCCACAACCAGGTGCACTTCATGGAATGTCAGCATTACTCAGAGGCAGGCTAGGCCTGTTCTTTAGTGAGCTGACAAGGGCAGTCATGTTTCACAGAGGCGGTTTAACTCACTGATGTAGAAAAATAGTGTGGATAAAAATTCATTTGTGAATAAAAAGTAGCCACTGTGAACTGTGTGCCTGCCTCCCATTTGTTAAGATATTTATAAGGTGCAGTGCAAAGTGGTTCCTTGCAATGATTACTCTGTCAAGGGCCAGATCTGCAGCTGATATCAACTAGCATAACTATATCAGAGCCAGTGGAACTAGGCCAGTTTACACTGGTTGAGGATCTGGCCCTGGAGTCTGCGCTCATTGCCGGCACCACTGCTTTGATATCAGATTTAAATTAGACTTTTCTTTACCACAAACACAGTCAGCAAATCTTCACAGCTATGGGTTACCCTGAGAAGACTTGTCTGAAACTCAAAATAGTGATGTAAACTTCCTAAAGGTGTTCTGAGTGGTAGCTAGAAAAGATAAGAATATAATTTGTGCCCTCTAACGAAGCAAATCGCCCTAGATCCATGAATTAGGGCTGTGACTGTAAATAGGGATCAATATTTTTCTTTTATTTTGAGGGAAGTCTCTGCCAGAGTAGTGATCTTTTTGGATAGGGGTTGGGACACACTTCGAGTTGGGAACTGTTTGTGCCTTCCTCAAGCAGTTTTCATATGTGTGTACATCTTCAATTCATTTTTCAGGGTCATTTTAATAGGCTAACTTGTTACTGGTGGAACTCCACCAGGGATTAATTCAGGGCACCATGTTTACTATACCTCTCCTATGCTTAGTAAACTTAGTCAGCCAAATTCACAGTGCTTCCTGGTGCTACCACTGGAGCCAATGGAAATGTGCCCAGATGCTATGGTAATGGCTGCTAAGGTAAAACCTTAAGATAGGCAGATGAGCACCACTGAGCTCAAGATTATTATTTTGATTTTTTTCTTAAAAGATGCTGCTAAGCCTTTCGTACAACTTAACACTTATTTCTAATAATCAGGTGGTAGATGGGAAAATAGCTTTTTTTCTTTAGATTGTCCTTTTCTCTGGGGCTTTGATGCCCCCCCCCCCCATATGTTGGTATGAAGCTGAAATATTAACATAGGCATTTTTGTTTAAGAAATGACAACTTCATCTTATATAATACACAGATGTTTTGGCATTATAAGGTGTTGTATACCAGCTTTACTGATGATACAGTAACTGTACAGCTCAGGGATTAGTGCCTTAATTGCTGCAAAGCCAGAAAAAAGCAGAAAAAAATAGGTCTTACGAAAACAGTAGACATTGCTTGTAATTTATCTCCAATGGACTAAGGTTTGTTTGCTATATTTAGTAAAATAAATAAACAATTCTAAAAGAGGTGAAAAATGTGAATCTAAGATGGGGTCCAAAGACCTTCACCATTTTTGAATTATTTGAAGAAGCTGACTGAAGACACCTCTCTATTAAACACAGATCGAACGCAAAATGAATAACTATTAAAATAAAGATTGAAGCCCCATTGATTTCAATGGGAGCTTTGTAAATTACCTCAGTAGGCTCAAGTTTTGGTCCAATGTACTTATAAGCAGCCTAAGAGGCATCTTTTAGAACCAGGGTATATTTGTTTTTGGTAAATGGCTTTTCCTCCAAATTATAATGTTTAGAGGTTTTTTTCCTTGTAAAATCATAAATGAACAACCTCTTGAGATTAACTAGAATTAAAAAATATATAAATTAACTGTCTTATGACAAACTGCAAACTTGTGGGGCTAGATCCTTTGCTGGTGCAAACTGCCAATGCGCCATTTAAATTAAATGATCCTCAACTTCAGTGGAGCTACAGTGCTTTGTAGCAGTGGAAGAGCTGGCCAATGGGATCACTTTTTATATCCATCCCTAATAATTTCCCTTTTTAACTACAGAAGTGCATCTGCTGTCAGCTTTTCTGGTGTAATTACCTCTCAAGATTTTCTGATCTGCAGCCTCAAAATGGCCCAAAAAGTCATCCTACATATCTCATACTTTGAAATCACACAAGATTTCGGTCACAGGAAGAAAAGATGGGGATACTTTTTTGGTGGTAGGGGGTGGGATGACTAGTGCTGCTGGGAGGGGCTTAAAGTCTAATGTAACCAGATGTCCTGCCGTGTTGCCAGGGCAGCATCATTACATGTAACTCTTCACTTCTATAGAAAACAAAGGGGCAATTTTCAAGATTGGTACAGATTCAAAGACTGAGAACTCCATTATTTCCTGTTCTAGAAACTACTATATGCTGGCTCTAGCAGAGAGAAATTAAAACTAGGCCCACAGACCAATGGCAGTAATGGGATTTCAACAGAGTGCGGCAGGAAATTAGGAGACTATAGAGAGGGAGACAAAAATGTGTACAATACCAAAGAAAACTAAGCAGCCTGGCAAACAGGAGCTATGCAGTTGGCTTTCACATATTCATTTTGACCCCTTAAAATATTAAATGTAGCTCTCGTTACTTTACTTCAGTGCCAGCCCAGAGATGCAACTAAACAAGAAAGCCAGTTGTAGCCTCCTTCTGTCTTTTTAATGTTTGCTTTGCAGTTTCTGCAGAGCCATGCTCTCACTATCCATAGGAGCAGTGTAACAAGGCACGTAAGCACTATCTCACCATAATTAGCTTCTCTCCTCAGATGTGGGTGTCTTAAGCGTCCATCCTTTCTCAGGCTGCCAACAATGATTGTCACACAGGATAGAAACAGCACAAGTCCAATCACTACTCCAGCTACCAGGAGGGGGGAGACCAGCAAGCTGGCGTCATTGCCGTTTTCACTGTAGCCGGGAAATTCACTGATAGGGCTGCTCTGGTTCAAGTGAACTTCTGCACAGGAGAGAGAGGAGACAGTGCATAAGTGATGCTGAAAGGAACAGACTTGATTAAAGCTGCTGCATAAGCAACAGATATCCAGAGCAACAAGTTACAAATGGATTTCAACTTGGACAGTCATTTGCATCGTACTGATTACATCTTGCCCCTAATGATCTCCTTGTGAAATAGTTAATATTTTTTTAAAAAGATCTTTGAAGAGTAAGAATGTCCTGGCTCCCAGCCAGTAAAACTGCCTGTGTAGCAATGCACATAGCTTCTAGCCTTTGAAGTGAGTATCTGTAGTGTATTTGTATACCCCCTCACCCCCCGATTATTGCTTCACTATCTTCACAAGATCATAGTTATTTTATTTCTGTCTGTGTTATTCTGGTAGCAAATAATAAAAGTTCCAGTGATCTCTCTAATGGAAATAACTGCTATGAATCTGAATAATTTGTCTGCCTGGGATATCTGGATAAACCTTTTTGGCTCGTCTGAGAGATGAGCGCTCTCTCTCAATGTTGATGGACATATTATTGAATATGGGCACTTGGTCAGCCTGGTATGGTATGTTAAATGTTAAAATAATTAATAAAATCAGCCAGCTAGCCTACTCTTTCTGCAGCAATTAATGGTAGTGCACCTGTACTGCAACATCTCTGCAGGCTCTTCTATGCTAGAGTCTGTCTAACTTAGCAGTCCTGATTATCTAGTCATTAAGCATGTCCATTTAACAGCACAGGTAGTCTTCTCCTGCCCAATCTTCTGTATGGCTTCAAGGAACATGTGCTATGAAGAGTGACCCTATTACCTAGACAAGTTCTACATTAATACCCACCTCATTAACAAACAATGTTACATTATAGTGATTACTTATACATATATTTTAAATTTAATGTTAAAGTAACTTTACAGTTAAAGAAAATCTAAGTATTTAAACTATGGCAATGAATAGTGAAAGGAAGATAAATACCCTCACCATTCATACAGTTTCTAAAACAAATGTATAAGGAGCGGTGGGATAGAAGCAATGGATGATTCTGTGATCTTTGTTATGCTGGAGTTCAGACGAGAGTCAGTCATAATGGCCCCTTTTTGCCCTTAAATTCTATGAAATGTCTGAAGTATAAATACATTACATTGCAAAACCCAACCCAAAACTATTTTTTTTTCTCCCTGGGAATTTCCTATTTTTTTAAAATAAGGTATATTAACTAAATTTCAGCCATGAACATGTCTATGCAGATGTTATATAATAGGCACCAGCACAGGTATTTATATGCTGAAAATAATTCAAATAAAATGTTCAATGTACATAAACTTTACTTCTGTGAACTTCCCTATCCCAGTTCTCCATAGGTGCCTGTGTGTTTTAAAAGCTCCACAAAATCTCCTGGAAGACTTACAAACTTTGCATGGATTCCTACATACAACTGGACTTCAGCATGTTAAGCTTTATGTACTAATTAGTCCTACTCTCCTTTCACTCCAAGCAGCTACTATTTCCTAGACCATATGAAACCTGGTGTCTCTGGGTCTCACTCAATCTCAGCAGATCTAATTCATGATATGGCTATTTATAAGATGCACAGGGACAAGTATAGAGCATTGAAACACATCAGCCACCATCCTGGTGTAAGCTGCAGAACTGAGACCCCAGGTTTGCTTTTGGCTGGGAAGTCAAACTGGCTAGAGGTCAAGTGAGGACTAACAATATTGGGTGAATATAAGTATTATGTTTATCGTTTCTTTAGCAGTAACAAAAGCTTTCCAATACCATGAACAATTCTACTAAATAGTTGTGTGGGAAGTTGCTTTTTGGTCCCCCCCCCCCCCCAGTGTATTTTCTGAGCGCTTCTTTCATTCTTATTTCATGTTGAAACTACTGTGTGACTTTGGCCTTGAAAACAGCGTGTGTAAATGCATTTCTGGCATTCCGTGTGTGTGTGTGTGTGTGTGTGTGCACTCTCTGCTATATGTTTATGTAAGAGAAACATGCAAGTACCACCTTGTCAAAGTGGTAATTTTTAGTTCCTGTATGAGTTTGTTCCCCAGTGTTGGCTACCCCTTGAGAAAGCTCTGTCTCTTGTACAATGTTTCCTTTCCTTCCTTGATTTTTCAATTAAAAAATGATTTTTCACTGACTATAGGAAAAGTTATTAAAATCTCTGAATCTTCAAACTCCATTTCTAGATTATTTACCTCCAACAGCACACCCAGAGACATAATTCAACAGAAAAGTTTAATAAAACAACAACAAATTTAAAGAGTTAGAATGACTGCAAGTGTTTTCAATGCAAATCTTATTCTGAAACAATCTAGGGAGATTATACCAGAAGTTTAACCTTGGGTTCTCCTAGAGCTTCTACTGGTGTCATGTGGATGGGCGTGTGTTGAATAGAGTTGATATTCAAAGCGCTGCGTTACTTACACAAAAAATGGGAAGTGTTAGAAATGAGGGGCTTGTAGAACAGACATAGGGCTTGACTTGATAGGGTCCCTTACTAAGTAAAGCTGTGGAGGGAAGTGGAACATAAAATAAAACTGTCAATTTCAGGGACAAACTTTTAAAGCTAGCTGTAGCAGGGACTGTTTTCATGGCCTTTTACCCCATGTTGCCTTGATCGGCAGAAAAAACTCTAGTTGACTGCAATGGGTTTTGGATCAGGCGGTCTCTGGGAAAGAGGGGCCATGCAGGGCTTTCTGGCTGCAAAAAATGCAACTTACATTTTTGCAGGTGTACCAATTGGGACAAACTTTCAAAAATGGTACAGGCTGACATGCACACTTAGAATTTGTGTATGCACCATTTCTGTGTACCAATGGGCGATTCTCTTTCTGGCATATTCCCCTTCTGTAGTCATTCTTGCTAACAAAACTTTGCTCCTACAAATATTCCTGAAAAGCAAATAAAACATATTGTGTGAGTCCTGTAAAGGTATATATGCACTTATTGGAATGGATGTTATCAGGTAATTTTCTGCAGTATTTATCCAATTCTTGCTACTGTATGATATTCTTAGTGTCTTGCAGCCACATTGAGCTTGCAAAGAGGAGCAGTACATACGTGATGGCTTCACACTGACATGTATTATCAGTGGTTAAAGCTTGATACTCCGTTTACTGCGGGGGGGGAACCCTTGGGAATTCATGTGCAGTGTTTTTTGTTAATTTTTAGCAGCACTTGGCTGACTGTGAGAATCTTCATGGGCATTTAAGACCACTTTCCAAAAAACTTCACAGCGCTCTTACGAAGTCTTGCTCTTTAGGATAATGAAACTTTTGGTATGCGGGTGGGTGTGGGTGTGGGCGTGTGCGTGTGTGTGTGTGTTTAATCCTATCCTAATTTTACACTAATAAAAACTCTTGGTTCACCACTTTCTTGGTATGTAACGTGCATTTGGGTTTAGTTGAGGTTGTGGATGTTGTATTAGGAGCCAGTTCGTAAATATCACTTCTGAAGATGGGTGGACAGTGCAAAGTTTGGATGTTTCTGTGTTTGAACCACAGGCTCATTGTAAAGATAGGAGCTAGCTGCAAAGTTTGGATCCAGATTTGCATCTAAACTTTCCTGAAGATTGAGATCTCACCTCTAGTAATTTCCATAGGCTACTGATTATATGAAAGCTTTACAGGCTAGCAATGATAAGAAGTTCACAGAAAATGGGGATTGTGGGTTGTTTTTTTTTTTTTTTTTTACAATGTAGCTTTCCTGCTGTTACCTTTTAAGGTGGAATAAAGTGAAATCTGGCACATTCACTACACTAGAACAAAGATGTATAACTCTTTTTTTAATGAGTGATTTCTTCCCCCACCCCCCAACACACAATTTGCAACTGGTTAAAGTTAATGTTTTGACTGAAAATAAAATTTTGAAATTGTTTAAAAAAGCAGGAACTTTTTTGTTATTTTAACCAATTAGCAGATAGGAATATGCCATTACTAAAGCAGAGATTCTACTGTCAGTTTGGCTAAAAGCAACCTACTATAATCCAACTGCATTTAAGAGATCTTATAAAAGCTATGTTCTCCGATAGCAGAAATGAGAAGGTCAGGAGAGAGTTAGACTTGCAACTCGTCCTTGATGCCTTTGTTTTATCAGTCAATTGTTTCACAAGGCAAGCTTAATACTTTCATATTAGGTGTGGCACTGGTAATATTGCTATTATACATCAGGTTGGTGATAAAAAATGTCAGCCCTCTGAAGATGTTTCACATTTGAAAAACGGCATAATGCACAGAGCATATTAACTGTGCTAGAATTTCACTGAATGCTAGGCAAGTCCACAAGAATATGTCAAAGGCTTTTCATCAGATTGATTTTTCATTTGTAATTGGTGCAGGATTCAGAGTGAGATTAGATTTAAACTTCATGGCCAAGTCTTTGATCTATTATTATTTACTGGTTAAGCACCAGCAATGTGCCTGATTCTTTCCAGACCCTGAAAGAAGTGGACAGATTCTTCTTTCATTTATGCTGGTGTAAACCAGAAGTAACTCTAGTGAATTTGAATGAGGTTGACACATGTCCTAGACCTAAGAGACTACTTTCGCCCTTTTTGTTTACTTAGAAACCTACTGGGAGATCCAGAGGAAGGTCCCAGGTTAATACTGTTCTTTTTGGGAGTGAGTAGGTTACAGAATTTTGGATGACGTGGGTTAACTTTTGTGGACTTCACCGGAGAAGCTTATGGGTGGGATTTTCAAAAGCACTCATTGTTGGCTTACCACTGCTCCCATTGAACTGAATGGGAATTTTACCATAGACTTCAAAACTGACTACGACGAGCCATTTTGAAAATCGTGCCCTATGTGATAGTCTATTCCCTTTCATGTGCTCAGGATGAGTTCTTAAACAAACCTGGCTCCCCCATTGTAAATATATATACATCAATCACTATCAGTAGAGTAGTAAAAAGTACAAGGAAATAGGAATACAAAGTCTTGTGATAAGGATATGGAAAAAATATGCAGAGTACTTAGCTGTGATCGTGGTTGGAAGGATCATGACCTAAAGGATTTGCAATAGTTTAAGAATATAGGTAGAGTGGACTATTTTGAATATCCAAAAACTTCTATTCTTTCCTCTCCCATAATTTTATCTCATCAGCTAAACAAGCTCAGATGATTACTGCAAGTGAAAAATTGTACATTTCTACGTGTAACGGAAATGCTGCATCAGTAGATGCCTTCTGAGAGAGGGTTCTGACCAATTTTATGAAGGTGGAATTTATTCCAATAATTCCAATAGCCAAATTAGAATATGCAGCCTTCACAGAGCATTCTAATTTTGGTGTTGGATCCCACCATCGTTATGCCTAATCTAACAAAATTCTGTGACTTGTTTGGTCAATGTTTAAGAATAAATCAGAAGCACTGGCAATTTCCTTTCACCAAAATATTTCACTTACCCTAATGGGTAACTAAAGAAGAAAAATCATTATTTAGGTGTACAATTTATTGACTATGGTGCAGAACTATTCCACAAACTGTGATGTGTGTGGATTTTTTTTTTTTTAAATAACTATAGATCTGGAAAAGTCTGAGCTGTCTTGGGTGTGTGTTTTTGTCTCTCTCTCTCTAAAGGGTTTGATTCTTTTTAAAAGAAAAATGGCTACTAGAATTACTACTAGATTAATAGCTGCCCTCACTAGTAAAGAGAGTGTTTACCAAAGTAAAGGATGGTTGGCATTGTACAACCTTTAGACATTATTTAGCTATACGAGCTATGGATCAGATTCTTATATCCTTACTCATGTTGCATAGCACTTTTGTCAATGAGTATCCCCACTAAAGTCAATTAGAGTAAGGGTATCAGAATCTGGCCCTATTTTTGTTTTTATAGGAGTTTAAATCTCATTAGCAGAGTTGAAAAAGAAATCACTTCTGAACTTTAAATTCCCCTTTTGTACCCAAAGAAGCATTTCTTCTTGTAAGACAAAGAACCCATTTATCTAGCACTCCCTCAGAGCTTTGAAGATGTCTACGCTGTTTAAATGCTCATCTTTTTACCTTCTGTTACTCATATTCATGAATCTTCCCTCTTTTTATATACATATTAATCTAGTTGAAACCAGTCTCTGGCAGAAGCATGATATATTACAATATTACTGTTATTAAAAGGAATGAATTGCCCTTAGCCCAACTTCTAAAACAATAGGCAGTTGATAATCTCCTCCTTCTACAGTATTTTAAATTCTGAGCCTAATCCTCTAGACTTTACTTCCTGAATAGCACTGAGTTCAATGGGAGCACTCAAGAGAGTAAGAGTTACAAAATGAGACCCCTTATTTCTGAGAATTAAGAATTTGTTAACAATCTCAGAAAACAAAATATATTCCTACTACTCAGAGCAAAGAATAACGTCAACCTTTTAATCTTTTTCTCTTACCCAAATTCCTCTCAGTTGGTAATTTTGCATATTTATGCATGGCAAAATAACTTCCACTCTCATAAATATTAGGAATATGGATACTTGCATAGAGCCCACAAACATCTGTAACAGAGTTCCTAGTTATTCCATTATGCTAAATTGTTTGCAAATGTTTTCATCCAGTTGTAGGTCTGTAGCTTGTAAATACTTCATTGTGAATATTCCATATTAGTCCTTCAAAATTTGCACCTTGTTGGTTACATAAATCACATGAAATTGCTTCTATTTGGTAATGGGGCAAATTGCACATCCCATCACAGGCTACAATAGCCAAAATGTGCAAACTCCATACTGGCCAGTCAAGGGTTAATGAATGGCTCTGGGCTCAAGCAGCCCTACCTTGTGTCATGTGCAAGCATGCTGAGCCTACACGAAAGGCCTAACATGGGGAAACTTGGCTCAGTTAGCAGCTGGCTGAGGAACAGAACACACCTTCAAATCTCAGCTCCCAAAGAGGGGCTGGGACTGGTCCCCTGAGCACTGCCTGTCTGAGCCCCCTGGAGGGAAGGTGGGCCACACCCAACAGTTACTTTAAAGCACTGCTAGGAGTGATTCTCATGAGGGTGTTGAACTGGACTACAAGTAGTCAGATCCCCTTCAAAGACAAAGGCCTGCTGCCAGCTTCTGCTTTTCTTTTCTTTATTTGGTGCTTGGGAGGGGCCTTTGATAGTCCTGGGAGGGATTGATTCCTATGGACTCAGACCAAGGGCTGAATCTCCCACACCTGGCCTGTGCTGACAACTACCTGGGTGTGGGAGGCTGCTGACATGGTGAGTACAGGGCTCCCTCGCATATTGTGGGAGACCAAGCCTATTACACAGCAAAATACACAATCTGAATATTCAAGCATTTGAACTGGACTTTTTTTTGTGTGTGTGTGCTAGCAAAGCTCAGCCTCCTTCAGATCCCCAGAAAACAAACCTGAAATGAGTACAACTGTGGCAGATTTGGTGATTCTCGTTTTAGAATGAGAATGAGTATTGGTGGAAAATTGCCTATTCTAGATTCTAGGCAGCAACATCTGTCTGCAAAACCTCTCTAATACCTCAGCACAGAATTTTACAGAGCCCTTGCACCGCTCCTAACAGACTGTATTTATAATACACACGACACACCACTCCATTCTGCTGGGGGAGCTGCAACTCTTCTGGAAACTTTATCATGTGGTGCCATTTTCCCCTACCATGAACCTCTCTTTTGAAGAGAAACCTTTTTACACTGTTCCAGTTTACCTGAGGGAAAGAAATAGAGCTATTCTGGGTCACTGAGAATCTGATCCTAACCTGGTACTTGCATCTCTAGCATAGTAATGACAAGGCCGGCTCCAGGCACCAGCATAGGAAGCAGGTGCTTGGGGCAGCCAATTCAAAGGGGCGGCATGTCCGGGTCTTCGGCAGAAATTCGGCGGTGGGTCCCTCATTCCCCCTCTTCCTCTTTGAGCTGCCGCCGAATTGCCACCAAAGAGGAAGAGAGGGAGGACCCGCTGCCGAACTGCCGCAGAAGAAGCGGCGTGACTGAGTTGCTGCCGAAGTGCCGCTGCTCCTTTTTTTTGCGCTGCTTGGGGCAGCAGAAAAACTGGATCCGGCCCTGGTACTGGACGCTTACTTCCAAAGGCTTCAGTGGATGTTGAGGCTGCTCAGCACCTCACAGGATATAGTCCTTTAACAGGGCTTAAACTGGCTTTCCCCTTCTTACAGTTCTACCTTTTTGCAGTTTGTATTGTCATTGGGGCAGAATGGAGGCCATATTGAAATTATTTCCTGAATGCATGTCCACTTTAGAGTAACGTGTATCCGGAATTTGTGCTGAAGGGCATAATGTTCTTTGTTTTACCTGGAACCTTAAAAGAAGATCTAGCCAACCCTATAGGCAATGAGTTGGTTGCCAAGTGGATAGACAATGAAGAGAAAGGGAGAGTAGCTGGTCAAGATTTATGTAGTGTTGTGGTTATCATGTTTGCCTAACATGCAAGAAGTCCTCTGTTCAAAACTAGGCAAAAATGTGGCCTTTCCCTGCTGTGCAGGAATCCTCTTACTGCCAGTGGCCTCTGCCCTGTTGTCAGTTCCGCACCCAAGAGGGCAGTGACATCACACTTTCTGTCAAACTGGGCCAGCTGGAAGGGTTAGGCCAGTCACTTTCTAGAGACTTGTTCCTTGGCTGCCTCTGCCTTTGCAGGCTGGCATACAGAGGTGAGCTCTTCCTGCTGGCCTCCTTGGCATTTCTTCCCAGTGGAACAACTAAGGGAGGAATGGGGCCAGGAATGTAGGCAACAGTGGATCTTGCTTTACTGGGATGGCTAGAATGTCGTCTTTCTTGTGTGGCGTGACTGGGGGGGAAAAGCTCCTGAAAAAGTAATGAGCACATCACAAAAACCACGACTGCCACAATTGTTGCCAGTGTCAGTTAAGAAGGTAAAGGACTGACTGATCATGGAAAGCAAATCTCTTATCCTAGAGATAAAGCATATTAAGACAATACTGCATTGACACTGCCTATGCTGAATTTGGTTTGTGGATTAATAGAAAAGTTCATCCACTAGGACTATATATCCAGCACTTTCAGTGAGCTTTAAATATATTGAATAAAGCCCTATAGGACTGAACATGGGTGGCATGTACAGTGGCATATTGTATAAACAATGTAAGTAGGTGCCATATTTAACACAATAAGGTGCATCGTGTGTAAACTATTCAAAGTAAATTTCAAGAGCCTCATTTTCTCTAGCTAGGATGAATTACTTTTTTTTAGGAATGATGAGACAGACTCCTGAATATGCAGCCTTTTAATCAAGGGGAGAAGACTGACAGATGGTAAAGAAGAAATGATAGACAAGGCAAATTAGCAGAACTGATAAAGATTTTGTTGCTCCTGCTTTATGAGTAGTTCTTGTTCAGTGATGATTTAGTTCGGTCAAGAGTGACCAATTGGATTCTATGCTTTCTGCTGGACTGTGAAATAAACCTCTGGCTACCGCAGCTATCAGACTGCTATCTCGCTGTTTATTCCTATGGCTTCCATGCAGGAAACCACAAAATAAGCAGAGTAGGTGCATTACAAAAATCTCTCAAACGCTTCAAACAGCAGTGAACTGGCTGTGTGCCAAGTAGCACTGTCGCAGGTGAAGTGATATGATTTAACTCATTCATGCAATGGCCACATCAGGGCTAGATCTTGGGGAAAAATGTCTGATTTCCAAGACATTACACCTTGGATCAGAAAGAAAGAGACTGGCCTTGTCCATAAGGCCAGACATGCCAAGAGGTCTCCTGGCCAGCAGAATCAATGGGCCCTCTGCTATACTAAGTGTAAATCCAGACAGGCTTATATTTGATTTATGACTATAGTTGGCCCATTGTTTCACTTGTGTGCCGGAACAGGTTGCTAGTTGAATTTAAAATCCAAAATGGAGCTCTGGGGTGCATTTTTGTATTCAAGCAGAGGTTTTTAAACTGAGCTGGCAATTTAAAAGACAAACTTTCTTAGTAATCTTTCAGATCTCGAATTGTAGTGAAAGCATTTAAAATATTGTCATGATATTTTGGAGTCATGTGTGATGGTTCTATTAGAACAGTGGTTCTCAAACTAGGGCTGCCGCTTGTTCACGGAAAGCCCCTGGTGGGCCAGGCTGCTTTGTTTACCTGCTACATCCGCAGGTCCGGCCGATTTGTGGCTCCCACTGGCCGCGGTTCGCTGCTTCAGGCCAATGGGGGCTGCAGGAAGGGCGGCCAGCAAGTACCTCAGCCCACACCGCTTCCTGCAGCCCCCATTGGCCTAGAGTGGCGAACTGTGGCCAGTGAGAGCCATGATTGGCTGAATCTGCAGATGCGGCAGGTAAACGAACTGTCCCAGCCCGCCAGGGGCTTTCCCTGAACAAGTGGCGGCCCTAGTTTTGAGAACCACTGAATTAAAGGGCTCATAAGTTGCCTAAAAGGTGCAACACTACTTTTGCCATTCATAAAGCAGAAAGAAACTTTAGTTTTTATATTCAGTCTTTCCTAAATTTCAGATCAGAGTGAATGTTTGAGTTTTCTGCATGCACATTTCTACTAAGGGACGCTTGGAGCGCTGCTCAGTAATAAATAACCTGATAGTGATATTAACTGGACCTTAAAACCACTTGTGTTTTATTTTAATAACAGGACATGGAGAAAATTAGGCCTGAATTTTATGCCCACGGGCAGCTTTTCCCAGGCCCTTGCTGCTAAATAACATAAAGGTACCTCCCCAATCCCACTGACCAATGCTTTCTCCTGCCAAGACTCTCTCCTCCTGGTTGGGCAATGGACAAACAATACTGTCTGGCGTATGCCAGTCTACTGAGTGTGCTTGATCATAGAAATGCAAGGGACCTCGAGGTCATCTAGTGCAGCCTCCGTGTGAGAGGTCAAAGGTGGGGAGTACAAGAGGGGTTTGGAAGCAGAGAAGGAGGATTTCATGGGGAGGTACCAGCTATTGTGGGAATCTGGAGGGAGGAAGATCTGCTAATCAGTGGGGGGGAAATGAGAGAAAAGGTCTTGCAGATCTGGTTAAAGCAGGGGGTTTTGTAGTGTGAGACTGATAGGTGGTGCCGTTGTAAGTTTGGCAACATTTGGATGCTTAACCAGACAACCCTTGAACTTTGAGATTTACTTGTCACTAGCAGTGACACAGCTATGGTGGTGTGAATAACAATGCCTCCAATATACAGTTCATCTGCAGTTTAAAAAACTACTAATTCTGCAATAGGAGCGGCATGCAACACAATAATCCTATGTATTAATCTTAACACATACAAGGCAGATACCTACTGTCTCAAGATACCCAATATCTAAAGAAGGAATAAAAGAAATCTCTGATCCTGTGAACTTGTGACCTGAAGGCTCCTTCCATAGACAGGCATATTTACTTCGGCTGGTCCCTATGCTTTTGTACTCATCTGCCAGCAAAGCTGAGTAAATTGGTGGAAAAATAGAATCATCTGGAAATTGTCCAGTATAAATCAGCTTAATAAGTGTCAGAAAATAGTTTGGGAATAGGAATTCCCAGCTCAGGATGTTTAAGAGCTGATCTAACCTCCTTCACACACAGGTACCTTTAAAATGAAACAGCTGAAAGGCCATCTGTTTCTTAAGCTTATAACCCACACTCAACAATTACTGTACATAGACTCTGTGATGGGTTGGATCATAGAAACCGCTTTGGGAACTACCAACTTATGTGCCAAGACTACCTCTGCTCCTGCTTTCCCTGCCAGCATGGGATCCCAGCACCCTGTCTTGCTGAGCCAGACACACCAGTCTGCTCCAACACAGACCCAGGGTCTGAACCATGTGCCCCAAAGCTGCAGACTTAACTGAAAGCAACTTAAGAAGTGTTCCTGTCTTTAACACTCAGATGCCCAACTTCCAATGGGGTCCAAACCCCAAATAAATCCATTTTACTCTGTATAATGCTTATACAGGGTAAACTCAAAAATTGTTCACCCTGATAGAGAGAAATGCACAGCTGTTTGCCCCCCCCCCCCGCCACACACGTATTAACACCTACTCTGGGTTAATAACTAAACAGTGATTTTATTAAATACAGAAAGTAGGATTTAAGTGGTTCCAAGTAGTGACAGACAGAACAAAGTGAATTACCAAGAAAAATAAAATGGAACACGCAAGTCTGTCTAATACAGTAAGAAAACTGAATACAGATAGATAACCTCACCCTCAGAGGTGTTCCAGCAAGCTACCTTTTACAGACTAATCTCCTTCTAGTCTGGGTCTAGCAATCATTCACACCCCCTGTAGTTACTGTCCTTTTGTTCCAATTTCTCTCAGCCTCTTCACCCCCAAGGGTACCTATCTCGTGAGACAGATGAAGACAAAATGGAGGGGCCTCCCGGGGTTTAAATAGACTTTCTCTTGTGGGTGGAGCCCTCTCCTCTCTCCTATGCAAAGTCCAGCTCCAAGATGGCATTTTGGAGTCACATGGGCAAGTCACATGCCCATGCATGACTCAGTTTTTACAGGCAGCAGTCATTGTTTACATGCTACCCTGAACATCCTCAGGTAGACTGCTTATGTGGATTGGAGCCTTCCAAGATTCATTGTCCTTTAAGTGTTTCTTGACTGGGCACTTAATTTGCACATTCCTTTCTCAGGAAGCTGACCAAATGCTTTACTGAGGGTATGGCTACACTTACAAATCTGCAGCGCTGGTAGTTGCAGCGCTGGTCGTCCAGCTGTGCAGGGCCAGCGCTGCAGTGTGGCCACATTTGCAGCATTTGCAGCGCTGTTGGGAGTGATGAATTATGGGCAGCTATCCCAGCGTTCAAGTGGCAGCAACGTGCTTTTCAAAAGAGGGGTGTGTGGGGCAGTGTGACGGGGGGGGGGAGAGTGGATTTTTGGAACTGACACTGCAAAATCAGAATTTTCCCACCCCCTTACTGTTAACTGCAAACAGCCTGCATCCAACATACTCTCTTTCCCCCCTCTGCCCCCTCCCCCTGTTTCTCTCAAGCAAAGCAAACACTCAACCCCTGTGAATCACGCAGGGAGGAGGATCTCATTTGATTGATCACAGCAAACAGGAGCTGATAAGCAGCTCCGGACGGAGCTCCGGAGGTTCACAACAAAACAAAGAGAGGCTGCATAACAAAACAAAGGGAGTAATTTAGTTAAAAGCATTCTGGGATACACCCTTATACCCTGGAGGCCAATAACAGCGCTGGTGTGTGGCCACACTTGATGACCAGCGCTGCAATCCTTATTCCCCATGCTGAGTGAGGTGTACGGCCAGCGCTGCAGCCAGGGAGTTGCAGCGCTGGAAGTGCCCTGCAGGTGTGGCCACTTCCTAATTGCAGTGCTGGAAAGCCTCCACCAGCGCTGCAACTCGCAAGTGTAGCCATACCCTAAGGCTACTTAGAAATCAAGCAAGTACACAGCCAATATTCATAACTTTGAATACAACAATGACACATGCATACAAATATGATGAATAGATTCAGTAGATCATAACCTTTACAGAGAGATGTTACAAGGCATATGTAGCATAAAATTCTTTCCTGGGTGCTGGCAGGTGAGTCTTGCCCACATGCTCAGGGTTTAACTGATCGCCATATTTGGGGTCGGGAAGGAATTTTCCTCCGGGGCAGATTGGCAGAGGCACCCTGGAGGTTTTTCACCTTCCTCTGCAGCATGGGGCACGGGTCACTTGCTGGAGGATTCTCTGCAGCTTGAGGTCTTCAAACCACAATTTGAAGACTTCAGTAACTCAGACATAGGTTAGGGGTTTGTTATAGAAGTGGATGGGTAAGATTCTGTGGACTGCTTTGTGCAGGAGGTCAGACTAGATGATCATAATTGTCCCTTCTGACCTTGGAGTCTGAGTCTATAAAAACATGTTTGTTATGAGATATATGTTTTTTCATAAAGCTTTATGGGGTGCACCATCACAGACTGCTTCAAGCTTTACTTATTTTCCTGTATTGTGTATGTGTATCTCTAGATAATTAATAGATTTTTTTTTAAGGCCAGAAGGGACAACTAGATCATCTAGTCTGACCTCTTTTTTTTTTTTTTTTTTTTTTGTATAAAGCAGGCCATAGAATTTCACCCAGTTACCTGTGGATTGAGCCCAATAACTTGTATTTGACTAGGTCTTGATCCGAAGACATCAGATCTCAATCTTCTTGATAAGCTAAATAGAGTGAGCTCTTTGTCTCACTGTCGGGCATTTTCTCCATTCCTCAAATAATTTTTGTGTGGCTCTTTTGCACCTTCTCCAATTTTTTCCACGTCCTTTTAAAAAATATGGACACCTGAACTGGATGCAGTATTCCAGTATAATCTCAACAACATTCAGAAGTAAAATTATTCCTCCAAATCCTCTCCCACTCCTAACTCCCACTAGAAGGCAGTATGAATAGACTTGGCCCTGTCCATCTGGGGCTTCCCCTTAGTGGCCTCTTCTGTATCCGGCCTCCGAGCATGACTGGGTCTGTGCTGCTGGGCCTCTGTGGGGGAGCTGCAGACCAATCCAATCCCATCCTACAGCTGCAGGAATTTTGCCTCAGAGCCACTTGAGTAGTGACTGGAGCCCATGGTCTCAGATCCCATCATGGATTGAGCTGGGCTTGTTGGTGTCTCCAGCATCACTGCCTCATATCCATCACCCTGCTACAAACACCCTGATATAAACCAGCCTCAAACACACCCGCTGGGTGGATCCATTCTTCCAGTTGGGCCTGGATTTGCTCTGGGCTGGTCACTCACCTGAACTGACAAGGATTCAGCTTGATATTTTAAATTTTTTTGTAAAAGTGGGATCCAATTAATATGCTATTTTAGAAGGGCCCATGTACTCACATCTAGGACTTTACAGGAGGATCAGCTTATTTGGGCCCTGTGTGATGATGGGGCACACTGGCAAGGAGGGGGTTAAATGTGGGCCTGTGGACCCAATTGGCCCCACCCCACTAAACCTGTAGCATATATTGGGAGTGGAGAGGGGAGTTAAAAGGAGGAGACTCAGTTCAGTTTGGGGCTGACCGGGAAGGAGAGCAGAGCTCTGCTTGTCTTGCTGGTGGAAACTGGGTTTCAACCTAGAGTGCGACAGCTTGCGGCCTAGATGAACCTCCCAATGTGTGGTACGACTGGGCCCAGGCAAACTGACTGAAAGGGCTGGCTGCATAAAGACAAGCCCTAAATAGAAGGGCGGGCTCCTGCTGCAGACTCCTTGGATGACCCTGGTTTTGAGTTCATAATATTACTTTTATTTCTGGATTTTAATACCCCAGAAGGAATGGACATAAATTGTGACCTTGGCTGAGTCACAGGAAAAGGCAGGCCGTTGGAGGACCAGAGGAGAGCAAGACTACACCATGCTCAGCCACAAGGAGGCACTCCAGTAGTGAGTCCAGCCTTTCACTAAATTCCCATTGGTATTAGTGGGAGTTGTGTGCTCAAAAGGACTATAGGATCAGGTTTATCTTGTTGGTAAACAACATTCCAACAAGATACTTTATAATATTTGAGGCATGACTGAAGGGGAGGGAAATAACGCACAATAGCTGAGTATGAGCAAACTCCCCTAATGCACTGATTGCCATTTGTCCTGACTGTCTATCAGTTTTATGTATTCCTCTTTGTTTGTTTCATAATCACATGAGTGATGTAGAAATCAACAGGAGGTTCAAGTATAAGATCTTTGCCTTCAAGTGCCATTTAGTTCTTAGAATAAGAATCTTACAGGATTTTCCCATAGTGCTTTCATGTAAACTAATTTGATATGAACATCAGAGCCCATTTGTGCAAGTCTTGGGTATCGCAGTTATGATTAGTTGAAGAGAAATAAATACCTCTAAATCCCTGACACTGAAAGAGAACAAAAGGAATTTGAAAAATCATAAGGGTGCAAGCTATGTTAGCTAAAAGGGAAAATGCCCACCTCCAAAGAGGTTAGGCTGACATTCTTAAAGGAGCAAACGGGAGTTAAGCATCCAACGCTCATTAATAGTCAACAGTATTAGGGTCCTTTTTGAAAATCCCCTTATGTCTCATCTACCTACACGCTTCATCTTAGGTTTTGAGCACCCTAAACAATATTCTTACAATGACTGTACTGCAGTTCCAGGCTCTTTACTAGTGGTGGACCACAACTAGGACATTAAATGTGCACTCCTTCCAGCTCTGAGGCATGTTTATTATTTTTAAATTTGGGATAGGATGTAGTAAAAATCACTACTTAAAAAGGCAGCTGTTTGCACAAGAGTTCTGCTTTATTTGAGGAGAGATTTCAGCACTGTATAATCCAAACCTGAACCATAGCCATGAACTGGACAGAACCCCTAAATTTAAAATAAACCTGCTCCAAATAGAACCACCACCTTTTTGCCTCATCTTTGTTCATCTGTTCTAATTATAATTAAAACTTTGCCACTGTGTAGTAACCAACAAATCAATATCTCATTCAAAACATGCAACTGTGAGTATTAGGGGCATTATAGGTTTATCAGATGCACTCAGTACAGATAGCTGTAAGTGAATTTGCTGCATACTTGCAGGTACAAAAGCTACCAGTGTCCTTGAGAAGCTCATCCAACACTACAAAGGTGGTCCACCCTCTGAGATATCTAATGCTGCCTTTTTTATCATGTCTGCTAGCTATCAGATAATGACTTTTCTCTTCTTGCATTGACATCCTTATTATAGAGCCAGAATGAATAAGATTGGATCACCAGCAGCCTGCAAATTGAGAATGTCAGAAGCAAAGAGACTGCAGCTGCATATAAGGGCTCAGAAAATAAATCTTTTCAGATCCCCTGGCTTTAAGGTATTATGTTGATGTCACATCAGCATGTATAGGTGCTGTTTCAAATTAACAGGAAAAATCTTCCAATTTTCAGAGCCATGGCCTCTTTTATCAACATGATAAATACCATTATAGTGAAACAAATCACTCTGGAGGTAAAGCAGCTCACCTTATGGTGAATATATATTTTTCTCCCTTTTCTCCTACTCAAACAACTTTGAGCTAATGCAGTTTTATAAACAGGACTTGAGCCTATTATTTCTTCTTTACATAAACAATATTAGGGCTTAGAAATAGGTAAGATGTTATGTTATATCAGTCTGTTAACCAGTTAAAATAAATCAGCATCACCAGATTAAATCCAGCCCAGAGCTCGTCAAAAATTGGAATCTCTATCCCATGGGAAATTGCTATTTTGATGTCCTGATTCAGCCCCAAAAAAATCAAAATAGCGTAGGAGGTTTTGGAGGGGATGAAAAGTTCTGGAAAAACGTTGGGTTTTTTTTTTAAATGTTGAAACATTTAGTTTCATCTTGATTCAACATTGAATTGTGTTTCTCTGTTGCTGTGGTGCCTCATGGGCACTGTAGTTCAGGTGCCTCATGCCCTCATTTTCCTTGGTGTGCTGGGCTCACTGGCTTGACTACATCTGATGCAGCATGGTGGTTCAGTGAGACAGCGATGTATCATGGGAAATGTAGGCCAGCCAGGGAGCCCAATTCCTATTGAAAAATTTCTGCAAAATCTAAATTTTCACATGTAAAATTCTGATTTTGCAGACACTGCATTTTTCATTTAAAAAAAAATTGTCTCAAAATTCCCAACCAGCCCTAGTAGTGCCCAGTAGTTACCAGCTGTTGGCTTGCTAGTGCATTATTGCCAGCCCCATGCATTGAAAAATCAGGGGTTTAGCCTCCCCCTCCAAAATCATATGATTGGCTTCAAAATGATGAGCTTTAAAAATATTTTTGGATTGTTTTACTTGCCTTCTGTTGTTTGAGACATTTAGGTTCACATTTTTCAGCTTCTTTCTGCAAATATGAGGGGTAGAAAACTTATTTTATTAAAAGCTGAAATTCTCTCCTATCAGTATGATTCCACGAAATGTGGCTATTAGAAAAACATCAAATATTGTAAGACTTGCAATAAAATCACGAGAGCTGACAATACTATTGGTGGCCTATGTTTAATGAGCTTGGTGGCCTCAAGCCTGTGTCCAGGGGAGAAGTGTCCACATGACAACTCCTGAGTCACAATTTCTTCCCTGGGCTTCTCTTGGGTTGCTGCTGCCTTGTGCCTTCCCCTCATTACTCCCAACCCCCTGGTGTTTAAGGGTGACAAGCAATGAGGGGGAAATCATGAAGATATGATTGACATTTCTACCTTTTAGTTTCTTACTACTTAACAGAAAATTTGGTAGCAGTAGAAATATTATGCTAGTTGATTGTGTAAGCAGCTAAGAGCAGACAGAAGCTCATTAGCAAGTGGCTGAATCTACACATCTTTCTCTCTCATGACAGTGAATCTGTTTTATTTCCAGCTCTGAGATTTGAAACTTATGCTCTGATTAAAGTGACTTTTGAAACTATGTACTGTCATGTGAGTCATTATTATTGGTGACAGAGAGCAATAAATCAACAATATGACACTTAATGGTCCCACCATTTAGTACCTCACAAGCATGAGAGAGCCAGGCCAACATCTGACTGCATACCTGGCATAAAATAGGAGTAGAATAGGTCAGCCTTCTCCTAATGCTATGAAAACTTAGGAATTTATTTCATTCATTCAGCTTTTGTATCATTAGTACCTTGACTTTCATTGAGAGAGCTGCAGGAATTTCAGTAATACTGAAACTCACATGGGTTTGCCATCACCCACTCTTAGTTGGAGTCACCAAAACTTAAGGACACTTTAAGGTCTCCTGCAGAAATTGAAATGATGATGACTGTGAATAATTTCAGGACTGGAAAGAAATCTGCCCTTAAAGTGTTCTGTATTGTGAACAGGAATGCTGGACTTACCAGGAGCAAAATATCATTCCACATACACTTGGCATGTGGGGCAAAAATAACTCCTTGAATGGAGCACGGGACAAGTTCTTCTCAGTTAGTCTCACTTCAGAGTGACATCCCCTGCCCTGTCTGAATCCTTCTGTGGCTTCTCCCCCCACCCTCCAAGAATCCTTTATAATATTTGACCATTTAACTTCTGTATCCACAGGCCCTTGTGCACCACTAGGGAAAGGTGTGATGTTGAGGGCCAGTTGTCCTGGCTCATGATTTTTATTTGTTGAATTACTGTACGTCCTTCTTGGTAACAATAGAACAGCTTGATTTCAACTGAGTTTAGGGTTAGATGGTAAGTGGCCTTCATGCGGCCTTGCAGGAGAGTAACCCAACTTCACCCTTGTTCTAGGGCTCTTCCCATTGTGTGATTTTTTTGGACAGGAAAGGAAGAGGAGAAGCAGGTTCTATGCATGCAATACATCCACCCATGAGAGGATTGTTGGACTGGGACCTAGGAGTGGGCAGAGCATTAGCTCCACCTCTTCCCCGAATGCACTGGCCAGCAGAGCTGAGCTAGTTCATAAAGGAAGTAAGCTGCAGTCAGTAAAGAGCTGCAGAAAGCTGCTTCCTCCTGGGAGCAAGGGGAAGGCAGGGACAAGAATTGTTTCTCTTGGGATGGCACAGATACTTGCTATTGCACAGGGCTAATCTTACAAGCTCAGTCTGCCTCAAACTCAATGAATAGTGGGATGTAGGCATGGAATATCCAGTATTATAGGAACAGTAGAGAGATTTCTTAAAGTAATGAAATTCCTAAATCGTACACACACATAGTGTGTGTGTTCCTATCTAAAGCCTGGTTTCACTGTAGGATTTATGTTGACAACTGCAGAGATCCCCATTGGCACAAAATCTGCTGAGAGTCCAGTTTGCAGAGAAGTGTCTATGATTTACTCTCCCGTCGGGAGACACAAAATAGGAAGTGATGATGGCTGAAGAGAGGGGACTTGTGCAGGGATGGCTGAGAGACTGACTGAATTTGTGAATGCCCTGAGGAGAGTGCACTGGCAGCACCACCTGCTGACGGTGCTGGACCCCAGTCCGGTCTGGTTGTAAACTTCTCCTCCCTGAACCAGGTTAGGTGGACGCTAGAACAGGATTGTTTCTTAGTTATGCCATTTTATAAAAGCAATAGGAAATGGCAATGTGTACTGATCAGGTCTGACATCACTGCTGCTGAACTAGAGTGAGAGAAAATATAATGGAGACCATCAAGCAAAATACAGAATAAGCCTGCAAATAGAAGCTTCCCTTGTGAGCATGTTGTTTCTTAGATTTGGTCCTATTTAAATATTTTTGTTTAAGAGAAGTTAATTACCTTTGGACGGACAAAAGATTTATAATCCTTTCATAATGAATGACGTTCCATATGCGTTTGAACTCCTGTTATAGCTGTACTCACATAGCACACTTGACAAAATCTGAAATGAAATACAGAATATTTTCCGAACGCTGCAACCCTACAGGGCATTTTGAACAAAACAGGCCATTGTTTAATGAAAAAGAAATTAACATGCAGTGCAGGGATGAATCTAATGAGAAGACATAAATAAGAGGTGTTTAAATGATACTGCTTGCAACAACAAAGAGAGAGAAATAGCATGCAGCTCTCTACCCTTCTCCCTGGTGTTATGCACATCAAAGAGACACGTTTATGGTTTAGTCTAATGTTAAAGGTCAGTTTTTGATCTAATGGTACCCCATGGTAGTCATTTCATACATATGCAAGTAATTCAACAATATTTCACCTAGGGAAGAAGGACCTTTTTGGGTTTTGATCCGGTGTTCAGATGGTCTGGCTTGTATGCCCCTAGCTCCCTCACTAACAGAAAACCTTTGGGCAAGTCACATAACACCTCTTTATCTCAGCTATTTCCTGTGGAAAATGGGGCTAATAAAACCAAACTATTCCCTAGGGTGTCATGAGGTTAATGAACACCTAGAAAGTGCTTGGAGATTCCTGAATAGAAGGATAAAATATTATTCAGGTAAACATAGTCCCGGGTTTAACTGTGGGGAACTCATTAATGTAGGCCAACCGTGACCCTCTATGCCAGGGGTGGGCAAACTTTTTGGCCCGAGGACCACAGCTGGGAATAGAAATTGTATGGTGGGCCATGAATGCTCACAAAATTGGGGTTGGTGTGGGAGAGGGTGTGGGCTCTGGGGTGGGGCCAGAAATGAGTTCAGGATGTGGGGGTGGGGTGGGGTGTGGGCCTGAGGGTGCTGGCTGGGGGTGTGGGCTCTGGGGTGGGGCTGGGGAGTTTGGGGGGTAGGAGGGTGCTCCGGGCTGGGATTGAGGTGTTTGGAGGGCAGGAGGGGGATCAGGGCTGGGGCAGTGGGTTGGGCTGTGGGAGAGGCTCGGGGTGCAGCTCGCAGGTGGCACTTACCTCAAGTGGCTCCTGGAGATTGTGGCATGTCCCTTCTCCAGCTCCTACGCAGAGGTATAGCCAGGGGGCTCTACATGCTGCCCTGTCCACAGGCACTGCCCCTGCAGCTCCCATTGGAGCGCCGGAGGGGGCTACTGGAGCATGTAGGAGCTGGAGGTGGCCACGCTGCAGCTTCTTGGAGCCACGTGGAGCAGTCCTGACCCTGCGCTGTGGCTGCAACGCCTTAGTGGGGCAAGCCCCAGACCCCGCTCCCCAGCAGGAGCTCAAGGGCCAGCTTAAAATGCCTGGCTGGCGGGCTGGATGTGGCCTGTAGTTTGCCCACCCCTGCTCTGTGTAGTATGCTTTGTATTGTGCATGTGTCCCTGAAAGTCTCCCCAATGACCTTGAATGAATAAGGAACTGACCTTTGTTAGGTTTCCTAGCACCGAGTGCAGATTATAGTATAATCTTGGTCATGATGATTCCAGTATTGCCAACACGAAGAGTTCAAAAATCATATCAGATGCCCCAAAATCATGAAACAAACTTAAAAATGATGAGGTTTCAAAAATACACTTTGGCTTCTTTTTATTTACCTTTTGGTTTTTGAACTTTTAGGGAGCACTTGAGTCACACTTCTAAACTTTTTAAAAAACTTTTAAACTGTATCACAGTTGCCAACTTTCACGTGGTAAATAAGCACCCCGACTTTCACAATAAGCCGAAAATCAAGCTAATCCCATTACAAAACAAGGCCAAAACAAGCCAACCCCTATGATGAACCCCAACACTCTGTGACTAGCTTTCCCCCCCCCCCCCCCGGCATGCAGTCTGAGACTGTGGTGGGTCCGCTGTGCACCCCTGACTCTCTTCCCCTCTTGCCCCTGCTTGCTGGGAGCCGGTCCAAAACACCCCCCAACAAGCTACAAGCCAAAAACTAGCGACAAGTAACTCACAAGCCAATTAAGCCAAAAACAAGCCCAATTTCTGCGTGTTTTTTCCCCCCCACAGGTTTGGCATGTCTGGTTTGCATCCCTTATCATTCCACAATGTTCCCCTAACATATTCTCTATACACTGAGGGCTGTGACAGACTGGTAGTGGTATAGTCCATTGAGGACTTCTCCACACTGGGGGGAATGCCAAGGGTATTTCAGACTGTCAGAGAGCTGCAGAGGGAGCAGACTATGGGGGTAGGAGCCAACCCAGAGTGTTTGTTTCTTGATAAGGGTGACATGCTGACAGGGGCGGCTCTAGACCCCAGCGCGCCAAGCAGGCGCGTGGGGTGGCCGTTTCCCGGGGGGGCAGCATTGGCTCTCAGTGAGCTCCGCCCCGGCATGCCAGCGTCACGGAGCGGAGGGACGGGGACCCGGACCTGCCGCAGGCATGACTGCGGCGGGTCCCCCCCGCCCGCGGCTCCGCTCCCGCTCCGCGCGCGCGGCTGCGCCTGTCGGTCGTCCCGCGACGCGCCTGCCAGCAGCGCGGGCAGCGGAGCCGAGGAGCCGAACCGCGGGCCGAAGGGACGGGGGCGGACGCGCCGCGGCGCGCGCCCGCAGCGCAGCCCTGCCCTGCCCTGCCGCCCCTGCATGCTGACCTCTAAGATAATAGGGAGAATGGCCTTGCTCTAGTTACTTTCAAGTCCCTCGACAAGTACATTTGGACTGAACTACATTAAACAATTTTGTAACAGAAGTTGGTTACTTCTGCCCTGGCTTTCCTTAAGGTACATTAAGGCAAATTTGATTTCCATCCTCAGTTTTTAACAGCAAGGACTTCCACAATCGCAGATTAACACATTAATATAAAAATGGCTTAGAAAAGAAATTGCTGAACCCGCTCTTCAATTTTCCCCCTTATCTGTCTTAATGATACATTTTATCTACTGGTAAGTGCTGGAAGATGAGATTTACACTCTTACATCCTTAAAGAGGTCAACAGATCCACTTATCTTGAACAATAAAGTACACCTATTCAAATTAACTAAACATAGCCTCTTTCTAAGGAGTCCTGTGACACAGGGCAATTCAGAAGGTGCTTCAGTTCTAGAACTGTGTGAAAGATTCCTGTTGAACTAGATTTACAGCTGGGTCAAGATGGTCTCTAAATTTGTACATGAAGTGTGCACACACATGTATGCACATAGGTAAATGGATATTTATGCAAGCAAATTAGATACTTGCATGTACAGCTTGGCTTGGTGTGTGCAGAACAACTCAACTTTTTATGCACAAACAAGTTCAGGCTTCAAAGATACATTCCTAAATTAGAAGCAAGTTAAAAATGTGGTCCCTGGAGTGTCAACTCCCTTATATTTAAAAAATTCCATTAAACTATCGCCAGCTAAATACAATTATAGCTGAGAAATAGACACTGTTTTTCTGTGACATGCTAGAAATATAGTGTGTGAGTTGTTAACAAGCTAATGCTGCTCCTTGAGGGGCACTCATCCCTGCTGATACCATCGATGAGAGTGGTGCAAAGCCTCAGGAGTAAAAGGCAAAAATAAAATTCAGTGTGTCTCCATCTCAGTCGGGTGACCATATGTCCTGTTTTGACCAGGACAGTCCCTTTTTTTAAAGCCCTATCCCGGCTGTCCTAACTTCATCAGTTGGCAGGAGCAAATGGGACAAAAGTGCACATTTGTCAAAGTGGGGTGTGGAGGAACATGCCGGGGGCGAGCAGCGCTGCCAGCCTCGCGCAGGGCTTGGGTGAGCAGTTCAGGCCAGTCCTGTGCTGTGTCCTGTTTTCTCTTTGGGAAATATGGTCACTCTACACCTCGACAAAATACAATGGGGTCTATTCTCTCAGCGATGCTGGTGGCAACTTTTTGTGACTCTGATCTCCCTGTGACTCCTGGCAGGAGATTGGGAAATCCACTGCTTAGCATATCACGTATTTACGGTCTTAAGAAATCATCCTTCCAGGAGCACTGGAGCCACAGAAAACCCTAAATGCAGTGGAAATGCAGTTCTGTATGGTGGTTGCCTTTGTGGCAGGGTGGACAGGAATGATTGGTTGTTGGAAGGTGTATGGCCACTAGATCTGTAACTACCAAGATCCATTAATCAAAACCCAGAAACAAGAGCTGAATCTAGGGGCTATAATTGATCCTTCTGCCATAAAATTATCTATAGATCTCCTGTATAAAGTCTATTTAATAGGCCCCAGTTTAGGAATCCAGAATCTGTGCCTTAGGGCACATGCATATTCCAAAACACGAGCCAAATAAATGCTTAGGAGAATGTGCACTTACAAAACTTCAACTACAAAAGGGTTACGTGTGAGAGCACTGTAATGACTGGTTTGATTGTTCAACTGAATAAAAATAGTCCACTCACTTTTACTAAAAGCAGCTTCACTTTACTGGCAGCATGAACTCACTGTATCATAATGGGCACTGAAACACTGCACAGTATCTCCAGGAAAAAAAAAACACATTAAGCACCATTTTAATTAAGAAACCAGCAGCACTTTCTGGCTCTGCTTAAAAGAGAGAGGAACAAAGTAGTAGCATATAAACTCACAACCATCCTATGGCCTTCGAGCAGATGTGGTATACACAGCATTAAATAGATGTGGTGGCCAAACAGGTATTTATCAGAATTTACAGATCCATGAACTCTGCAGTACATTGTAAATCCAGCTGTGTAGGAAAATGCCTTCTTGGATGGATAGTTGGTGATGTAATTGCCAGTTTTTATTAAAGGCACACACAGTCCTTAACATGGAACAAAACATTAAAACCTCTTTTAGGAACAGGTTATAAATTCTTTATTCATGTCAAATGGTTTCTTACACCACTCGCTCTTAACTTGGGGTGTCACAAACAGTTTCAGGGGGTCATGAACACCCTCCCTTGCTTGATGGCTACTCCATAAGGGGAGTCCTAAAATTTCTTTCTACTCTAACATGGGGTCATGAGAGCCCCTGCTTTCTTCCATAGCCTGTCTCACTGAAGTGACTGGAAATGCATTCAGAATAATTTTACTGCTCACTGTGAATAAGGGTGTGATAATCTGTGCCCTAGTGAATGTGATGCAGATATACAGTTCTGTTTGAACTTCTGTCCTCTCAGATAGCCAGATGTGCTGGCATCATTTGGAGATCTGTGTTATCAAATGTTATCAGTTGTTCACCACATAGCATAGGACTGAACACACATGCATAAATGTTTATGCTTTGTATAGAGATTTATTACAGTGTCTTTTTAAAACTGGCTTTTCTGGGGTCCAACTGGATATTACATGGGTCAAGGAATATAACTTTAGATCTTATCTCTGTTCATTAATGCACTGATATGGCATAGAATGCAAGAAATAAAGAACATTTCTCATTTTTGGGTGGATTCTGTAGATTAGTATTTTTTTATTTACTGTCTCATTCTTTCTGATACAAACATCCTCTTCTGGGGATGAGTTCACAGATTCAGCCAACCCAGAGGCTATCTCATAATCTCATAAAACACCAGATTTAAGGGCAGGGTCAAGAAAGGCAGTATCCATGATGGGTACAGATAGTGACTTTGCTGACAATAAATCTGATCTTGCAAGGCACTGAACACTTACTTGAGGTGCTGAGCAATTCTCTGCTCCTACTGATTTAACACATTGCAAGACTGGGCTCAAAATAAGATCTTTGCCTCCATTCATCTTTTGTGTTAGTACAGGATAAACAAAATCTGTTAAGGAAGATTAGGGTATCTCTAATGAATGTATGTTTATTCCTAATGTTCTACTTTGTCAAGTGTTGGATTATCCAGAAACTCATTTACAAAACAGAAACAAATACCAACCAAGCCTAGAAAGTTACTGTGGCTGAAACATAAAGTGACAAAGGATGCATAATACATTAATTGATGATACTTGCCACAATGATTGCTGACTACATTAGTTATGGCCCCGTTTCCTCTGATGAATCTGGCATAACATGGCATTTTTACTACTCCAGTTCATATGAAATGGATATCATCAGTGAAAGATGTGCTCTCTGTAATTTCTTTCACACTGCCTTCATAATATCTGAAAAAGCTTCCATTATTCACCAGCTACTGATCCTGGTAGGAGCAATCAATACTTGAATGTTCAAGCAAATTACCATTGTGCAGTGTTTTCATTATCTGTTCATCTTTAAGTTTTTCACAATTATTTACAAACATAAATTGCAGAGAGGCAGAGGATACAGTGCCATAATATTCCAAATGGCAAGGATGCTAATAGGTTGTGTTACAGAATTGATTTTCAAAACTGTATGCATACAATTGTGCACGTAAAACTGTGTGTGCAGATACATGCTTAATTTATTTACATGATTACCAATGTTGTAGTCGCAGATTAACTGTGTGTGTGTACAAATACCTAGTTAGATGAAAAAGTGGCATTTTTGTATTAATACATTGGATTGGCCCATGCAAACATCTGCAAATTAGGTAAGCAACTTCATTCATCTTCTTATGTAAACAACAGCATTTTATTTTTAAATTGAGGCCCTATTTGTTCACCTTTTAATTTTTCAACCAATTGCTGTATTAGGATCTTGGCAAGCTATTTCTCATGGTAACATGTTGTTTTAGTAATTGAAACAAGTAAAGGGAGGCAAAAATGCTCTTCCTTTGTGGTTAAACCTACGTTTTCTTGAAATTTTAAAACAATTTAGTATTGTGGTTAGTTTATCCAAACCAGTAGTTCTCGTAGGGTTCATCATTACACTAAATTACAAGCAAATTAGGAATCATATTGAACCCTCTTGCAGAAACATATGCAGATGGAGACACAGGGCTCAGCATACTTCTGTGAGTTTGAGTTTGTGGCATTTCCCTTGGATCTTTCCTTCTGGGGTGAGAATGGAAGACAGCATGAGAGGACTAAGGTTGCCATGAAAGGGATGGTATGGGAACCCCAGTCTGGCATAGTTGGCTCTCCTTTGCCTTGTCAGACACCCCACACCTGCGCTCACTCACACATACACTCTGAGTAGCATTAACTTGTTCGGGGACATCCAAGTGGCTAATGTACCTGGAGTGGAGGACACTGCAAACAGCCCCTCTTCCTCCTGCCCCCAGCACAACTTCCCACTCTCCATGTGGTCCTTGTACAGAGCAGGTTCTTCATGGTTATGAGGCAAAAGGATGCTGCAGCAGAGATGACACTGCTCTTTTCTATTCCCCAGCATCTCCTCTCCACAAAAACAGAGGGGCTGATAGCACCCTAAGCTATGATTTCTAATAAAGAAGCTAAGGTTAATGACTGATACACAAAAGTACTTGTAATATTAATCCTTAAGAAAAGAGAATCAAAGTAGATGATATGACTGCTTTAACAGGACCAGCAAATAATCTATAACATACAAGCTTTGGCTAACAGGCTGTATAGAAAAGGTACATTTTTGGTCTAAGTGCTTGTATAGCACAAATTATTTGTTGGTGCATGATCACATCATTGACCTTGCTGCATTCTGATGATTGCTAAGGCAGCAGAGCCAAGAGGGCTCCATCCCAGAGCTCCATGCAGAACGTAGCAAAGATGGATGGCCTATATCTGAGAGCTACAAATAGTCATTAGAAACAGAGTAAACCTCCAATGTTAAATGCAATTACAAAAGAATAAGGGAGGGTCTGTCTCTCTCACACATACATACATGGTAACTATCCAAATAAACAGACTAGTTAGTTTGGATTAATGACACCAGAGCCGGGACTGGGATATGGCAGGAGCTATATTACTATGGGGGAAAAAATAAAGGAGAGGAGGAAGCAAGAAACAACAGTGAGGATTGGACAGCTGCAGGAGGAGGAAAGAACAATTTTTCTCCCTGCGTGTCTCCAATTGTTTGGGTATGAGACAATTTTGGCTGTAACTCTCCAACCTACCCACTACTCCCCAGATCAATTTTGAGCCTGTGGCTCCAAGACTGAGAGCTGCCGCGATGAAGGAACATGTATACAGAACTGACCAAAGAGAGCCTGGACTCTCAAAATGAACATCATGCTAAACTAACAAGCCAGATGGAAGTTCTGGAACACAGAGAATTGACAGGGGTGTTAAAATGTGAACATAATTTACCTGGACTTCAAAAAGCTATTGAAACAGTTCCGCACACAAGACTAATCTGCAAGGTTCAAGTTAGATCTAGGGGAAGAGCTGCTAAAGTGGATAAAGAAGTAGGTTGGGGAATGACAATTTAGCAATCTAAACACTGAATTATGCATGACGATGGCATAAAAGCCTCAAGGATTAGGATTTAGTTTTATTGTTATCTAATTTTATTTATTATTGTACAACACTAACTTAGAAGAAAGCAAACTTGGATCAGGATCAGGAGTAATAGGATGGATCAGGAATATGCACAGACAATTGACTTACGCAATTGAACAGATAGGTATATTTGGTACTGAGGTGAGGGAGAAAAACATTTATAAACAGGAATGTACAGTACAAAGGACATATACCCCAGTTAAAAGAGGTGCACGGGGTTTAGCCACATGACTTCCATTGACTTTTCTTGACTTTAATGGGAGTTGCATGACTGAATCCAGTTCAGACCTTTGAAACTGCAGGGGATACAAATGAATACAAAGAATGAGGAAGATTGGGGGATATAGGGGAATAGTTAAGTCTCACAGCATAATACCTGGATGCAATAGAAAGTTTAAAACTCTGGGATACAGAAATAAAATAGAAGCCTGAGGATATATTTGTAGCCCTAAAAATGAAAAGGCTTCAGTTAAAAGACTGTGTACACTGGAGTACTTCAAAGCTCTTAGTTACTGAAAAGAGCTAAATAAACTTTTTTTTTTTTTTTTGCAAGACCAAACTAAGAGGAGACCTGTCTAAAGCGTCCTTAAAAGCTTCCATATGATAGCCTGTGTTCATTGTGGGGAATGTGACAGCTTTTAGTGATTCCTACAATAGTTAGACTATAAAACCTTTCTGCTTAAATAAATCCTTTTGGGCTCTCCCTGAAGACTACTCCAGCTTTAGTACAAACAGTTTTTATATAATGCAACAGTCTTTATGCAACGTGGTAAAATAAACAACACATGGAGAAATAAGGGGAACAGAAAGAAGAGCAGCATATGTATTAAAGGCCAGTGTGCCACTTATGCCTGAAGAGAAATTAAGAAGGTTTTTATTTTCTCTGTCAAAATATGAGTTATTTAAGCCCAGATTCAACCCTGGTGCAACCCCAATAAGACAGCAGAATTGCAGTAGGGATGAAGCTGGCCCTTAGCTTGTACTCCTTGAATCTAGATGGGCATTTTTACTGATTTTTTTTTTTAATTAAATTATTATATGTACAGATTGACTTTGTTATTGAAAACATTATTGGGTTTGTATTTAAACTTTGCATCAGATTCTTGGCTGTTTGGGGCTTTCTCAAAGGATGGTTGCTAGCTTATAAATGTCAGTGGGATAGAATGAATTCAGAAAAACAAATGGAGAGTGACTGGAGTTCTCTGTGCTGTTAACACGTTTTCCCTATATGGTTATTGAGTATTGATGCCACATGTAAAGTATGATGAGTAAATAAAAAATTCATAGAACTGTGGAATTTCAGTTACCAATAATGAAGATTTAATATCTAAGCTTGTTATTTCATTGGTTCTAAAAATGTAGTGTATGCAAAAGAAATTCAATAGATGCTGGCTTTGAAAAATATTCTCTCCTCTTCTATAATAATAATACTTCTATAACACCATGTCAAGTGATGAGGGTCAGGAAATAAAGCGCAATCTCTAATCTGCAAGCCTGTGTGTTTTTCTACAGGTTGGAATTGGTAGAATGGGGTGTTTGTTGACTTCACTGTCTCCTTAGCAGTCAATCAGCCACGGAGACACTGTCCATGTAATAACTGTATCACCTGACATGGGTCAGGGTTACAAAATATCCATGTCACATGGCAGGGATCACTGTCCACTGACTCTAGCAGCCTTGCCAGGCAAGGATATCAGCTCTCCCCAGACGATGTAATATAATTTGGGTTGGATGTTACTGCCACAGAGGCTGAAACCTAGTGATGGGAGTTGGAGGCATGAATGATTCAATTGTCCTACCAGACATAGTCATGTCTGGGATTTTAGCCTCTGTGGAGGCAAATTCATGATATAATGAATAGTGCTTCAGGCCTCTTGGTATCTAACTCTCTCTAAAATGTATTTTATGACTGGGTTTAGTGAAATGTGAACTATTTATAAAGATCAAAAGGAGTGGAATCTTGTTGACATCAATGGGGGCTAAGCACTTTTGGCTTTCCAAGCAGCTTTGTAGGAGGGGGAATCATACATGACAGAAGTTACCATTTTGAGGTTCTTAGTCTACACTACACTATAGTGAATTATACTCTTTTTAACTATAGAGAAATTGAGGGTGACTTCAAATTCTTATGATAATTATTGAAACCTAAACAATTTGTTCTTTTTTCCTCTCTTATGTTGCCTCATGTACTGTTACCTTCTCTGTAATATTTACATCTCTCATACGTTTTCTGACTTAGGGCCTGAGTCTCATTTCATGTACTTGCATCAAGACCACCCTCCGTGAAGTAAACGGATATACAACAATGTAAAATTGGTATAAGAATCAGGCTTTAATGCTTATGGGTAAGAGTCTGATCCCCATACATGCTCTGAATTATGATTTCATTGGGCCTGTTGAAGAAAGGTGCTACTCAATATGAGTAAAGGTGGAAGGAGTAGGCCATTAAATAGCTTTTCTTATTTTTCAGAATGGGGAAACATTATTTGAAATACTAAGGTCTGTGTGTTTGGGGGGGGGGGTGGCGCAGGTGTTATGTTGTAAGTGACCACTACCATCATCTTATTTTTCACTTTGTCTTTTAATGAAAATGCTCATTAAATATAATATTCAAAAGTGTGTGTGTGTGAGGAGTGGCAAATCTGCATCTTCAGTAGCTTTCAGATTTTATCATCTTAGTGCAATCATGATGTAGATCAATAATATTACACTTCATACAAAAGCAGCATTACAGAAATGATTCAGGCATGCAACAAACTGCTTATTAATGTCTCTGAACCAAAGAGTATAATTCCCAAGGGTGCCAACATTTGGTAAGCAAAGAAAACTCTCAGGAGTTTGAGTTGTGTAATAAATATCTGTTTTGTTTATAATAGATTGTCTAACCCAAGTAGAGACTAGATAAAAGTTTGAGACTTCTCCATTTTTATTACGTTTGTATTTTCCCATGCAGCTTTATTTTCATAGTGACAGAAACAGTTGCAAGCTTATTTAAAAGCCCTGTCATAAATGCATCAAGATTAAATTTCAATAGATGTTTACAGTATTTGAGGTAATATTATTTCTAATTTTCCTACCATGTTGTATTTTGTTGTTCTTCTTGGCAGTAAAACTGCAGTATAGCTAGGAGACTGATGGTGGGAGTTCTTAATAAAGGGCAGACAGTCCTTCTGCTTTAATCTGGCTCAGCATTTTATTTGTTTTTCCAGCTGTTCATTATCATTCTAAGAACATACAAAGAAAGTCCTAAGTGTTGCTCCAAAGAGTATTCTTTTTTTAATGAACTGCCTTGCCTTTTGCAAGGCAACCCCTGATAGAACTGCAGTGCTAAGCTGGGTGGGGAACATATACCCTCAGCATCCAGCTAAGGAAGCTAGGAACTGACCTGAAGATTAATTCTTAAAGGCCAGATTTTACTTGGGCTATACAAAGGTGTGTGGTTTTGAGAGAAGGGACCTTCCTATCCCCCTAGCCTAGTCTGCATAAGTACCAGGCAGAATTGCAATCTATTTACTCTGGGAATGCAAGGGCTACTTTCTCCCTACTCACTTGGGGTACATGGCAGCCCAAGGGGGGCAGGCAAAAGGACAGGTCATGGCTCTTTCCCCTATGTGCGAGCCACAGGGTAGAGCATAATGCATCCCACAAAAAGGATGTTCTCTGTGGGCCCAGGAGCCCTGGGAGGTATTCTGCTTCCCCACACACTCCTAGGACTGTCAACTCCAACCCCTCCCCTTCACTGTGGTTTGTGCATAAATAGTACAGTTGTGTCCGTAATGATGGAAAGTAAATGTGGCTGTTTTCCTCCGTGCCGTGACTGCCTCTGCTCTAGGCTAAGATTTTAGAGGTGATGTGAATGCAAGACTTTGTCTACACTACCACTTTTGTCAGTAAAACTTTTGTCAGTCAGGGGTGTGAAAAAAATCCCCCCACCTCCAACCCATACAAGTTTCACTGGCAAAAGTGCTGGTGTGGACAGTGCTATGTTGGCAGGAGAGGTTACACAGGAGTGCTGTAAAGTCTGTAGAGTAGACATAGCCTGAGTTACACATCAGTAAATTAGGGTAAAATGGGATCATATACACACCCAGAGGCACTGCAGTGGGAAAAACAGCCAGGCTTTGAATAAGGAATAAGACATAGAGCCTATTAGGGTGACCAGATGTCCCAATTTTATAGGACAGTCCCGATTTTTTGGGTCTTTTTTCTTATATAGGCTCCTATTACCCCCCCACCCCATCCCGATTTTTTACATTTGCTGTCTGGTCACCCTAGAGCAGGGGTCGGCAACCGGTGGCTCGCGGCTTGCCAGGGTAAGCACCCTGGCGGGCCGGCCCGGTTTGTTTATCTGCCGCGTCGGCAAGTTCGGCCGATCGCGGCTCCCACTGGCCGCGGTTCGCGGTCCCAGGCCAATGCGGGAGGCAGGAAGCGGCGCGAGCCGAGGGATGTTCTGGCCACGGCTTCCTGCCTCCCGCGTTGGCCTGGGACCGCGAACCGCGGCCAGTGGGAGCCGCGATCGGCCGAACTTGCCGACGCGGCAGATAAACAAACCGGGCCGGCCCGCCAGGGTGCTTACCCTGGCAAGCCGCGAGCCACCGGTTGCCGACCCCTGCTCTAGAGCCTATCAGCCTGTGCCTGGAGCCCCAGCCCTGAAATCTCATGATGACGACATCAGAATCTCAGTTTTCATTATAAAAAAAAATTACATTCTAATCTGCATGCTTGTGAAGGAAACCTAGGAAAAAAAAAAAACCCTGAATGCTGAGTCATCTGCAGACAGCCTGAAACAAAAGCTCTGGGACGGGTAAGCCACCTATTCATTCCAATGAGGTGTTAATGCCGAAACCTGTTGTTCTTGCCGGGAGCTGCCAATGTGATGTTAGCAGGGAGGTCTTCATGGGGAGCTTTCACTGCCACCACCCCATCATGGCTCTGCCATCAGATTCCAAGCTACCACAAGACAAGGAAAGATGGCCTGGGGAGGGAGAAGGCCGCACTTCTTTAAGACCAGTGACTGTGTGGAGCAATTGTTGTTGTGTAAGGTTTTGTCTACACTACCACTTTTGTCGGTCAGGGTTGTGGGAAAAAAACACACACCCCTGACCAACGTAAGTTTCACCAACAGACTGGTGGTGGTCTGAAGAGACAGGAAGGTAAGTGAGCATTTGCTAAGAGATTGTGTGCTGACTTCAGAAAAAGCCATACAACTTGCAAAGCAGTGGAACAGACAAAATTTCAGGTTCAGGCTTTAAATAAGGCAATGAGTCAAGAAACCATTCATGAGGTTATTGTGCGGTGGAATATGAAAGATGGAGGGGAAAAACACGAGGAAATTAGGCAGCATAAGAAATGGCATCAGAACCTTGCAACAGACAGCCCAGACAGCTGTGTGGGAGGTGTGGATGTGAATATGCACATAGATCAGCCAGCATTTGGACAGAGTCTCCCTCAAGAGCAACCATTTTTCAGGACAATGCAGGCAAAAGAAAACAGTAAACACAGTAGAGTTGAGTGGGAACCCAAAGATTTTGTTTCATGGGAAAATCTGTGAATTCAATTTTTTTTCCCAATATGAAATGGAACGCAACCAAAAAAAATTTGAAATTTTCCATAAAACATAATTCTGAAAAAAATCATTTTGAGTCAATCAAAACATGCTGTTAAATAAAATCAAAATGTTTCATTCCAATTTTGATTTTTTTTACTCACTTTTATTATAACACAAAAGTGGCTTCAAATGGAAAACCATAACATCCTGTTCCAAAAAAGCTGAAATGGAACGTTTCGACCTTATCAGAACACTTATTTCAGTTTTTCTTTTTAGACAAAATTTTGTTGAAATTAATACGTTTCAAAAAAAAGTTTCATTTTGACAAATCAGCATTTTCCCATGAAAGAATATTCCATCAGAAAGTTTCCAACCAGGTCTAAAATGCAGTGAAGAAATCCAGTTTTGGCTTCACTGATGGGGGAAATGGATGTTGTTTCTATGGACCAATTATCAGAGCCCTGGTAGATGGGGAGAGATGGTTGTAGCACTGCTAGCTAGGCAGAGTATGGCTAATGGCTGCCCAGATTCCAGTAAATTCAGCTGCACTGAGTCCAAAACAGAGACTGAAAATGAACTACTGAATTTCAGCCTGAAGGAGACAAATCAAATTTGGAAGCAGCAGGGCATGAAGCCAATTCGGAGAGAGAGAAATTTTCTCCATCTCATAAAGGGGGCCAGATGGTAGCAGAAAGAAAAGGAACAACATCTTGAATGTATTGCTGTTGTTTCAGAAGGAACAGAGGGATTAGAGATCATCCACCAGACAGACTCCAGCTGCACAGAAGGAGACTCTCCAGTATGAGATGGTGACCATTAAAGAATTCTTCAAAGCTGCCAGAACTAGCACCACACATTTTGGTGTGCAACAATATGCCAATTCCAGAACAAGGTGCAGTACTACTGTGAAGAGGAGACCAAGTGTGGCGACTTGTAGCATGCTCAGCCAGAGCCTTCACAAAGACAGATGTTTAAGTTTAATTAGGTGGGGCTGTATGGAGCAGCTGTCATTGTTGTGTAATGATGTGGCAGGGCTGCAGAGATCAAACAAAAGTCATGCTCCATTTCGGAAGCCAGGGTGCTCTGGATGGCAAGGAGCTGTAGTCCGCACGAGGCGCTGGCTGTGTTATGGTCCTTTTAATGTTTTTTTTTGTTTTTTTTTAAAGAGTTGTTAAATACAAACTCTCTATGCCTAAAAAAGAACCACAACCCAGGGGTGACAGGCTTGTGTAGGAGGCCCGGTCACTGCCAGCTAAGGGAACAGCGGGGCCAAGGAGGAGGGCAGTGCCAAAGGGCCCCATTTGATGTGTGTCTAGGTCCCCGGATTCTTTAATCTCACCCTGACTCAGGCAGCAGGAAGACATATATTAGTCCTGTTTGATTTTAGACCTTGGTTGCTTTTCCTTCCTGCCTCCTGACCCGTTAGTGTAATTGCCACCTTTTTACACGCATGCTCACATTCACTTTTGCCCACTTACCAACATGTGACTTATACCACCATCCACATGACTGCTGAATATGGCCTTAGGAGGGGGCCGGTGTGTATGTGTTGATTTAGCTGGCATTGTCCAGACCAACAGCTAAATGAATACTTTGGATGATGCTTGGTGTCTAGGTGATCTACAAAGGATTAATATTTTCCAGTAGCAGAGACATCCCAAAAAATATACACATGATTGTGCATATATCAGGCCCTGATATGTTTTCATCTAGACAAACTTTATTATGAATTAGTAACTTTAACTGGGATAGATTCCAATTTCTCTTCCAAAGCACTCTGGGAATCTGAATTACTTACCATATTCTAGCAGATTCTGACTACAGAACCTCTTTTCTTGGAGATGCTGACAAGGGAGAGACAGGTTCAGATCCAATCAGAAGTGAATGACCAGAAGATCCTGTGTTTTCTGGTATATAACCAGCTAAATATGAGTCAACAGTGTGATGCTGTTGCAAAAAAAGCAAACGTGATTCTGGGATGCATTAACAGGTGTGTTGTGAGCAAGACACGAGAAGTCATTCTTCCGCTCTACTCTGCACTGGTCAGGCCTCAGCTGGAGTATTGTGTCCAGTTCTGAGCACCGCATTTTGAGAAAGATGTGGAGAAATTGGAGAGGGTCCAGAGAAGAGCAACAAGAATGATTAAAGGTCTAGAGAACATGACCTATGAAGGAAGGCTGAAAGAATTGGGTTTGTTTAGTTTGGAAAAGAGAAGACTGAGAGGGGACATGATAGCAGTTTTCAGGTATCTAAAAGGGTGTCATAAAGAGGAGGGAGAAAATTTGTTTATCTTAGCCTCTAAGGATAGAACAAGAAGCAATGGGCTTAAACTGCAGCAGGGGAGGTTTAGGTTGGACATTAGGAAAAAGTTCCTGTCAGGGTGGTTAAACATTGGAATACACTGCCTAAGGAGGTTGTGGAATCTCCATCTCTGGAGATATTTAAGAGTAGGTTAGATAAATGTCTATCAGAGATGGTCTAGACAGTATTTGGTCCTGCCGTGAGGGCAGGGGACTGGACTCGATGACCTCTTGAGGTCCCTTCCAGTCCTAGAGTCTATGAATCTATAACATTGTGACTGAGACCATCTGAGTCTTAGTGCAAGAAGGGGCATCTCTCAGAACAGGAGTGCTCCAAACACACTTCCTTCCTGAGGGGTGGGTAGGCTGTCCCCACACCTCCCCACTTAACATGGTGACATGACTGTCTCATCGTATTTCTACTCAGCATAAATGGAACATGGCAGCTGTCCATATACAATCATTTGTGACATTTCTTTCTGTTTGTTTCTGCTGCTTTCATTTTTCATGAACATCCCACAACATTTATAAACAGCCAGGTTATTTATAACGGCTCCTATTCCTGCTAAATTTAGTGTCATGAATAGAAATTAAATGTTTATTAAGTGGTGCTCTTGAGTCAATGAGCAGTGTCTCTTTAACTCAAGAATACTCACTGACACAGAACATTACTATGGGAGCAAATGAATTAGTGGGTGAAGGAAGGAGCTAATGAATGATAAATGGTTGAATATTCACTTGTGGTTTGTGTTTGTTTCCCATTTAAATTTAGTAAATTGCACCACAGCCCATCCCTCTCTTTGGGCCAGAGTAGGCCTACCCCTTGTACAGGTGTGCAATGAGCCTTCCCCTCCACTTGTTAGGCCTGCATAAAGGTCTGGCACAAGAGCAGCCCTTGCATTCAAGGGAGCCTTGGCGCTGCTGTCTCTATGCTCTCCTGCTGGGATGGGAAGCAGACAGAATCTTCCACCAGTCCACAGAGATGGGGAAGTTCACAGCAGGTCCCAAGGGAAAGAACATCCACACCACAAAGAACACCACAGTATTGAGTGGGTGTCTCAGCACAGTTGTCAAAGGCTGACCGGGTCGAGAGAATTAACTACTCTCTTATGCTTAGAGGCAGTGACCTACTGCAACCATGCCCTTGAAGTATGTGGGGCCATGAGGGAGGCCTGCGCTGTGGATATGCAGAGTATTTCAGTGCCTAGGAACCTTGAATGGCAGAATATTCACGTGAAAATTTTGATGGCATTTACAAGGGATGCCTCTGCTGGCTCAATCTTATACCCTATGACTCTTTCACACTCAGGTTTACTCCTTAATTACTGTCTTTTGGCCCTTATTATTATTAATTACTATATACTATTCAAGCTAATTTAACATAAATGCATCAAACCGTGCTCTGCCTCCTGCAAATACATGTTTATGTGCATATATTATCACAACTAGTTGCTGTACTGTGTTCCTAAATCAAGATGGAGTGGAAGCTGGATTGCTTCACCCCAGCCTTCATCTTAACTTTAACTTGTCATCCTTTAATAAAGAGCAATTCCCATTTCTAATGCAGCCAGCTCTGTCAGAGCAAGGCTTTCTCATTGCAAGCTGCATGTTGAGCCAAGACTGACATGTGAATGTGAAGTGGTAGAAGAAGATGCTGTTCAATAAATATTCTGTTTTGTTCTCTGTTTCTTCAACAGTGTAGAAACTGAAGCTTCTCCAAGACAAAACACAGATGGGATGAGACGAGAAGAAAGCAGAATCAAAACAGCATTCCCTTCCCCTCCCCCTCGTATCTTTGATCCTACAGTAGCCCCTCTCGGTGAATGTGCCCTGACATGAACTTTGTGGCTCCTCTGTTTAGAGGTGCATGTAGCTGGCTGGGTGTGGCTCGGGCATGAGCAAAATTCTGTGGCGCCCTGCTCCATGGTGCCAAAACCCCATGCTGCAGAATAAGGACTGTCTCAAGGGAAGTGGAGTCATACAGCTAAAGACCAGGAGAACATGTCCCTTCCTGGATTTTGCAATGAATCATGGGATATCCCTATGGTTGAAAGCCCATCTCCTACACAATACTGCCAACCCTGCCCCCTACCCTTGACTAGATAATGCATCAGGAACTTAGAGTTCAAGGCCTAACCATAGGTGCCAACTCTGTGGGTGCTCCACGGAAAAAAATTAGTGGGTGCTTAGCACCCACCAGCAGCCAAACTTGCCTCCTCCCTCCCAGTGCTTCCTGCATGCCTGGATCAGGTGTTCAGGGGATGGGGTGTGGAGTGGGGGCGGGGGTGGGGGCTTGGGAGAAGGGGTGAAGTGGGTGTGAAGCCTGGGGAAGAAAGGGGGGTGGGAAGAGGCAGGGCAGAAGTGGGTCCTTGGGGGAAGGGGTGGGGATGGAGCAGGGGCAGGAAGAGGGGGGGCAGGAGCAGGGGCTTGGAGGAAGGGGTGGAGTGGGGGCAGCCCTGGGGCAGAGGGGAGGTTGGATAGAGAGGAAGTCCGTGCCTATGGGCCTATCTGTACCCTCCCTGTGGGCTCGTCTGTGTGAGAGCATGGTATTAGTGCTACCAGTTATTACACAGTGATTTTCTGAACATCAAACCATTATGCTAGTATCAATACAAAACAAAAATCCCTCCTGCAAGCAGAAAATAAACAGAATGCACATGCACCTCAGACAGTGACTCTGGCTTGTTCAATCATGGAATCCCATGTTGACCTCTGTTAGAACCAGTCTGGCAAAATGCTGTCAGTCATGTACTTTATTTTGTGGTTGCTGAAAAGACCACCAATGTGCTAACTGCACTGCAGTCTCCTGAAAACAAATGGTTCTGTTGGCCTACTGAGTTGGTGAGCCAACAAGCCAGTGAATTCGGATAGGTCGGGGTGAAGTTATCGTTTTGTTTCAAATAAAAATGACTTTTCTAAAACAACAAACCCGATAGAAACAACTCCGAACTCCTTGCAATCATCTATTTGTCTTGTGATTCCAAAGAAAATTGCACAATTGATATTCTGCTACACTGCACCATTGCTGCCTGATGCTCTGCTTTATGTTATGCTGCAATTTATTGTTTCTGCATACATTTATTTTTCTGCTGCACATTTCCTGATCTTTTGAATTATCAACACTGTATCTGTTTCCTTAAGCTAAGACATTTTTGATTAATATTACATGGGTTGTATTAAAAAAGGAAAACAGAATTAAAACCGAAAAGAACACATTTATAATGTAGACAAGGATTCTTTCCCCCAACCCGATCTTTTCATTGTTTTTCATTAGGGACTGTTAATGTTAGTGTTTTATTTCTTCCACAACAAACTCTGTAGTAGTTTTAGTTTATCATGAAATACAGTATCTGTTCTGATTTTTTTTCTTACTGTGGTTTCTATTCCCCCAAACCTGTGAACACCAGCTAACATTTCTTAGATTTTTTTTTAGTTTGGTTTTATCCCAATGACATCTCCTTTTCCCAGACTGCAGAGGTTAAGGGGTTTTAACCTGCTTCTCTAATTTATTCATTTCCATCACCAGATTAGCCTTATGTCCTTCCCTTTAGCTTTCAAGTTCTGTAGTGTGTTTGCAAAAAGAGATGAGTACTTTGCATATGCTCTTGTCAGCAATGCTAGTTTGGAGAGAAAACGTCTGGAGCCCAACCAAAACTTGTGTGTAGAGCCCTGCGTGATTACAAAATTTTTATCCGCATCTGATCTGCGATCCGCAAAAATGGTCTACGGACAGCTGCAGAGTTGCAGGGATCTACTTGTGGGAATTGGGCTCAGCAACTAACCTCCCTTTCTTTTATTAAAGTAATGAGTCCACCCTTTGTTTTTCATTGAGTACCTCCAATTGCGTACTTCCATCCATAAACCCCTTCCTATCCAGAATTAGAATTTCCTGGAGCAATGTAAACTCTACTAATCCAAAACAACTAGCTCACTAACAAGCTCATGATGCAAATTTCATCCCGTTGGCACTAACCCATTGGTCCCAAGAAGCAGAAATGCATCCTAGTGCTCCTGCCACTGAGCCAACAATTTCAGCCTAAGAGGAAAAGAGAGAACAACACTTGTCTTCCCCTGCTAAATGCAAATAAGAAAGTTCTGTCTCCTTTTGCAGTCTTGCTGCCCTGAGTCAGTGCAATAATTAACATTTTAGTGACACTTATAAAAATCTTGCTAACATAGCTGATTACTACAAACAGTTCTGACATTTTTCCCTTGTGAAAAAATCCTTAGAATGGCTGTTTGTTCACAGTAAATGCAAAAGGCTAGATTTTCAGACGTCTTCTGCACCCAGATTTTCAAAAGAGCTCAGTTCCTATTTAGGTGCTTAAATGAAGTGGTCAGATTTTTAAAAGTGCCCAACAGTCAGTTGAACAATGAGAGCTTCTGGATGTCTAGTTTATTTACACTGCTTACCCATGCCACTCAGTACATGTGCACCTTTGTCCCCTTCCCCTCCATTCTGCAAGCAGCAGAACAGGGAGGGAATGTTTGATCCAGGATTTTTGCTTCCCTTCGAGATAGATTCATTTTTTTCAATTATAATCTGTATTTACTAGTTCTGGTGAATTGCTATTGCTCATGATCATGACCAGTGCTAGCATTGGCTAGTCTCACACACAGTTTTTTTTCAAGGTGGTCCATATCTTATCCTACCCTTCTTTTTAACTACTGCCTTCTCTCTGGAGCAGAGACTAGCAGTTCTGAACATTTCTCTGTGTCCATATCACTACGTTACCAGAACTCTTCCACATGGGACTCAACTGAAACCACATAAAAAATTTCAGTCGTGACCTAAGGCAAATATGAATGCAGGTTTTTAAGGAAACCTTTGTGTCCCTGTGGTGGGGCAGCTGCCCCACCCCCATGTGAGAGGGGGCTAGAGTAGGCCAGAGAGGCTGCTCAGGCCAGTAGCCAATCAGGAAAGGGCTTACTGAGAGCCAGTCAGGGCTGTGATTGGAGACAGCCAATCAGAGCTCAGCTGGGTCATATATAAAGGCTGCCCAGAATAGCAGCAGGTAGTCTCTCCCAGACTTTTAGAGGGGGAAGGTTGGTCTTCTGAGCCAGGAGACCAGCACCTAGGGCAGGCTTGTGGGAGCAGAAGGGAACTCCAGTCTGGTACCTGCCAGGCTGCAGGCCCTGAGGGAAGGGCCTAGCTGGTGCAAAGAGGCTGAAGGGGAAGTGGCCCAGGGACAGAAGTGTACAAGGGAAGAGAAGGAGGGTAGGAAGGCTGCCACCAAAGGGTCCCTGGGTTGGGACCCAGTGTAGAGGATGGGCCTGGGTCCCCTGCCTTCCCCTTTGCATGAACACCCAGCCAGTGGATGTGGTGATAGTGGACTGCACTAGACCTCTGACACTAGGGGTTAGACTTTGGGGTGTGGTTGACCACAGTGGCTGGGGCACAGAGAAGGACTGCTGATAACACTAGACCCCTGGAAGGGGGTGAGATTGGAGCAGTGGGCACTGCTGGAGGGCAGTGTCCTGAAGAGGATGCTGCTGAGTGGGAAGCAATGTGGGTCCAGACAACAACAAAGGAGCAGAGGATGGATGGGACACTACCAGCAGTGGGTGCCCCACCATGGACTGAGCTAATTCCTGGAAGTAACCATTTTAACCATGGTGGTGAGTCCCAACCCTGTCACAGTCCCCTAGCCCCTTTGTATTTTTAAATTTGTTCTCCTAGTCATTTTTCATCTTGTCTCCAAATACCTTGTGTTTTGTGTTTCCTAGGGCTATGCTGTATGCAACTTCCAAGAGGCTAGATGTAAGAAACTTCAAGGTCATCCCTACTTTGTTTGTAATTGCAAGGTAAGACAACAAAATGTGCCCAAACTTGAAAATACTATTGTGTAGAGCTGTATGTTGTGCCAAAAAAGTTGTGATCCCAGGAGCTGTCAGTGGCTTGCAAGGTTCACTGAAGAGTACGGTGAAAGCACAGGGCTAGGAGTCAGGAGTTTCTCATCTGTATGAAGCCACTCATTTCCTGGGACTTTAGACAAGGTACTTAGGCCTCAGTTCAGGAGAGCACTTAAGCCTACAGAGAGACTTAAACTCCTGTTGTTGAATTCAACACTAACAATGACATTGAGGGAGTTGTTAAACAGGGTAAAACAGTTAAAATGTAAGCATAATTACAGTTTCTATCTTAAAAGGGTCCCAAAGAGAAGAATGGGAAAAACACATAGGTTTAAACTGTTACAAGTCAGCATTGTTTTGCTAAATGGTGTTATTTTCAAAGGAATTTATGGTTAACTCTTGAACAAAGATTATACATCTGATTTCCTTTAACAGCAAGGGAAATATTAGCTTATTTTCTCAACTGGAACAAATCCATGCATTGGTTTTCAGGGCAGTTTCTCTTGAGTACATGGAATACAAAGGCTTTTGTTCAGACTTAGCAGTGGTTCTACTTGTAGTGTGTGAGGATTTAACAGCAGAAAATTGCCATAGAGTAAAAGTCAAAAAAGAGACAGAGCTTACTTGTTCATAGAGATTCAGATTGATTGATACAGGAAGCTAGAGAAAGTATATTCATAGTAGAACGTACTTAAATAATTCACATTCTGTCCCAACAGGCCAAATTTCATGGTAGTTGTAAAGATTAAATTAAAACCTGTACTTAATGCTAAAACTACACTACTCCATAGTATGTTAGGGAAGGAGATCTGTTACCTCTCTTAAAGGAGAGAGAACTGTTATATTGTGAAGTCCAGTTGAGCTGCAAGGATTTCTGACCCTGCAAGATGGAAGGAAGTGTGTGTCTCATTATTTATTAAAACAAACTTCCTATAGAATGGGTGGGATTGTTCTGCTCCCTGAATATATCTGATGATATATTCACTGATACAGTTCACTGTAATATAAGGCACTCCTGTGAATGCACACATGTAACTACTTATATTTCTCCCCTTCTCCACCCCCCCCCACACTACTGTGATCCATGCAATACACAGTACTCAGACTACAGGATTCACATTTAATGCACAGGCCAGTATTAGGAGTACTGTGGTAGCACTTAGGAGTCCCTGTCATGAACCAGGAACCCATTATGCAAGGTGCTGTATGAGCACAGAACAAAAAGAAAATGTCACAAAGAATTCACCTTAAACTGTGGTTCCTGGTAAGAGTAAGCATGGGCCTCCTGCCACAGCAAGTCTTTAAAGATGTCTGGGTATCCACTGAGAACAGTTTGAGCCCCCTCAATCCTGCAGAATGGAGCTATATGCTGGAATAAATCTCCTGGAATAAATCTATACAATCCCCTGCCTGTAAATCTGCTCTGACTCTAGATAGACACCTTGAAAGATGAATTTGGGGACTCGACCTTTCTCCATCCCACTACTGATAATTTCCCAGATCCTTCCCCACCTATTGTGGAAACCCTCCAAGTTTCCCATTGACAAATTTCCTGATTCCCTTCCAGGCTAAAAAAGCCCAGCATCTATTACTGGCAAGTTACCTTAGCCATCCCGGCTGCCTAACCCTTCCATAACCCCTCAAAGAACATGGTGCTATGTGGGCTACTATAATCTGTATGTCATTATTCAAAAGGGGTCTACTGAAATCTGGGCTCAGTTCTGCCCCTAAAGGATACACAATACAGAGAGACACTGCAGCTCTGACATTCACTTTCATGTATACAACAAGAGAGAATCCTGGCCAAGCAGCTGGTACGTTCCCTACTGAAATGCATGAGTGATGGGCACCTTCTAAATACTATGGCCTGATTCTCCACTGTTACATCTGTATGACTCCACTGATTTAAATGGTGTTACACCAAGGTAAAACAAGTATAACAGGGTGGAGAATCAGGCCCCATGTCACTTTCTATCTAAACAGTAAGAGTGTGCCCATACTGTCACCCATGCCTTCCCTCTCCTCTAATCTCCTTCACAACTTTTATGAAATATTATATCTCAGACTTTTAGAGGAGCAAGCTGTAATACTATTAGGGACCATGCAACTGCAGTTTTAAACTCATTTTTCATGGTAATCACAGCTCAGTGAAACATTAAAATTGAAACCAATCCACTGAATCAAACTGAAATGAAATAAACTTATTTAGTAAAAGCAAACCAAAGGCAATAGCTTTTAACCTCTCAGCTCTCCCCTGGCCAAATCCTAAATTCTTGGTTCAATCCTTATTCAAGCAAAGCTTCCACTCATCTTAGTGAGTTTTTTGTCTGAGTAAGATCTTTGGGATGTGATCCTCCAAGTTGAGGCTCAATGCCTTCCTCAGCCAGAAGCTTCCATGGAAGCTGAGGATCCTCATCCCCTTTCAGGATTGGGCCCTGAGCCTCAGCATATGCTATCTCAGACCAATGACTCCTCTGTACTTTCATTATTACATCACTCTCTTCCTTCTGCCTGTCTCTCACAAGCATTTCAACCAAAGCATAAATTTATATTCTGCCCTTCTTAGTCATGTCCTGGGGTGTCTTGCACAAAAGATTGAGGGTACAGTGTGACCTTTAGTCTCTTGGTAAAGGGCATTTATCCTTTTCATGACTGTTAATGCTAGCTACATGTGACAGGGCATTTGGGTAGCTTAAGAGGGGATCTGGGTAGTGATGCCTACATACATGCATTGGGAACTAGATGCTGGTTGCCAAAGACTAATGACTGAGAGCAGGAAGAGTTTCAACTGCACCAAGTTAACAACTTATCAAGGCACAAGGAAACTTTATAAAGGTAGAGCAGAAGCCTAACCAACTGAGTGGGGATGTAGAGTATGAGTACTGTCTCAGTATTGGCTCTGCAGATGGTGGTAGAAGATTGGCTTATTTTTTGCTCTGGTTCTTTCTCCCAAAGTTGTGTAGGGAAAGAAGAAATAAATTAATCTTCTTCTTTCCCTGATAGACTGGAAGACCTATTTTTAATTGTAAAGTGACCCACCTGTTGAGACCCGTTGAGCACTGGCAAAAACAGACAGCAGTAAAACACGAGTTAAAAGTCAAGGGGAGGTAACTGACTTAATAGCAAAAGTACTCACTACACATACGTTCATTTTGGCTCTGTAGTAGGTCAGGGCCTCACCATTTTCTATAGATAACAGCTTTTTGCAAAATTGTGTCTTAATAAAATGTAGGGGTGGCAAGTACTAATCATAGTTTTGTCATGACAACAAAACTGGGAAGCCAGTGCCTGGTCTGCCCTTTTACAGTGCAGGGAAGTGTGGGAGGTGATAGTAAGCCCCATCTGACTCAAGGAGCGGTGATTCTCAATGTCCATGGAGAAGAGATTTTTCTTTTTATTAAAATCCCAGCCCAAAAGTGGGCATGTTGCTTTTGAATATGGATAGTGGTGGTTTTTAAAATGCATTTACAGTATGGCCTCCTGGTAAGGTGCCATACAACTGTCATCTGTTATTACAGAATGATCAATATGGCTTTTTTCCTAATTCAAAAAGCCTTGTATTTGGCTGCCCAGTAGTGATACAAATGGATTTGCAGCTAAGGCTGGAGAGATCAAACACATCCCATATGTGACAAACACATCCTATTATTTTTCCCTATACCACCAGCTCTGCTTGCAGCTATTTTCTCAGCACCACTGGTCATTCATCCTTGTGCCTCCTGTTCATAAAGGGTTATTTTTGATGCTGAACTTATTTTGTTACTTCGCTTCTCTCGAAGTGTCTGTCCCCCTACTCTGAATCCTCTACCTACAGCTGATTGATATTCTTTTACATTAGCAAGCTGGATTGAGAATGACACACTTGCCCTTCTGGCTAGAAACGGAAGCCGAAATAGAACTTTTTTATTTAAACATTTGTTAGTGGCCACCCTCCTCATTTCCCCAATCCAGGTAATTGGGGTTGGTTCCATGTCCTCAGGCAATAGAACAGCTGCTCGCTACTGTGAATACAAAATGATATTAAACCAGACATTGTGGCCTTGATAAAAAAGCAGGGGCATACAAACAAGAATTTGGGTGCTTTGCGCATATATAATATAATAATTTCATTCATATTCTTATGGGGTGGGGGGAAAGGAACAGCATATAGGGCCAAATCTTGAGGTATTGAGCAGCCACACTTCACACTGATGCAAACAGAAGTTGTACGTGCTGAGAACACATGATTTGACCCAGGAATATCAGGGTCAAAAAGGCCATTTGTGCTATCTAGTGTGACTGCTTAATATGGAATTCCTGCTAAAATATCGTCTAATGTGGTGTTAGATACATGTAGTAACGGTGCCACATCAACCTCCCTTTGGAATCTCTTCCTCTGCCCAATTTCTCTTACAGCAATTAGGAACTTCCCCTGGTATTTAACTTAAACTCTTCCTTAGCTCTTCCCATTTTTTCCTTGCCCTTCCATTTTTGAGGCTTTCGCTATTTGCATATTTGAAGTACCATAGCTTTTCCTATTCTAAATGGGTTCCTCAGGTATCAACACATTGTAGTAACTATTGGTAAAGGTACCAGCTCCGATGGACACCACTATATCTGGTTTTATAAAAATAAAAACGTTTTCTCTCCTCCCTCCCCTTTTTCAGTCACTGACTGAATTGAGAATATTAGGTTTGACACTAATGACACTCTGGGCAGGAGGTGTTTTGTGTTCCCATCCACTCTTTCACTGGTCTGCTTCAGGGATTGATGTGCTGCCAGTGTTTTAACAAAGGGCTCTCCATAATTTCTTTTTAGCCTGGGATAAATCTTAGCATCCCTAGGGTGTGACTGCACAGACAGGAGAGAGAACTAATGGGCTGGGGAATCTATCCATTTGTTTCCCCACTTAAAAAAAAATGCTTTTGCCTTCTTTGTTTATGGTTTGAGAAAGTACTGGGCAAACAAACTTGTATTAAGTTTATTAGTTGGAAATGTTTATGCTTTGTTCCTGGAAGTTGCACTAAGAATACTGAATTTAACAAACTGTTAAACTTGTATAATTTGAAGTGAGGTGCCTTTATTTGTATAAAAGCTTTGTATTTATGCTGTCTGTGAACGGTTTGTTTTAAAGATACCTGCCATTTGGGATAATCTGGTCCATTCCAAAGGCAAAAGAGAGGTGCTCCTATGAAGTATTTTTAGGAGCCTTTGTGGTAAGACCTATTTGGTAGGGGATGACTTAGCAATATCTTGGGGGGGGGGGGGAATTGTGATTTCTCTTGGGGCAGAGGAACCACTCCTCTTCCCCTTCAGTTTGTAGTGGTAATTTAGTGATTCTCAAATGGTGGGTTGTGACCCCATTTTAATGGGGTTGCCAGGGCCAGCATTAGCTGAATCATCTGAGTGTTAGTCACAAGAAAACTGACTTCTGCTGTCTTGTTCCAGCCATGTACAACACATTTAATTCTTCCTTCCTTTGGAAATGGATTCCAACACGGACAGCTCTTTCTTTAATGTGCTTGTTACAGGGCAGAGAACTGAACATTCCATTATGGCCAGAGCAACCTTTCTGGCATCTGTTCCCCTCTGCTCTCTCCAAGAGGTTTGAAATAATTGTCTGGTGTATGCATGTAGTCACAGATCCACTAGCTGTACATTCCTCAACACACTTGTCCAGCCTTCCAACTGCAGCAAGCAGGGGCAGCTCTAGCAATTGTGCCGCCCCAAGCAGGGCGGCATGCCGCGGGGGGCGCTCTGGCGGTTGCCAGTCCCACGGCTCTGGTGGACCTCCTGCAGAGCCGCGGGACCAGCGGACCCTCCGCAGGCATGCCTGCGGCAGGTCCACCGGAACCGCCGGATGACCGGACCCTCCACAGGCACGCCTGCAGGAGGTCTACCGGAGCCGCCTGCCACCCTCTCGGCGGCATGCTGCCCCAAGCGCGCGCTTGGCGCGCTGGGGTCTAGAGTCGGCCCTGGCAGCAAGGATGGAGTGTCCTCTCCATGTGATGTCTGCAATAGCCAATGTGTCAGCATCCCCCTCTGACTTAACTGGTTTGGACCAAAGGAAGGACAGGAGTCAATACATTTGGAACCAGCTACACTGCAGGAGTTGCCAGAGCAGAGATGATCTTCCATCTGCTTGCCTTTCAGGGCTCCACTTCTAGATTGGTTATCAGCAACAGCTAAAGGACCCAATCTGTCCTGCATGGATGTAGTTGGCAAAAACACTGAGTGAATTTGCTCATCTGTCTTCTGATCGCATTTCCTCCATCAAGTGTTCCACTTCCTTCATTAGGCACTCATCAGCCCAAAGCCATTGGTGCTTCCTGAGGTTTTTGGGTTAACCACCACCCAGCACTCGGCATTGACCAGTACAGGTTGTATGGTCATAGCAGTAGCAGGTTTTCAATTCTAACATGACCTAACGGTTTTGACCTTCCAACTAACGGTTGTATTAGGACAGGGGGTTCCACAAGATCCTTAAATGCAAACCAGCTAGAAGTAGTTCAGCTATTAGGTGCTACAGTGACCACCAACCTCTCACTGGATGAAGACTGAAATGTTTGCATTGGAAAGGCTGCCACCACCTTTAGCAGACTAACTAAAAACCTGGAACAACTCAAAGCTGACCATCAAGACCAAAATGCTAGTGTACAAAGTTTGCGTCCTCAGCACTCATATATGGTGGGGAAACATGGACAACTTATGCTCATCAGGAGATAAGGTTGAACAGTTTCCACCTATGTTGCCTACTCAATACCAAATGGCAGGATAAAGTCACCAACACAGAGGTTCTTCAGAGGGCAAATTTACCAACTGACAGCCCTGCTCAAGCAAAGATGACTGTGCTGTCTGGGCCATTTGAGTAGGTTGGAAGATGGATGATACCCAAGGTCATGCTATATGGGGAGCTATTGGAGGGAACAGGAACAAGACTTCCCAAGCTTCGCTATAAAGACACATGAAAGCAGGATCCGAAGGAATTTGGAATTGATTCTGACCAATGGGAAATCTTGACAAGTGATCGTAACAAGTGATGCCATTGTCTCCATCAGGGTATCAAAGTCCCATCACAGGAGCTGGCTCCTACAGCTTGAAGAGAAAAGAGCCTGGAGGAAGCAAGCAGCTCCCAACCAAGATGCATACATTTGCAGTAACGGCCAAAGATCATGCAAATCTCGGATTAGCCTATTCGGTCACATGAGACATTGCAAACCATCTACATCATAGGCTGCAATTCCTACCATCTCTCGCCGATGAAAAGAGGCCAACAAAGCCTTCCAACTAAGGTACTTGTGTGCCTACCTCTAACACAGTATCTGGGAGCCTCGCAACCATCAGTTAGTCTGTCCTCACACCACCCCTGTGAGGTAGGCAAGTGCTAGTCTCCCATTTGTAATAAGGCACAGAGGCTAAATGACTTGACCAAGGTCAAATACGAAGTCTGTTCAAGAGCAGAGACTTGAATCCAGATCTGATAAGTCCTAGACAAATGCTCAAACCTCTGGACCAACTTTTCTCCCACACTTCTCTAGAGAAGTTTCTCTCTTCCACCTTCCTCTCTCCCAACCATGCTATAGTAGACTGAACATAATCTGAGACCCAGCAGTGCAGGGATGTTCTTAAACCTTGATGTTCTTACACTGTGGGGAGGTGTACAGGTTAATGTTTGGATCTGCTGTACCCAAAGGAGTTACTAGAGCAGAATTTGGTTGAGTATTTAGGCTTCTGAAATAAGGTGATATTTGCCCTTGTGCAGAGAGCTAACACCAGAGCTGTGTACACTGAAGTCCCTCTAAAGTAACTCCTATTAGGGGTTAAGTGCTCTGCCAACCTTGTGCAGGCCCTCTGCAGAGGGGAGAATTGCACCCCAGAAGCACAAAAACAATGATAAAAACTAAATCACACAGGAATTTTAAGCAAAGATGGGAATTGATTTACATTTCTATCACTGCCATTTTTTTCTGTAATTAGAGGGATGAAAAATCTTTCAAGGTTCAATATCATATTTGGTCCACTTTATGCAGAAACTCTTCACTTGTGACATCGCATAGACTCAGTGAAGCTGGTAAAGGCTGAAATTCAATCTGTCCATCAGAAGTCTCGCATCATGGTTTGATAATTATATCACAAAGGAAATTCACTGTCAAAATTATCTGCTTAGATATTTCTCTTAAGGAACGCCATATTGCATGGCAAAAACTTGGACCACAGCCACCTTTTGTGTGGGGAGTAGAAAAAGGACAGCTGTTCTTTCTATCCAGTCAGCTCATCAAAACTACAGAACGAGTAACTAATAGGATCCACTGAAGATCAATAATGTGTATTCTTAAATGCACAGACTTGTGATGGAATTGCTGACCAATGGTCTGAGAAAATAGATAAAGGCAGAGACCTATTCTCTATGGACTTGGGTTTATCTAGATTTGAACCCAGCACCCCCTTGATGTAATAATCAATTATGCTTTTAATAGCCTCTTTTTTTTCCCCTACCCTTTCAATTATACTGCCTCTGAGGACCCCTTGCAGACCAACTCCAGCTCAGAAGGGAAGACATTAAGGCAGTCTTTGTCCTTTCAGGAAAAGGAACTTAGAAGAAGGTCAAAACCCTCACCATGAAATCTCTCCTTATTTGTCTAGCATATAGCCATGGATCTGCTCTCCCCACCCCAGAGAATGTCCATAAGACTTTTCTAGTGCTAGTTCTTGCTTCATCTTGCATATTAGTAAAGCCAAAAGACTATTGAAGATTCTACATCTGAAGAGGCAGGACCAGATTACGTTCTGTTTGTGACATGTCATTCCATATTCTTTATGGAAAATATGCTTGACATAAATGACATAACTGAGAGATACTTTGTGAGATGGCTCATGTGAGATCATTGGAAAGGTTATGATTTATTTAATGTGATTATCCAATTTCTGTACCTGTATCATTTCTGTATCTGAAATTAGGAATATTGACTATGTATCAGTATTTAAACTGTTACTTTGGGTGATGCTCACTGATAACACTTCAGGTACAACAATGGAAAAGCCAGATGGAGTGGATGACCCATCAGTGAGGACAATGGACTGTGAAAAGCTTGGCCTTCCTGTGGACACGCCATACTGCCACTGACTCATGGACACTAATCCTACAGAGTCAGGTGGTCTTGTCACCTGATACTAAAACATTACCTGGGACTTCTTGTAACTTTCCATTGTGAGAGGGGGTGGGGGTGGGAATCAAGTTTGGGAAACAAAGGATTCCTTGCTTGCCTAAATCCTATTTAAGGGTGGGGAGGAAGGCAAACAGGACTACTCCTCCTCCTCCTCCATGGCCTGTCTGCCCGAGAAGAAAAACTGACAAGGGGGAGTCCAGACTGAGACACATCTAGTCTGAAAAAATATAACTGGAACTCTGAACCACAGAAGCTTTGCAAACTGCCTGCAACAATATCTAGGGTGATAAATATTATTTGTAACCAATTTCTTTAGGGAAACCAGCTGAGTCTGCATGTTTGATTTTATTTGCTTATTAATCTGCTTTGTTCTGTTTGATACCTCTTTTACCACTTAAAATCTGCCTTTTTATAGTTAATAAAATTTGTTTGTTAAACCCAGTTTCTGTAACTTCTAATGGGGGAGCGGGAGAAGTGTGCACACCTCTCCAAACTGAGGAAGGAGGCAAATTTCATAATGTATCTTTGGGTCTGCACTCCAAGGGAGGTGGACATCTGAGTGCTGGAGCAAGTCCCTTATGCTGGTTCTTCCCAGAACTGATCTGCAGGTGGGTGTGGCCCTGCTTGTGTGTGTTAAAGGAGGTTTTAAGAGCCTGGCTCAGCAAGACAGGTTAAAGGGGGCCCATGCTGGCAGAACAGTTAGTCAGTAGCATCTCAGCACATCAGGTGGCTTCCCAAGAGGTTCAACCTGTCATACTTTGATTTAAACTGTTATAACAGTAACTTCATTGATCTCAATATTACTCTAGATCTTCATCATTGAAACTGAATCAGTCTCTAGTTCTCTAACTTCTGCAGAAACTTTCATTAATACTATTTAACAGAAATAGTGCTAGGCTGTTGCAATCATTTTGTATAAAGAAATTTCTATTAACCCAGCACTTGAAAACTGGACTGTCTGTCCTTTTTAATCTCAATTAGAAATGTTGATATTTATAGTCTTCTAAAATGCCAGCACACCCAGTAAAGGTCTCATGTGACAGATTTAATTGCATTTTTTACTCTACATCTTTAAAAAGCATGATACACTCCTAGTCCAGGGACTTGCAAGTAAGGCATGCATTCAACTGTTTTAATGCTAACTTAAACTCATAACTGTTTTAAATAGTAAATTGAGGGAACTGCACTTTTCCTATTATCTCCATATCAATGATGTGAGGCTTTTGCAAGGGTTGACATTTTTTTTCTCCCTAACAGATTTACATTTGTGGTTGTACCACACCATCCTTAATGAGAAGCTGTGTATATATTCTAGGCTAAAAACCACACTAATTCTGAGCTTTAATAAAGAGCATTGGTCATTTGTCTAAATGCCTGGTTCCTGGAACGTTTAGATCTGATTTCAAGGTCTGAGTGCTTGAAGTGTTCATTGACTGCAGTGGGAGCTGCTTTGCTCAATATCTTGCAAGTTCAGACACTAGCTGAAAGGAAGTAATTAAAGCATTTTACTAGTTGAAATAGAAAGGTCCTTTCCACCCTATTGGACAAATTTTCAACTGGCCTGTAACGTTGTGCACACAAATTCTAGATATGCCTGTGTAAATCAGGTTTGTACTTTGTGACCGATTTGCCTATACCTGTGAATGTGGGTTTTTTCATTGAGGCTGTGACTGAATGTGTCTTTGTAAAATGAGGAAGGGAACACTCAAGGCAGTGCCAACTCAAGTGCCCTTAAGCACACAATTCAATTTTCTCATCCTGTTTTGAACATGGTAATGTGCATGGTGTTGCTTTCTCCAGTTGTTGATGGTATTTTCACTACTTTTGGTGCTTTAGTTTTTTTTGAGTGATATATTTGATTTGTGACACTCTGAATTAAAACCTGGTTGTGGTTGGTTTGTTTAAACCAGGAGACATAACATCAGATTCTTCTTTGCTGCAGAAAGCATGTGTGTCACATTTGAAGTGACTTTAGTCCCCAAATACTAAAAGTGGGGACAAAAAAGACACTTGCTGCCACAGAGCAATTTATAATTACATTTGATTTTTGGGGCAACCCAGCATATCTGATGGAGCCTCAAGCTGTGCATGGTATTTGAGATGTGTTGAATTATAGATTAGAGAACTGGAGTCCTCTATAAATAACTGTCTAAAATACCACAGAAATAAGGGTTTGTACAGAATATGAGCAGATGCACCACAAATACACACTACATGGGAAAGGATGAAACAGCTAATGTAAGCAGGCACCACTGTGTATAAAAAGGGTGTGCATGTGGAATTCGGTTAAGCAAAGAAATCTGGGCTGAGTATTCACCTAGTTTACCCCCAAAAGACTTCCTAATGTCAGACCTAGGCTGAACTGGACCCCATAATGAAATTTTTTAGCACAACTGCCTAAAATACCCCACAGAAACCTGAGAAGGTGTTGAAAAGCAGAGCCGTGAGGAGAAAACATTTGTAAATGAGCTGAAAAAGGAAGCTGACATGAGCAGTGCCTTTTTTTATTCATGAGAACATCCTTCCTGTGAGCAATTCCTATATCAGGTGCAACTTTGCTGCCTCCTCAGGTATAGTGTTGGAAGTAATTGGTTACCTAGCTTAAGGGAGGTTTCTATTGTAAGTGCCCTTGAGCTTTACTTCCTGTCCTAAAGTAAAATCTTTCTGACAGTTATTACTGGTTGTACTGTATGATCAGGTGCAAAGGTGATGAGTGCCATGTAAGAACCCAGATAACCATGGAGACATAGGGCTTAAGATCTGTTGGGAGAAGAACCCATAGGTAATACATTCCCTATGATGCAAATAGATCCGCGCTCTCACATTTATAGCAATAAAGTGTACACAGAATGCAGCTATATAGTATTAAATCTAAGAGCTAACCAGCTGGAAGACCTTCAGGCAACTTTGTTCTGCACAATTGCCTGGTGTGTGTGGTTGTGTTGCACACACGGTTGAATTTTCAGATATGGGTCCCTGCTGTAGGTGGTGCCCACATCTGAAAATCTGTCAGCGCTTGAACAATAGTCATTGCTCCATCCTCAGTCACTGAGATTTTGTGGCAGCACTGTTTGGGGTGGTGTTGGTGGGCATAAATAGCATGCTAGTTCAAGTTCATACAGGCTTCTTATCTCGCTGTAGTGCTGGTATTTTAACACTCCTTGGTATTAGCAACACCTTCTTAAACTGGCAGAGATGCCTGATATGGCAACTGACTTGTATAAAACTCTTCTTTGCTTTTGTTTTGAGACTATTGGGAAATAACAGATACTAATACCTTACTGCAGTGCTGCTCAACCTTTAGTACACAGGAGGGCCACAAACCTAAGCACAACCTTGTGCTTCTAGTGATTTTAATAAGATTTAGAGTCCTCTGTATTGATTTATATTTTAAGTTCAGCTTGTTTCATATGTATTTAGATAGGCTGTTGCTATATATAGCATTTTCTTCTTAAAAACAAAGAAACCAGTGCATAAAATGTGTATCAGAATTATAGAAAATGGGGAGGGGGGCGGCGCACAGCGCACATAAAGAGAACACAATGCTAACAAATCCACCATTTGGTATATTGCATTGAAGCAGGCTGTGGGCCTTATGAAATGCTCTGGGCTGTGTAAAGCCCATGGGGCCTGTAGGTTGGACACCCCACCCTTACTGTGACACCCTGCACTCAAGTCCAGCTGCAAACAGAAAATCAGTCTTTCCATGGAAATACAGTGAATTCTTCTTGTCAGCAAGATTTGATTTGTATAGGCCTCTACCATGCACTTCTGTGACTATATTTATACATGATCTGTTTTATGGGGCATTTGTTCCTCTGAGCTTGTTACAGAAGAAATGCTAAAATGTGACTCTTAGTCATAGATTCTAGGACTGGAAGGGACCTCGAGAGGTCATCGAGTCCAGTCCCCTGCCCTCATGGCAGGACCAAATACTGTCTAGACCATCCCTGATAGACATCTATCTAACCTACTCTTAAATATCTCCAGAGATGGAGATTAACTGTTTTGTTGATCAGCATGGTTTATAGGGTGTATTTTAGCATTGAATTGATAGCTTTGCAAACAAATTTGGAAAATCCTATATATTGGAGAAGTACCCCATGTTGCTTGGTATTTATTTGATACTTGAGACTTAAGTAGTCAGTTGCTTTAATTCTGCTTTTTTATTAAGTACCTCTTGAAATAACATGCCATTGTTGAAATACTTTTTGCAGAAAAGTTTTAAAAGGTTCTGAAGGCACTATAATACCTATTCAGATTTGGCTTGCAGAAACGGACTGGCCAGTTCCCCTTTGTCAAGCATCTAATTTTTTTTGGCTATCCCAAGATAAGGGTTTTTATTTAAATAAAAAAAAAAAAAGCCAGATCAAACCTTCATCTCCAAGATATAGATATTGTATAGATCTTCCTTCCCCCTCTCTCTCCCCCCCCCCCCGACTCCTTTAGATGTTTTGTGGGGCTTTTCTTACAGGTACAAGGTCTGGCAAGCAGTCTCCTCCAGAATTAGTGCTGATTTGTGGCACAGATGGCAGGGATATTTGGGCAGTGAGTGGCGCTCATAATTATCCTTGAACATTTGTGCATCATTTTACTACAGCTCCTCAGATCCACTAAATTGACAGGTGAGAAACCAAGGTCCCACCAAGCCCAGATCTCTTGCATCCTTCTACACAACACAGTAGTTCTGGCCATTATGAAATGCTTAATTATAAACACACACTTCCTGTGTTCCATGGGCTTGACACAAAGCTCACAGAGTCTCTAATGGCCTTCGGATTAGGGACTATATTACCACAGTACTTGTGTTTGTATGAATGCTTTCAACTCCACTTTATGTGCATTGCTGCTGGCTGTCAGTTTATTGTCCATAGTATAACTCTAGCTACCTGTCATTCCTCAAACTTGTAGCTATATGCTTGTCTGCACGAGGTTGTATTAACTGAGAAAATGAGGTCAATAGACATGTCTAATTAAGGACAATAGTGCACCCTCAGTTCCATTCACACTTTGTGGAAAAGGGTTCTGACAGCTTTCCTTCTGGCAAGTTTTTATGGCAACAAAATATAAATATTAAACTGAAGGTTCACACTCCTATAGTTTGAAATCAGCAGTTTAGCAAGGCGAGAACAAAAATCAAGGGAACAGGCTAGGCTGAAGCTGTTAATCACTCATATACTAGTAAATAGGTATCACTGAAATTGCAACATACTACTTTTCATAGAACTTGCATTATCAATTTATTAAAAGTACTCAAGGCATTGCTTAGTCACTGCCAGAATAACACTTTTTCCTATATACACTGTCTGCAGAAATCAATCCTTTGAATATATTTGACGTCTTTGCTTTTACAGTAATTCTTTGTTTCTTCCAACATTGTTTTAACCTGCTGACAGTTGGCTTGTTACTTTGCATTAACAATTCCAAATGCAGAGAATCTAGCCTGCAGTTGCTCCTTGATATTGATTTTTTTTTTCCCCTAGCTGCCAGTGTTTAATAGGTTCCAGCACTGACTAGCTTCTTAAGTAGTCTCAGCTTTTGGATTATACTCCCCCTTTTTGAAACTGGCATTTGGTTGCAGCACCTTTCATGATACATTAGCTAAATACATTGAGCAGAGCTAAATCATCCCTTCCCACTACTACTATTTGCTAGTATTCTGCTTGAAATCCACATGCAGTATAAACAAGGGACTTAGACATAAATAAGCTCACCAAGCACTCATATTAATGCAGCATCAAACTCGGAACAAATCTAATGCAAAGTGCAGTCTGTGGAGAATGATTCAACAGGAAGGTGTATTGACAGTCCCATGGAGGAAATTGAAGGGTAACTCACTTGAGCATGTTAGTTTGATGGACATGTAGTCTCTGCCACAGTCCTTCTTGTAGTGACAGCGCAGCCAGTTCAGGAGGCAGAGTCCGTTGCCACACCGTAGTTCTTCTTTTTTACAGGGCAGAATGCTGCCTTCATCTGAAAGGAAGAGAAACAATGGATGACTGTGTTACTGAAGTAGGAAATGCCTGCTGCACAATGCCACAGCTCTTCTGAAAGTCCGTCCTCTTCGCTGTCTCTAAAAGCCCTGTGAGACTGAAAACAGATTTGTCTGTTCTTTGTCAGATAGCAAAAGGGGGGGCCTCTGACTCCGACAAAAGCTTGGTAAATCGTTAATCATTTATACAGTGCTGTAGACCTATGAAGCATTGCACACAGGGAAAATGTGCCCAACAAATCACAGAAGGTAAAATTTTCAAAAGTGTAGTTAGGTTAAGTCAAGTCTGAAAATGGGACATGAGTGTTTTGAAAACTTGCCGGCAGTATTTGTCCTAGTCTATATGCAAAAGGGATGACAGAAAAGAGGATAAACTTAGAGCTATTTTAACTTCCAGGATCATGAAGGGCTGGACTGAGGTAGCCATGGATGGGAACATCTCACAACTCCTTTCCAGTTTGAAAAATAAGGATGGGAACTGAATCTCATAGCATGTGGGCTGAACACCTTTAACATCAGAGAAATGTGCATGTGGACAAATATTAGAGCATAATTCACATTTGGGTTTGGAGATTGTTAGGACAGAGCAGGGTCTGACTTGCCCTTTGATCTCAGCATGCTCAAATGTTTCTCCTACTATGTATAGTGGGGAAGAATGAAGAATCCACTCTCTCCTCAAGACCATCTCTGACCCTAGAGGAGTTTTATAGCTAATTACCCCATCTCTGCATATGTAGGGGAAAGGTTAACTTTGTTTTCCAATGACACAACTGATGGTCCTGTTAAATTCCTCACCCTATCATCTCAATGTGAGGGGGCGAGAATAGCTCAGGGCATGTCTACTCTACAAATGCCCCAGCAGCACAGCTGGGGCACAGCAGCTCTGCTGCTATAGTGTAGACTCTTGCTACAGCAATGGAAGGGGTTTTTGGTTGTATTTAAACCACCCCTTGAGAGGTGGTAGGTAGGTTAAGGGAAGAAGTCTTCTGTTGACGTAGCTGCATCTATAGTGGGAGTGAGGTTGACCTATCTGTTCCACAGGGCAAGACACTTTTCACAATCCTGGGTGAAGCAGCTAGGTTGACCTTTAGTTTTAGGTGTAGAGAAGGCCTTTGTTTCCAGTCACTATGAAGAAGCAGAAATTTGGCTAATAGGGCCCCAACAATTCTAAATGATGACAAATTAGTCATGTGGCGTTCAGGTTAAGAAATGAGTAAGTTTGGGTCAGCATTTATTGTCACTGAACACAGTCATGCATCCCTAGTCAGAATGTTCTGAGTTGTGTAACTAGAACAGAGTGGCTATTGCAGAAGCAGTGAATACAAATACATGTTTATCTCTTCAATGTGACCATTTTAATGGATACTCCTAAACAAGCACTTGAATAGATACTTGCTCGCACCACTGTCTGGGGAGCAGGCACTCTTCAGATCCTTGTTTTGTGTGCAAAATTAATGCTTATACCCATGTGCAGGGGAAAATATTTACTATTCATCCTTACTTATTCTCCTGTTTTTGAAATGTTACTCTTCCAATTGAGAGAGAGAAACAACACTGTCATGTAGACTACCAGTCATACCCTGCAAATGGTGCTGAAGAGACTAGTTTGAGTTTATAATCTGTCCAGACTCCTTTTGTTCAATATTTGTGGAGCACAAATAGATTCACAGAAATCAGGATGAATGTGCATACAATTCAGAACTTGTGCACAAAAATCCAGCTTCAGTAGTACAGCTGGTCATGTTTTCATTGAAGATGAGAGGAGAATGTCTGAAAGGTGTAAGTAATGCACATGCTTTGGTAAAAGTTTTAACTGGAGAAGAGGCACCTTATTTACCACTTAACTGGTGTCCATTATCGCTCTACTGCTAACTGAATTAAATAGTAGGATTCTGATGTTTAGTAATGAAGAGCACTAGGAATAGAAAACCAATAGTTTACTTTGGCACTTTTGGTGTCTATCCTATACCCTAAAACTGAATTCAAGTCACTTGTATATCACCAGCTTTAACACACCAAATAAGCCAGACCCCACCTTGAAAATACCAGATCCTAGAAGCAAAGGAACAGAAAAAACAAGGTGCAAACTGGCATCCAGCTGAACAAAGGCATTCTGACTAAAGACTTTTGTTTGTTCTCCAATATTCTTAATTCAGAGCCTGTGTGTCAGCTTTCATAGCAGGAAAACCCTGCAGTTGAGTAATTGTGCATGATTTCCAATTCTCCACACAGCTGCTTCATTGGAAAATGTCAGAACCCACAAATGCATTTATAAATAGCACCAGCACTGAAAGAACACTTTTACTATATGTATTAGACCATACACTTGTAACCTGGCACTGCTTCCATCTACAGGGTAATAATCAAATTTTGTTTTGCAATTCTAGCACATCTTGGATAACGTTTTCTGAACAGCTACCATACTTGTGGCAGGTACTTGAAACATGAACTTTGGGAACCTGGGCATTTCCCAAACAGAAGAGAATTCACTGCAATCTAAAGGCTTTTTAATTTTTTTTCTGAAGGAGCTAAAATACTTAAGTGAAGGCTAATGGAACTTACAGGATCTATTCCACCCCAGGTGGGAAGAGATCAGGCCCATTGACTTCACACAGGTCTAAGCTCAGAAACTTGCATGCAGACATTCTGAGGTGGTCAGGGAAAATGCTAACAATTATTCTGAAATATGAAAGGTGTGTGCATGCATACACATTCCCAGAGCATTATTCCATAGACTCCCCATTTATTTCAAGATCTAGTTTTAAGATGTCCTATTTTTTTAAACATTCTCAGCTTGTTCCAGCCCAACAGGTTTCACTGCCCCTCATTGCTCCACTTCCAGTTGTCCAACACTAAGTTCCTTTCTGTAACTCCAATAGTTGTACAGCTGTTGATGCAAAAGCATTGGCCTCAGCTTTTCCATAGTCAGGAACTGCAATCTTCCCTCTACACTACAAAGATTCTCTGCTTGATTGAAATGTCACCTGAAAACATAGCCATTGTATAGGCAAGGGAGAAGTTCTAAATGTCTTTCTTTTGGCTATTAGTTGTTTGGGATACAGTGCATAGGAAAGATGCTATTAAAAACTGAACTGTGGTATAATGGAGAGGAGAGCTGTTAGGCTTGTGAGCTATAAGGAATGGTATGGGCAAAATGAGCTTCCTTGTCCTGAGAAGCAATGAAGGCCAGTGACACCTAAAAGGGCAGGCAAAACTAACTCTTGCAAAGGTTGGTTTTTAGTCAATCTACAATAGGAGACTCTCTCCAAACAGCAGAGGCAGCCTATCCACTCCAAGGGGCTTCTATTGCTGCAATTTATCTAGTGGGGGGGGTGGGGGCGGGGTGGGAGGTGAAGGCACTGTTTGAGGACAAAATATGGATAAGGGGCTAAATTCTGTTCTCACTTACACTGGGGGAACTCCACTGAGGATGGAGTTACTCCAGTGATAGTTGGGCACCAAAGGGTGACTGTCTCAAATAATTTGAGACATTCTAATATAACGGCTCAATCTTAGTACTGACAAGAAAACTGGAGATGCTGAACTTCCATTGTAATCAATTTTTTTACCCAGTTCACTTAATTTCATGTGCCTTCTGAAGTCACAAGGGTCTTGATTAAAAATACAGCACTCTAAGTGTTTAGATGAAATTATGCCACCAAAATTGGTGGATTGGTCTTGTTTCTTGACATCTGGTAAACAGCCATTTCCATTCCTGGGCACTGTAGTCCTCTCCTGTATTTCTGGCTGCTTTTTTTTTTTAATTTGTATTAATCTTTCTCTTGGCTACCTGGAGCAAGCACTGGAGCAGAGACTTCAGCTGGGCATCATGTTGCAGAACCCAGTCATTTCTCAGTATTTTGAAATTTGATCTCACATCTGAGATACATGCAGGAATCACTGAGTGAAATTCTGTGGCCTATGTTACACAGGAGGCCAGACTAGATGATTGTATTGGGCCCTTCTGGCCTTAAGTCATTTAAATGTTGTTCATTTAAATAGGGCAAATATTAAATGGTGTCATAAAAAGGGGTGGTAAATACTGAGAAGTGATGTGCATTGAATAGCTTTGTGCTCAGTGCAAATCCAAACAATGTATCTTACTTCCCCCACCATGGTTACTGCCTGAAAAGGAATCAGCTTGGTACAATTTACATAATATCTAATTACCAAGTAATAGTGACCTTGATTAATGTATTGCTGACTGTGAGTAGCCAACATTTGTGTGGATACAGTACAAGGACAGTATATATACTTAACACTCTGAGCATAGAAACACCATATTTTAATACACTAAGTGAATGGAATTCTAATTCCCAAAGGCATTTTCCTTTCTGAAACAAACATAAACTGTAACAGAAAGGTGTAATAAAAATGTTCAATTGCCAGTACATAATACTCTGGAGAGGTGCAATGCTTCTTGACAGTGACTTCACTAGTCATATGATAGGTGTCACTCAGATTCTTATTCACATTTTTATTCAGTGGTGGCAGACTCAGAAACAATGCAAATTCATGCAGTACTTGGTGCATCTGATTAGCAAAAAGTCCTAGAATTCAGCCTTCAAATCAATGTAGCACCACTGATGCTACCCCAGTTTGCTCTGGTTGAGGATCTGGCCTCTAGACACTATATAATCATAGGGTGTATTTGAAATTTATTAAACAACATAGGTGATTCAGTATTGATTTTGATATTTTTGGGTTCAAGCACTGCGTTTGTTTCAGCAAGGGGTGATTTTTGGCTTTGATTATTGGGTAGCTAGTGAATCTTATCCAAACTGAAGATCAAACTGACTTGGTACATGACCTAATGTGTGGTGTGAGCAACAAATTGCTTTCTCAGCTGATGGTTTTTATCTTGGAACAAACTAAGTGAATCTCCCTTCTGATGGATGATCAGCTTTTTCCAGAGGTTCCAGGCAGCTGGAGAACAAGCCCGGCAAGTCTCTCGGGTGGAGCAGCTCCAGCCTATAACCCCACATAATTAATCTGCCTCCCTGAAACTCTAGAAGTACTAAGCAGAGCTGGATGGATAATGAACTTTATCTCCCCCAGGATGTAAATTCCAACACCAGGAGACTGTTCATCCCAATCAGCACAAAAAGCTGAACATTTTCATAGTACAGAAATTCTGAAACTTCAGTTTGGAAACATTGCAACTACTGTATTGAAATGCTTGCACATTGAAGCATTATAAAATTATATATCAGTAAAAACTGGAGCTGAAACTAAATACTCTATTTTGAAACTTTCCATAGAAAACTTAGCAAAATTGACACATTCCCTTGAAATACTGTACTTTGCTACAATTCACCCAGTGCAGACATTAAGCCAGCTCGGTCCATAGCACTATGGGAGTTCTTGGTAGCATAGCTGCCATAACTTAGATAGTGGCCCCTTCCCACCTCTCCTGGTCTGAGAGTTCTGCACTGCACTTGACTGTCCCTTTAACTTAAGTACCCTATACAAGGTCTATAAAACCTTTTAGCCTTGTAAAAATTCATCCCTAGCTGGTAGTGAATGAGTTGTTGCCATCTGATTTGGTTGTTGGGGAAATAACTGGTATTTCCTATAGCTTTATTTGAAACCCTGAAGTTGACTAATCTGGACTGTCAGTCTGAAGGTTAGAGTAAACACTGAATTCTCAGGATTGGAACAACTTTCAATTGTCAATAAGTGTCTGTGTCAAATTGACAACTGGGATGTAGATGATCTACCCAAAAGTTGAAAAACTATTCCATGCTATTAAAATAAGAACTGTATGTTGTATATCTTGCTGTAGAAGAATACATAAATGGATGATGCAATTACCATAAAAATCCCTTTTATTCAAATGATAAATTGGATTATATCTGATTTAATTGTGTACTTGCTTTGTCAACCAGCTGAGTCTGAAAATGTGCTGATTACTCACCATAGTTAAAGGAACACTATCTGATTTAAAATCATGGCCCTGACTTTCAGCTGTGTTCTTGCACTGTAGCCAGTGATGGGAGGGTCTCACCAGTATAGAGGGAATCCTCTAGGGATGCAGAGATAGTGTAAGATAGTGTAAGGTTCAGCCGATTGCGGCTCCCACTGGCCGTGGTTTGCCATGCCACGCCAATGGGGGCGGCGGGAAGCAGCAGGAAACGCATCCCTCGGCCCGTGCCACTTCCCGCCGCCCCCATTGGCCTGAGATGGCGAACCACGGCCAGTGGGAGCCGCGATCGACCGAACGTGCGGACACAGCAGGTAACCACACTGGCCTGGCCCGCCAGAGTGCTTATCCTAGCAAGCTGCGTGCCAGAGGTTGCTGACCCCCGAGCTAGTGCAATGGGGCATGATCCTGCTTGGGAGGGAGGCAGCTTTGGCTGCTACTGCAATCCAAACAGTAAATCACAATGAAGACCCGCTATCAAACTGTACTTAAATCTAAAGGTGAAGACTGAAGGACCCAATCCTGAAGCAAAGCTCAATGAGATTTTTTTTTTTAGCCTTAAATGCTTTAGGATTGGGCACTAAATGTCAAGTGTTTAATGTAACCCTCTAGTCGGTGTGTCATGTGTTCACCTCTGTTCCAAATTCACAGAAGTTAGAAGTTTATTGCAGCTCTTCATTTAACAGCCTGGGCCTAAAGCTGAAGCTGTAGAGACTCCAAGGTTTTAGTTCTGGAGGTCCCTGGTTCAATCCTTAATGTCTGCCATCCAAGTGGTGGGCATAGCTTATTCAGGATTCAAAAATAAGAAGCAACGTTACCCTTTGCAAATAAATCAAACTGGAAGCCCAGGGAGGTGCTGTGTTGGTTGTAAAAAGTCTGACTTCCTAAAGCATAACTTTGCATTTTTTGGCACATCTCTGCACTTATTGGTTTTGTCTGAGGCCAGCAGTGCAAGGCAACACAAACGCTTTTCTAGCGTGTTTGGTCTGACTGGAGCAATTGCAAGAAAGCTTGCTCTTACGATGAATTTGGCAGACTCAAGACACCGGGATAAGCATCCCAGTTTTAGAGTACTTATCTGAACCAAACCTCCCACCCTTTCATAACTCTAAACACAATTAACAATCCAGCTATTTTGAAAATCCTGTGCAGAAACACAAATGAGATGCTTTGGGAACTGTTTTACAGCACTTCCCACATATAGTATGTGAGGCTAGTGGGGCACTTCATCAGAGGTGCTAGGATTCACACCAACCTTGGAACTATATTCACTGAGAAACCAGAGGGGAAGGAGCAGCATGCCAACAGGCCCCCGTGTGGGACTTCTGGCAAACAAAAGGAGGTACAGTATGAGAGGATGTCAGTCTTCAGCAGAGATGTTCCCATCCTCTTCCCCATTATTTACATCCATGCTAGCAATATAATTACAAGGGAAAAAAAATAGATGGTGAAGTGTAAGAAGCCCAATGAGGTTGAAAGGAAATGTTACAGAGAAACTACAAGGGGGACAAATAAGGAGCAAAAACTCCCTACACTGACCATGATGGAGGGAAAATTGCCCTCCCTAGGTTTATCCTGATTCCATGCTGCTTTGTCCTGTATTCTGGAACCTTCTCCTCCTCCCGTCCCCCTCCCCCTCCCCCACTTAAGCTATGCAGCATACATGTGCCAGCATCTCTGACAGAATTAAGTGGGTGGGCTGGAAATGCAATCCCCTCCAAACCTGCAGGGTCAGGGGAAATCTGCATTTCTGTACAGACTACTCTGTGCCTGGAGTTTTCTGGCCCCTGGGAAAAAATAACATCTTGCTCTTATAACACAGGCAATCCAGACTGAAATATAGGCTAGAAACAGTCAGGAGATTCTAGGAAAACTGCTAAGAGCCTGCAGGCAGGAGGACAATAGCTGGAAAAGGGAACCCTGATTTCAGGAGACATTAACCGAATAGTGGCTGAAATGAAAATAATAGGAGGGCAAATGAATGGTGTGTATATAGGGAAGGGCTCTAACTTCTCAGTAGTGGGTGAAGGACATGTTTGACAGTCTGCACTTGGATTACAAGCACTCTGGGGATGCAACCATTCTGTCAGAACACTGGAGCCTGGAGGGTGAGTGGCGGGGGAGGGGGGGCACTGCAACAACCACCATTGGTACCCTGCCCAGGAGGAAGGCTGGAGAGAGCATGCCTGCATCCTCCCCATGGATGTTCCATGTGTTCTCTGTATCAGGCAATAGGATGGTGCAGATAGTTCCAAGTGTGCTGGCCAAGCTCCATGGATTTGTATGTAAGGAGAGGGGAATGACCCCCACCTTTTCCCTATCCCACTTCTGAGTGCTTTGCTCCCAGGGGAGAGGGAGTGAGCAACTTCTGCTCTTCCCAAAGCAAAGGGCCAGTTGGGGGAAGCCTTTCTGTGGTCCCACAAAGGGAGCGGGCATGAGGCTTTTTACACATCCCTTACAGAGAACACAGTTCCAGTCCATCCCTTCCATGAAATAGGAAATAGATCTGACAGAGACAGGGAAAAAGCCCCGCCCCCTCACCAAAATAGTGGATGCATTATAAGGATCTCTTCTTTGGGCATGGAACATGTTGCTGGAGACAACCAAAGCTGTGAGCCACTACTACCCCTCTGCCTCAGCAAGAGCGAACCTAGCTAGAGGTCAGACAGTCGGCTCCCGACAACTCCAGTGTACCATCCTCACCAGCAAACTCCTTAAGGCTCTCCTGACCCATACCTGACCTGACAAGTGAAAATCAGTGAATTCCAGGCTCAGTTTCTCAACTGTTCCTCTGCAATGCACAGCTCCTGTCACTGATCATTCACGAAGATATTAAATTCATTGCCCTCTTAAATTTATGTTGTAATGTACTGACTCTTTAACTGAGGCAAATACACACTTCTCTTTAAGCACAGCACTGAGTTGATTTATAACAAGTTGATTAACAAAAGGACATAGGCTAAGTGATACCAATTAGCAGGGATAAAGGTAGAAATGGTTACAATCAAATAGATAAAAGACAAACTTAATCTAGCAAGATGCAGTCTTTGTTCAAGATGGTTTCTCTCACCCACAGTCTCCTTTCTAGCTTTGACTGGCCAGGCTGCCCAGGATCTGTCACAGAGATGAAATCACTTGGTTCCTTTGTCTCCTAAGGCAAAGGATAAAGATGGTCTCTGCTCCTTTAGCCCTAAAGGGATGTCTTTATTTCACAAGTCAGGAAGCCCCCTGCCATATGCACCCTTATAACATGCAGTATGGCAAGGGGGAAACAAACTGTAGGGAGGCGCAGGGTAGTATGTGAGCAGGAAAGGTACAAAATCCCTTTCTTTGTATAGCTGTCTCAAGTCTCTTTGCAAAACATCCACCTGTAAAAAGGAGTTTCAATCGAGGAGCATAGGGAGCAGTTGCTCCGAGTGACCCCATCCATTGCAGATTAGTTATTGCAGCTCAGGTCTGGCAAAACCTGCATTCCTCCTCACTTCTGTGGACGTGGATGATTTCTGCTGTGGTGGCAGTGGGGTGGCTTTGCTTTGCATGGAGAGTGGGGCAAGATTTGGGGAACATATACATGCTGCCTGCTCCCCCTGGCAGCACAGTTCCATAGGGCTCCTTGGATGGGTGGAGGCTGGAAATGGCTGATACTGGTGGATCTGTTTGGTGATTCAGTCACCTATGCATTTCTACCATACATTGTGCACTGAGATAAGAATGCAGAGACTTGCAGCAACCTCTGCTCTTCCTCTGACTGCTTAAGTAGTATACAATAGCCACTGGATCCATGAAACCACTGATTCACAGGCCTCACTCAGGTATATCTCCAAGTTAATGTTTGAGCTGGAGCACAGGGAGCCTTGTGCTTGTCAGGCTTCTGTCAGGCTCCTTGATTCCTGGGCAGGGTGACTGCATCAATTTTACTATAGAGGAGGGCCCACAGAGGCTGGAGGGATGGGAAGAAGCAGGATTTGTCACCAGGAGCAGAAGCTGAGCCTGCAGTCATGGCTGCAGAGTGACTGTTTTGTTTGCTTGATAAGGATTTGGTTGTTCACGAGTTAATGCTTATTCAACCTTCATCCTCTTCATGGAGTCACAGAGCACAGCTGGCAGCCCTGTAGTCAATGACAACACAGCCTGAAGCCAGCTGTGCTGCTGCTCTGTGTATGTGGGGACTCAAGTGGAGCACTGAGGCGATGGTCTCCTGAATGTCTATTCAAGGATATGTAGGATTAGGGGCAGGATATTCTGCAGAATTTTCTCAGTAGTGGGGTGTGTGTGTGTGTGTTTTTTTTTTTTTTTTTTAAATGGCCTTGCCCTTTGCTGTATTCATCTTCATGCACCCGGGGACAAAGCCACAGAATTTCTGAATGTGTCCCTTTACGTTTTTGAAGCTAATTCTTTTAAGGGCAAGTTTTCAAAACCTGCAAAGTTCAAGATGAGGCAATCAAAGAATTTTTTTTTTAATCAGGCCTGTCCGCCTGCCTGCCTAACTTGTGCATGCAGCTATCCTGATTAACACCTGTCACTTTGGCCTTTTGACTTGTGTTCATAAGCTGAATAATTGCATCTGCAGACTAGGTATACAACTGCACATGTATCTCTGCCTGCTTTTAAATTATTTCTTCAGAGGGGGTCACTGGGAAGTGAAAAAGGAAGTGACTTGAGGGGAGGAAAGTGAGCTCGAAGACTGTGTCCTGCTTGCCTAGCTATGTGAACAACTTTGGCCCATGTTCACCTAACTATCAAGAGAATGGGGCTGAGGTTCATGACTGCAGACTAAACTGAAACTATTTAAAGTTATTTGTAGAACTGGTTTGAATTTCTCCCCTCATTTCCATCTGTCTTCAATAGAAAAGCTTTTGGTTTTTCAATAAAAAGTTAAACTTCTTTTCAGATGGCAAACTTTTTAATTGAAAACTTGAAACTCTGGGCAGAAACCAAACACTTTGTGGAAAAACTTTCATTTGACAGAAAAATAGGTTTTAGACTAACTTTTTTTTTTATGGAAGGCTTTCTATCAGCCCTGTTAATGTGAAATTCAAGTCAAATGCTTCACCCAGTCATACTCCTGAATTTTAATCTAATCTCTGAGCTCTTGACCACCAAGCTGGAGGTCAGGGGCTGGCTCTCCTGTTCTGGTTTTGACCAGAGATTGCATCCTGGACCTGAGAACTTTCCTAATGGAAATTTTTGGCTATGATAAATCCAATATTTTTCTCACATGCACAAAACTGTCATCAATATTTTGTTAGGAGGTGGAGTCAAGACTCTAGTCACTCTGACCCACCTGCTCAGGAGGGTGAGTAGCAACCCTGTGGAGCTTGCATCATGCAGAAACATTAGACTGGCCATGGCCAAACCAGAAATTCAGACTATCTCCAATTATACAAGTTAGGTACAGAAGAGTTTTACAATTCTCATTACAAGCATTATCCTAATTAAAAGCAATTACGAAGGAGTAGTCTGGCTGAACTCTGCTCCGTACATGATCCTTTGTGCAAAGGTGGAAGGGGAAACAAAGTTGGCTTAAAGATAGAATAGCACCAGGGCTGCTCTATAATAAGCTGACTCCATCAGCACCACTGCACTAGGACCCTCTGCTAGCCTAGATTCCACGGGCACACAAGGTACTCTAGACAAGCTCTTTTGTACACCAGCCAACAATTGCCTACTGCAAGGGGTTGACAGGAGAACGGGGAAGAAACCTGCATTGTCACTATCTGTGCTGTACTTGCTATATGGATATACAGAGGATCTCTGTCTCCAGGGCTGCCAGTCTGGCAACTTTCACAAGTATGAAGTTCTATTCAAAAGTTATTTTTAAATCTCTCTTGACTAGGATTTTATCCTCAGTGTCATTAGAAAATGGTGCATTGCACACGTGTGGTTTATCTCAAGCATGAATTTCAATAGTCATTACAGCATGGGCTTCTCTGGTTTACATGGCCAGGAAATTTAATTCCTTCTACACTGCTGTAACGCTTTTTGCTGTAACTCTGGGATCAAGGCCTACCAGTATGCAGGGATCTAATGCAGTAAAACGCAGACAAATACCGGTACATATTTCTTCTGGAGTGATGGAGATGGAGTTTGGAGGGACTAGGGAGGGGAACATGACGGAATCCTGCTAGGGGAGGGAGTAGGAAAAAATCTCTGGGGGAGAACAGGGATGAAGAAACTACTTTGAGGGGGAGAATATCAAGGAATGTGGGGATGAGGAATGGATGGAAAGTGTGTGCATTATGACAGGGACTCCAAAGGTTTAACAGATCTGGATCATATAGGTAGACTAGTGCTATGTACTTGAACTGTGAATATCATGCACAGTTAGCTGAATGCAAAAATTCATTAGAAAATGACTAAACAGTACTTACTCAAACACTGAAGCAAGTACATGTTATAATTAGTTTCTTATGGCCACAGGTTTCCCATGACATTGGATGGTTTTTTTTATCAGTCCTGTTTTCTTAAGCAGTCATTTAGTAGCTTTAATAAGGTGAGCTTTTAGAGTTGTCCATATCTTTTGGAAGGCCACTGTTGGAGGCCCTTCCCCTTTTTAAAAAAAATCTGATATTGTTTGGGTGATGGTGGTTGACCAATATCATCAGCAATGTTCAGTCAATATCTGCTGGTCTTGAATTTGCTTTACAGCCCTAGTCTGGCATGTTTTTGCTAGGAGTTCAGGTTCAAAGCCAAACTGAAGTTATAGCAAATACTTAAACTCTGAAAGTCAGCGACTTTGATCTCTTTAGATTTGCCAAGTAATCAGCTTTATGGGTCAAATTCTGCTCTCTGTTGCAGCAGGGCCCAATCCTGCAAATCTTAACAAGAACAACTTTTCTTACTGTAGTCCCACTGAGCTCACTGTTCAGGGTAGCATGCTCTAAGGTTCATAGTTTTCCAGGCCCTAAATGTGGAGTAGTTCCACTGACTACGTAACTGAAAGCAGAATTTGCCCATTGTCAGTCTCTCAAACTTCAGACCTAAACTGAATTATTCTTACCATGATGATGGTCCAGTTCTTGTTTTTGTTATAGAAGAGTTGATCTATTTACATTATTTCAGCAATACTTTCTCTGTGGAAAAAATGTCAGTCATCCTTCATATGTCTTTGTCTTCACTTTTCTTTGCTTAGTAGGGTCCTGATCCAGCATCAGAACCTGTTAGCATGGATTTCTACATCCATCTGGATTCCCATGCTAGATTTAGGGCCTTAAAGTTAATACTCCCCTGTTAAGATTTTTCATGCAATGACTACCCAAAAATAAAAATAAAATAAAATAAATTTTAAATGGTCATTTTGTAGACACTTCTCTTCTGACAGTAACTGTCAAAAATGGTGTGGAATTTCTGAAACCACAGGCAGCTTAATGTCCGCCTAGCCAGATTGCAAATCAGTTTTGTCAGGAAAGGGCTTATGTTTTGTTGTGGCTGAAGACGTTTTAAATAGCAGAAAAGAAGGCAAATATATCTAAAGAATTCGAGACTTTAAAAGTAACAATTTTACAGGCTTTGTTCTCAGGCAAATGTCCCTGACTTCAATGAGTTTTTTGCCAGAGTAAGGATTGAAGGATTTGACCTTTAAATAAATGAGACCTTTAAATAATGGCACAGTTCTGTTAACACAATTGTTTTCTTAGGCAGAAAGCTATTTGCTCTTTACTGGATTGATACCTTATCTTCTAGAAGACTTTAAATATATTTGTACAACTGTACATGACTGCAAGCATGCCATGAAAGCAGTTTTTTAAAAAGGATTACTTACAGAGATTGGAATAATTGCTGCCTATTCCAATGTGGATGGAGCTTCCAGAGATGAGAGGAAGATGTAAGAAAAGAACTAAGGAGGGAAATAAAAAGAGTCCTTAATAGCAGTTTTGTCTCAGAGCCAGATGTCATTTGATGACACAAGTTGTTGCTAAAGTGCACCCACTCTCTAGTGACAGAGCTGTATATTTCAGATTGTGAATCTACAACAGATGCAGTTTGAGTGTGTAAATAAAATGAGTTGTTGCTTCGAATTTCCTAGGAATCAGTCTATTTTTAGGAAGTGCTATTATACAAGACTTTAGTGCCTCAAGGATTCCAAAAAGCCATGTTTAGACAACACTGTCATGCAAATAGACTAATTATTATTGTTAAGCATTTTGTCAATTACTGAAATGGGCACCTACACTGGCAAGGCAAAATAATGCTTTCCTAACTTGCTTACATAAACTAGCTGTGTGCCAAAGTGGGGCTGGAATAGTAAAATGTATCCTGGAATGTATACAAAATTTCCCACTATTTATTTTAAATATTAAACTACTTTAAAGACTTAAATTTAAATAAAATACAAGTGTACACTATATAGGCAACAAAATACACACACAAAAAAGTAGCCTAAATCATAAAAGATGTCTTCTTAAGAAGACAATTCAGTTTCTCTATTATTACACAGAAAACAAGCATAACTAGATTTAAAAAAAATTAACTGCTTTGCAGATTAAACTATATTAAGTATCTCCCTCCCTCTATCCTCAACTGCTAGCCCTCTCAAACTATTTTATAACTAGCATAGAAATATTTCTAATCTTGTCTCCTTAGCTAGAAAGAGAGAAAGACCCCACTCTGCATTTCTTGGGAAAGGCGCATCGCCCCTTCAATAAACGGAGCAGGGCCCCTCTGTCTAACACTTTTTGGCGGAGGGGGGGCGAGGAGATGAGTGTCTAACACATCTCAAAGTTCCCCCATCACCCCTCCACGCTGGTGCTGTCCCCTAATGAGGGGTGGGGGGCAGGAGGGAGGCGCCGCGCCGCGCCGCTTGCTCCCTCCCCGGTGTCGGCCGAAGAACGCCCCTGCCCGCCCGCCCTGGGGCTCCGGGCTGCCGCCCGCGCTGTGCCTAGGCGGGGCGGCGGGGCTGCGCGGGGAGTGACGGGTTCCCCCCGGGGGTGGCGATGCCCCTGCAGGGCGGTGACCCCCGTGGAGCGCTGGGGCGAGGGGCAGCCCAGGGCACCGCGCCCCCATCCCTTACCCGAGCACACACAGGCGGCCGCGCTCTCCATGCGCCTCGGCGACAGCTGGCGGGGCTCCCAGGCGGCTCATGGGCGGCGGAGCAGCAGCGGCGGCGGCGGCGGGGGAAGAGGCGAGCGCGGCTCCCAGGCGCTGACGCTCCCCGCCGCCTCCTCGGGTCGGGCGGGCTGGCGCAGCAGCGGGCGGCCCGGCAGGGACCAGGCGCCCATGGAGTCTGCGGGCGGGGGGCGGCGAGTGACCTCAGCCCGGCAGGGCCAGCAGGCGGCGGCGGCGGCGGGTCCTCCCAATGGCCGGGGCCATCGCTGTCATCCTCCCGGGGAACGGGGGGCGGTGCCAGCAGCGCGGGGTGCTCGCTGCCTGCCCGCCCGCGGAGCCCGGGATCCCGCACCGCGAGGGCAAGAGCAGCCGCGGCGCGGAGAGCGGAGCCCGGATCACCCCGCGCAGCGCTCGTCCTCCGGGAAGGTCGCACGGTACCGGAGGCGGAGTGCGGCGGGGACTTGCCCAGCGCCAGGCGGGGCGTGTAACAGCGAAGGGCTGGTCCGGCACCCAGGCTCTGCGCTGAGCATCCGCCCGCTAATCCTCAAAGGCGCCGGGGGTGCTGAGCGCCTCGCAGAGTTTGGCTCCATGATTTTGTATCTCTCCAACTAGCTTCCTCCGGCACCAGTGCTTGCTTTCTGTTCCCTCCCCCCGCTCATGAAACCCAGCCTTGGGCTAGGGGGTTACTGGCAGAACATTTCTTTTTAGGTGTGGGGAGGGGGGGGGGCGACACATCACTTCGCTCTCCATGTTTCCCCTTTTCGTCCCCTCCTGCTCTCACTGTCACTTTCGGGGAGAGGGTTGAAAAGGTTCTGCTTTGTTTGTAAATACTCCGTGATTTTCTTGCTCTGATAAGGTGCTGAACGCATGGTCAACCTGTGGAAATCGTTGCCAGGGGATGTAATTTGTGAAAGCCAAAGGTATAACTAGGTTAAAAAAAAGAACTAGAGAAATGGAGGATAGATCCATTAATAGCTGTTACCCAAGATAGTCAGGGGTGCAACCCCATGTTCCAGGTGTCCCTAAACCACCAGCTGCCAGAAGCTGGGACTGGGCAACACAGGATGATTATTGCACTCGATTATTGCTCTGTTCTGTTAATTCCCTCTGAAGCCTCTGGCACTGTCTGCTGTCAGAATACAGGCTACTGGGCTTAGATGGACCTTTGGTCTGACTTAATATGGCCATTCTTCTGTTCTTATTGACAACCCAGAAGCCTGAACAGTTTGAATCCAACCAGGGTCCACTCTGATAGGTGCTGTATAAATATAGGTGTAGACACTGGCCCTACTTTATTTATTATTGACTAAAAGTCAGCTAAAAGGGACAGAACTGTGGAAATAAGTAAACATCAAGGAGGGAAAGGAATTGTTTGGGTGGTGCAAGGGATTATGAGAGTAACTGGATTAAATTAAGAAAGAAGAAATTTAGGCTGAATATCAGCAAAAAACAAAACACTTTCTAATGGTGAGATCCATTGCAAGGCCGGCTTTGGGCCGATTCCCCCGAATTGAGCCCTGCGCCTAAGAGGGCCCCACGTCCGTGCCTAAGGCCACGTCTATACTTACCGTCGTCGGGCGGCAGGCGTTCGTTTTCGACTTCTTCGATTCGAACTCTGATCTATCTAGTGAAGGGCCGATTTTGAATAATAAGCGGTGGGTCTGATCTAGGCGATAGTTCGAACCCGGCGCTGAGTTTTTGTTTGAACGTAGTCCACCCGGCAGGAGAGGCGAGTCGACGACCTTGCCCGAGGAGGCCCGCGGTCGCGCGGGGGCGCCTGATTAGTTCGGGTAGATAGAATCCTTAGTTTCAGCTCCTTGTCGCTCACGCTGTACGTGGACCTAATTAGAATTAGGTGTAGTAGGCTAAGAGGTCCTCATGCCCTAAAGAAGAGCGGAAGTCCAGTCTTCGGCGGCACTTTGGCAGTGGGTCCTTCACTTGCTCTGGGTCTTCGGCAGCATTTCCGCGGCAGGTCCTTCAGTGCCATGGAAGACCCGGAGCGAGTGAAGGACCCACTGCCAAAGTGCCGCTGAAGACCCAGACCACCGCTGGGTATTCAAATCGGGCCCCACACTTCCTACAGCCGGTCCTGTCTATTGGATCATAGAAAAGTCTCCCAGGGCAAGCAGGGAAGCCCCAATACAAGAGACATTTAAAGTAATAAGTTCTAGAATATATACTGTAGTAAACACATCTGCTTTAGTAATTCTGTTTCCTGTTAACCTGTGTACATACCCAAGCCTGTGAACAATTATTGCTGTATATGTGATACTTGTTGAGCGTTCTACTCATGCGAGCAAGCAGCAATGAGAATTGACTAAGTTACCTAACCCTGAATGATGCCTTCCACCTCCTCCCACACTTTTGACTAGTTCTGTGGTTCTATGAACAACTTCCCTGATATTTCAACAACTTCTTTAGGCCCAGTGCTTGAGCTGTCTGAATTTCTCATTGGTTCCATGGTGATGTTCTTAGGATTCTCATGAAGTTTGCAAATGGTCCCAACTTTGGGAATTTTAAGATTTGTTTACCAGATGGGTAGCTTGCTGCTGCTCTAGGTTTCTTTTTACCTAAGTAGCCAATGATTTATTAAGCTTTGTTGAACTTCAGTTTGTCTCATGGCCTTTGGAAGTATATTTCATTCTCTATCATTGGTGACTTGTCTCGGTGACACTGTACATTTTGTGTAATTCCCAGAAACACTGGCTGTGAGATGCTGAAGAGCATCAACTCACTGATTTCCGTAGGTGGGAGAGGGCTGTCAGCACCACAGAGGACAGGGCCCCCTGAAAACAATCCTGTCTCTTCTGTATTGTGTTTATACAGTGCCTAGCACAATGAGGCCTCTAAGAGCTATTGTAATACACTTACATAATATTGTCAACAAATACCCCCATCCTAAAATTCACCCCTGAAAAGTCAGTTGCTAACTTGTAACATCTTCCTCAGTCTATGCTGTCTAGAGATTTGCATCCTGTCTTGGTAGAACAGGTACAAATTATGACTTGTGCTCATAAAAGGTATGTCTACACTCCAGCTCGGAGTGTGTCTCTGAGGCAAATGCTAACTCTGTTCAAGCAGTGTGGACATTGCAGCACAAGTTAGCCCCCCAAATACAAGCTTGCCTGACCCCCGGTTCCCAACTCAGGTTGCTAGCCCATGTCACAGTGTTCACACTGCGATTTTTAGTGCACTCGTTCAAGCGGACGTTCAGTGTGTGTCTCAAGCAGAGCTAGTGCATATTTTATCTACTCGGGCTGGGATACATGCTCCCAGCTGCCATGTATACAAATCCAAAGTGTCTTTCATTCAGATAGATCGCAAAGTGTTTCACAAATGACATGCCTTATATAGGAACTGCTTCACCTTCAAGTATAGCTACTTCAGGGGCAAAAATGAGTAGTTGTTTAACAGTGCACATCAAAAGTCTACAGCAGTTTAGGGTAAGATATTAATAATATTTTATCCACTTTAAACTCCAAGAGCAACTCTGGGTAGGTGGACTTTATGCCAGTTTTGGTGATGTACCCCTGTTAACCAGGACATCAGCACTAGTGCTTTATCTTGCAGACAATGCTAACTCTAGCCAAGATTATTCAAAAGTACGAGACACAAATTTAGGTTTCTCAGTCCACGTTAGGCATTTAAATAAACTGCCAGATTTTTTTTAAAGTGCTGAGTATGCAGCTGCTCCCCTTGACTTCAGAGGGAAACTGCTCAGTGCTAAGTACTTCTGAAAAACAGATTGTCTAGCCTCAGGGCTCTGTCTTTGAAACTCTTTGGTCCCCTCTGTAATGAAAGCTGTGGATGCTCAGTGTTGTTTAGATGTCTCAGTTTATGCACCCAAGTTTGATCTAAGTCACTCCTCAAAAGCCTAAGGAATCAGTGTGTCATAGCCAGGATTGGAATTGTGGAGTTCCTGCTCCCCAAGTCTGCAGACCACTGTTACTTAGAAGAATTAATAGATTTGAGTGAAGGAGAAGCCATAGAAAATGTTGACTAGGATAGTTCCTTATTGAGCTGAATACTTTTTTTTTAAAAATCTGAACATCTATTTATGAAAGACCCTTTCCATTTGGCAGCATGTACTGTGACTTAGCACAGCTTTGTTTCTAGGTCAGACCATACAATATATAATATGACCCAATAAAATCTACTGTAGCATTTTCACAGCACACACATAACTTTCCTGCCAGTCAGTAACACTGACACTGTGCACACATTAAATGCTATAGATTTTGCTTATGGCTTCTGATCTCTTAACGATTAAGGAGATCATACAATACATTCTCCCACATTCCATTGTGTGTTTTTTCTGGGTCAGTCATGCACCTGAATGAAACCAGCACATACTGCTGAATTCAGGTCAGAATCTTATTTGCACACTTGGTGCAATAAATCAGCAATAATGTGCATCTCCTTGGCTATACTATGGGAACATTTATATTTAGTCAAATTCATATTTTTTTTCTTTTTTGTTTTGGCAAAACAGACTTTTAATTATAAAGAGAATCTCACAGAAGATCAATGAATCACACTCAGAGAACAGTTTGTTGTGTTGAACACTAAGTTTTCATACAGAGAGCGAGTGCAAGGACAAAAACATTGAGTTTCAGCTACCAAGGTTTGTTCATATTCAGACTAGCTTGTCTCGCTAATATCACAAAACAAGAAGCGTCTGTATTTCAAAAGAGGCTCTTTACCTTGTGATTTACATACTGTATCTCTATGTTATTTTCCTTCAGTCATGCCAGAAATGTGTTTTTCCTAATATTTTGAAATGTGGATCTTGACAGACTGTTGGAAACTCAAGATACATTCGCATTAGGATCACCATGATATTCTCTATGGATGGAATTGTGAAGGGTGACGTTGGCTGTGACTATTTCTCCTTGTATTAACAATGGGCATTCAGTGAGAAGCCCTTGCTGAAGACAGATAATTTTATTCCTGGATGATCTTACATTTTTCTTCTATCCAGGGACTTCATTGTGGTTAAGCCACACAATTAGTACAGATTATAGAACTGACAGGGATCTTCAACCACGTTACCACCTTCTGCAACTAAGAATTTCCATTAGATTGCTGTTGCTGAGTGCTGAATTGAAGCTGAAGAGTGGTGGCAATGTGGTGACTCATAGATGGGTGCATTTTGAAATGGCTGTCCATTTTTGGTAAGATAAAATTAATATTTTAACCATATCTCTAAGTGACTGATACCCCCCAGACATCTCTTAAACATTTTAAAAGTCAACATTTAAATAAAGTGCATCACATCATACTGTTACAGAAAAGGTGTTAATGAAATGTATGTTATTGACTTGTTGGGCCATAGTATGGGCCTTAGCTAAAATACTTCACCATATCAGATGTGAGCATGGTTGTTTGGGAGGACATAAGACTTACTTCTCTGGATGGAGAATCCCAGACCTTGTCTAGAATATCACCATTGATTTAGCACCAGCGAATCTTCGGCAGGGGTAGCATATACAGGCACTTTTGCTATCGTGTCATCTACCTGTCTTTTGAGCCTGGTCTACAATTGCATTCCTGTGATAGCTAGCACAGGTGCACCTAAGCTAGGTTAACAGTGGAAGAATGTTCCCGGTGTAGAGCAGCCCCAGACAATCTGGCTCCAGTAGGCATGGGTTAAAGTTGTACCTGTCTGAGAACTTCCATTGTGTTTCAGAGCAGCCCAACAAAGAGAGGGCAGGGGACAGGATTAACACACATGCCCATCTGGACTAACCCCTGCTCAGTACTGAGGAAAGGCACCTTGAAGTGAGGGAAGATGTGGCTTTGGACAGGGCGTTCCCAAGTCCAGGTGCAGGGACCAGAACTACAGGACAACATAGGAATAAAGAGACTGAGACATTTTTTACTAAGAACTGTGTGTCTTGTCTGCATTAAGGTTTCACAGTCTTGCAACTGTGGTTTAGCTGAACTGGTGTTGACTATGGTGTCACAGGATTGCTGGTCTTTGTGGATAAGCTAAGCCCAGTTCCCTTGCCCCTGGTCCAGGGGAACCCAATCCTGCCAATTAAAGAGGGCTGGGCTGCCACTAGGCAGTTGTAGGAGATTGACTGACTGAGACTCCCCAGGCTGTCCCCTAGGGAGGAAAGACCCACCCTAGAGCAGAGCTAGCTCCTGTGGTGATTCTCTGGAGCAGGGGGCCAGAGGCTCAGGGAAGCAGCCTTGTGCCTGTTGTTCTAGGAAGGGAGCTGTGCTGACAGAAACTGGGAAGCTGCCAGAAGCAGGAGTGCCAGAGACCCTTGGAGGGGGTGGCACTGAAGCCTGATACTGAGCAAGGAGTTAAAACTGTTTTTTCTGTTTGCTAACCTCTAAGAAAATAAACCTCCTTGCAAAAGACTGGGTGTGGCAGCACATGCTTTGGGGCCAGAGGGAAATATAGCTTGGTGACATAAAGTGAGATTCCAGCCCACTCCTAGAATAAGGGGGAGATCCACCTATTAGTGACATGACAGCAGCAGGTGGCTGCTATGCAGCAGCAGCCAGAGAAGCAACAGCAGACCCAGGCCCTGCTGATGCAGTCAATGGTGATGCATATCAACAAAAACAGCAGGAGACCCAGTTTCTTGTGCAACAGAGGTGGCAAGAAGTCCACTCCAAACAGAAGTGGATACAGAAACAGGCCGAACCACATCCGAACACAGTTGGTGATAGGACTGGGGGCTGGTTGGCTCTGGGCCTAGTGAGGCTCACACAGGAGGATGACCCTTAAGCCTTCTGCCAAACATTTAAAGATGGCAAAGGCAGTGGACTGGGAGGAGGTGACTTGGATAGCCTGCATGGGCAAGGTGCTGGCAGTTAACTGAGTGGTAAGTTATGAGCAGGTAAGCTCCTATCTGGTGCTGAAGGCAGCCGTCTCGGATTGATTAGAGTTGATTCCTGAGGTCTACAGACAGAGGTTTCGGGTAGAACCATTCCCTCGAGGGATATGACCACGGATAGTGGTCCAGAAATTATGTGACTCTGTGACGCTGTGGCTCTGCTTGGAGACTAGTTCAATGAATAAAGTCCTGTATCAGGTCATCTTGTAGTAGTTCCCGAAGGTTTTATGTTGGGGTGGGGGTACAGAGCTGGGTTAGGCATTCCCAGCCAGCCTCAGTGGGAGGAAGGTGTGAGGCAAGCTGAAGCCTGCTTTGAGGCTGAAGGAGACGAGCTGCTGGGGCAGTATGGTAAATGGTGAGTGCTCACCAGGGGATAACCCAGGGATGCTTTCAAGAGGGAAAGACCTTGAGTGGAGGTTCGGGATTGAAGAGTCCAACTGTGTGTTGGGGTGGTCAAGAGCCTGCCTTGGCCCATATCTCTAGGGCAGGGGTCGGCAACCTTTCAGAAGTGATGTGCCGAGTCTTCATTTATTCACTCTGAGTTAAGGTTTCATGTGCCAGTAATACATTTTAACATTTTTAGAAGGTCTCTTTCTATAAATCTATAATATATAACTAAACTATTGTTGTATGCAAAGTAAATAAGGTTTTAAAAATGATTAAGAAGCTTTATTTAAAATTAAATTAAAATGCAGAGCCCCCCGGACCAGTGGCCAGGACCCGGGAAGTGTGAGTGCCACTGAAAATCATGCCGTAGGTTGTCTACCCTGATCTAGGGCGAGACGAGGTGGGTTTCTCAGCCCTTGTATAACCAGGGCCTAAGACAGCAGGCCAGGATCAGGGGGATCCAGGGCTGACAAGGAAAGGAAGTAAGAGGGCTAGAGGCTGGAGTAAGGATAGGAGAGGAAGATTGCGACCTTCCCAGAGGACTGAGGGATCAACTTAGAAAGTGCCAACAAGAGTTGGACAATGCAAACATGTCATGGGGGAAAGCCATCAACCAACTGGTCAGATTAGAACAAGAGTTAGCCCAGGGTCACATGTGGGCCAGAGGGGCAGAGGAAACAAAGCTTGGGCCTGCAGGAAGAATTGTCCTACGCCCAGATAAAGAAAACTGAACAGGATACCATACTGACCCAGACTGAGTCCCAGGCCAGCAGGGTACCATACACCAGATAGAGTCCTGGACTTGGTGGGACATCATGGGGACCCAAATTCAATCCCAAACCCTGCAGCATGCAGTGGGGACCCACACAGAATCCCGAATTCAACAGTGTACCTTGGAAATATAGGCTGAACTATCCATCAAACAAACTAGCTGGGGACTCAGACAGGACCCCTCCAACAAGTAGAGGCCCAAATAGGGGGGCAGAGTGGGAAACAGGGCTTCAGTTCAGGGAAAGAGACAGGAGGGGAGTCATAAAACAATTCCATGCTAAGAGCCCACAAGTTTACAGAATGACTGGAGTCAACAGAGAGTGAATTACAGTGCCTCAAGTTTGAGAAAGAACAACTTGTAGAATCTTGCAGATTTCCTTTTCCATCCAAGAATATTGAAGGAACTGGCACATGTATGCAAAGTCTTGGAACAAATTTTGAAAGTGAAAGCAGTTGAGAACATAGAGGTGAATGGTAATTGGGATAAAATACTACATGGTTTTACAAAAAGTAGATCATGCCAGACCAACCTGACCTCCTTCTTTGAGAAGATGATTGTTTTTTGTTTGTTTGTTTCTTTAGACAAAGGAAATGCAGTAGATCTAATCTACCTGGATTTCAGTAATGCATGCCATACACTTCCCCATGGCAAATTATTAGTTAAATTGGAGAAGATGGGGCATAATATCAAAATTGAAAGGTATATAAAGCACTGGTTAAAGGGGAGACTACAATGGATCATTCTGAAAGGTGAACTGTCATGCTGGAGGGAGGTTACTAGTGGAGTTCCTCCGGGATTGTTCTTGGGGCCAATCTTACTTAAAATTTTTGTTATTGACCTTAGCACAAAAAGTGGTAGCATGCTAATAAAATTTGAAGATGACACAAAGTTGGGAGGTATTGCCAACACAAAGGAGGACCGGAATATCATACAAGATGATCTGGATGACCTTGTAAATTCAAGTAATAGATATGAGATGAAATTTAAAAGTGCAACATGCAAGGTCAGGCACTTAGGGACTAACAAGAAGAAATGTTGGTATAAATTGGAAATGACAGGAGGAAAAAGACCTGGATGTATTGATTGATCACAGGATAACTATGAGTCGCCAGTGTGATTAGCTGTGAAAAAGGCTAATGCAATCCTAGCATGCATCAGGCGAGGTGTTTCCAGTAGAGACAGGGAAGTATCAGTACCATTATACAAGGCACAGGCGAGACCTAATCTGGAATACTGTGTGCAACTCTGGTCTCCCAGGTTTAAGAAAGATGAATTAAAATTGGACTAGGTAAAGAGAATGGCTACTAGATGATCTGAGGGATAGAAAACCCACCTTACGAGAGGAGACTTAAAGAGCTTGGCTTATTTAGCCCTAACCAAAAGAAGGTTGAGCGAGATATGATTGCTCTATATAAACACCTTTAGAGGGAGGAAGAAATAACTTAAATACCAGAGAGGGAGAAGAGCTAAATGTCAATGTGGACAGAAGAACAAATGGATTATACACTGGCCATTTTAGGCTTAAAATTAGACAAAGGTTTATAACTACAGTAACTCCTCACTTAAAGTCATCCCGGTTAACATTGTTTCATTGTTAAGTTGCTGATCAATTAGGGAACATGCTCATTTAAAGTTGCACAATGCTCCCTTCTAACATCGTTTGGCAGCCGCCTGCTTTGTCCACTGCTTGCAGGAAGAGCAGCCCGTTGCAGCTAGCTGGTGGGAGCTTGGAACCAGGGTGGACCAGCAGCCCCCCCCATCAGCTCCCCGCTCCCCTAAGTTCCCTGTGCGGCAGCTGCCCAGCAGGCTCTCAATTGCCAGGAAGTTCAGGTGTCCCTCCCCGCACTGTCATGTGCTGCTCCTGCCCTCTGCCTTGGAGCTGCTCCCGGGAGCCTCCTGCTTGCTGTGTCAGGGTGTCCCCCTGCCCCCCCTTATCCCTTCTCCATATAGAGCAGGGGGGAGATACAACAGGGCTCAGGACGGAGAGAGTTGGCCACAGCTGCTATCTCAACTTCCTGATCTTTTTAAAGGCAATGTACTTAGAATGTGGTGTCAGCGTACTTAAAGGGTCAACACACATCTTCCTCTCCCACACACAGGGAGTGTATCTCTGTCTGCCATGCTGTCTCCCCTCCTTCCATTAGTGCTGCCTTGTAGAGTGTGAGGCTACATTAACAACAATATGTTAACATTGAGGGCTTAGCCCAGTGCTAGTTCATCATTTAGCAGCAAGGCATTCCCTGGGAAATATCCCACTCTCTTCCACCCTCTGACTTCACCACCTCAACCAAGCTTCACAATCATTGCTGTGTACAGTATTAAATTGTTTGTTTAAAACTTATACTCTGTGTGTGTGTGTGTGTGTGTATATATTTATAGTTTTTTGTCTGGTGAAAAAAATTTCCCTGGAACCTAACCCCCTCCCCATTTACATTAATTCTTATGGGGAAATTGGATTTGCTTAACATCATTTCACTTAAAATTACATTTTTCAGGAACATAATTACAACGTTAAGCGAGGAGTTACTGTATCAGAGGAGTGAAGTTCTGGAATAGCCTTCTAAGAGGAGCAGTGGAGGCAAAAAACCTAACTGGCTTCAAGAGTGAGCGTGATAAGTTTATGCAGGGGTTCTCAAACTGGGGGTTATGACCTCTCAGGGGGTTGTGAGCTGTCTGCCTCCAATCCAAATCCCACTTTGCTTCCAGCATTTATAATGGTGTTAAATATATAAAAAAGTGTTTTTAATTCATAGGCTTGCTATGTGAAAGGGGTCACTAATACAAAAGTTTGAGAATCGCTGAGTTTATGGAAGGGATGGAATGATGAGACTGCCTACAATGGCATGTAGCCAATTTGCAACTGCTAGCAACAAATATACAGGAGGATAATTAAACCCTTAGTTCAGGTTTAAATTACCTAAGACTTTGGTAGAAGATGGACTATTCCCGCCCCTTCTCTTTTAAGTAAACATTTTTCACACACATGTAGCTTACCTTGTTAGATATCAATGTTATCACTATGACAATATAGTATCTGACATGTCAATATTTGCTTTACAAACACTGGGGTCAGTTCTGCTCTCATTCGAGTCACTGGGATATTTGCTATAAACTTCAGTGGAAGCAGGAGCAGATCCTTGGTGACTTAAATTTCCACATGTGTTACAATGCACAAATCAACTCCTATTTGCCTTACTCATTGAGTAGTTCCATTGACTTCAGTGGGTCTGCTTGTGTGAATAGAGTGATCAGGATTTGTCTCATGTGAGAAGAATACCATGTGTGTGAAGGATGTTGTCTTCAATGGGAGCAGAATCAGGCTGAGATTTTACCTGAATTTTCTGGCTTTTAAAAGTTTAGCCTAAGTTAATAGCATGCTTGTGATATAATTTTCTGTGTTCGGAGGAACGCATGTGGTGCTGTATTTCCTTTAGCTATGTTCTCCTTTTAGTTTTCCCCTCCCCTCTCTTTCCATGTTTTTAATGCCGTCTTTTAAATAGAAGTAACTTGGAACAGTGAATCTATTTCCATTTTGAGATCTGTTGTAAAATGGATCAAGATTTCCTAAAGAATTGTGACAAAATGTTAGCTTTTTTAATTGTACTGTTTGGGGTTCTCTAGAACACACTTCCGAGAAATCTCAGGATGAAAATAGTCTTCAGTGATCAATACAATTTCAGCTGTTATGCTGGCAATTTTCAAGCAATGGGTTTGAATGCAATTAAAGAGACATGAATTCCCAGCATGATAAGGATCTACTGAGTTTGAACATATACTGTAGAATTATTAATAAGAGAACTGCACCTGTTTTTCTTGAGTGGATAAGGTTTTAAAAACATGTTGTATAGATCAGTATATATAAATTTTCAACCAACATGTAGGACATGTGAAATTAATATGCTTATAGATTTAAAAATTAGTTGCTAGAAATATTTTCCCAGATAATGTAGATCTTCTTCAGGCTCAAGTTATCCAGAGAAGAAAAATATATTTTACAAAAAATTCATAATCTAGCTAAATATACCAATAAAAAGCTATTTTAAAGTAATACTAGGGCCCAAATTCTGAGTAGTAACTGAAGTAAGGAAACACAGAATTAATACTGAAATTGTTCTTACATTAGTTCAGAAGACTGGATTATTAGAACAATCCTCTACAAGAATCTCAAACCATGCCAGAACCTCCAAAGTCTAATACAGTCTTCCCTCTCTTCTAAAACCTGTCTGATTCTTTTCCTTCTAAACTTTGTAAAAACAAAAATTGTCCCTAACTAAGGATCAAGAACCAAATTCAGTTTGCTGCTCACTAACTTTATGTATTCTTCTCAGGGGGACAGTCACATACACTGCAATCCTCTTTCTGTGCACGTTTCCTCTTGAAGACACTTGCTTGTAGTTTTGTCTCTCTTTCTTTTGGATTTCCTTGTGCCAGCCTGGCAGTAGGATATTAAGGGCAAAATTTTATCTCAGTTTTATCTCCTTTTCCTGTCATTCTTTGACTCCTTAATTAAATTTACAGTTAATTATACATGTTATTTTGTGGTGACCTTTACAGGAGCTGCCTGGCAATAATGCAGATTCTCAGTCTCTTTTAATCACTCCTTATATAAGTTAACCACAAGTTCTAGTGAGGCTCTGGCACATAGAAATGAGAGGCAGAAAATGGTCAGCAAATAAATAATAAACAGTATATGTCTAAAGCACACCTGTGAAGGATCTGCATTCTGGAATACTCTGAATGTCATGCACTGTGTTCTATGTAAGAAATTGATTATGATCCTATGTATCTTTCATCCCTAAATACCTGAAGTATTTTACAGATGATGGGCCAATATTAAGCTGCCCATTTTTTAATAGGGCATCCAAATCCTGTATGATGTGGATGTTCAGCTCTGCACTTAAGTGAATAGAGCAGCCGTGTTTATCACAAAGGGCTGATATGATTGTCCAAATGCAGGATGTGGATGTCCTCTGATGGTGACCATATTTGAGAATTGGTATCTGTAGGTACAGGGGCCACTTCACCCACAGCTAGAATTCATCCATCCCTAAGGCAGAACACAACAGACATTCTGTATCAGAAACAACACAACACAAGAACTTCTAGGGGGTAAAATGAAGAGAAAGGGGAAACCCAAAACTGGGAAATACTTGGTTCTGAACCCCTTTTACAATTGTTCTTCACTGCAGCCTGTTGTGAAGATTCTGGGTTTTATGCTGCATTTCTGTGCAGGTGGATGTTGAGGTAACACAGTTATCTATTACAAGCAATCTTTTAAAAGAGGCTTTTGTTATAGAGCTTTCAAGAAGAATGCCTGGCACACTGATTGTTTGTGTAGACTTATGAGTCTAGGGTGAGTTTAATAAAACTCAAAAGGAAATAAGTACAAATGAGAAAAAGCAATTACAGCAAGGAGAGAAACAGCAACTTGATCCAAAATTGGTGGTATTCCTCCTACCAAAATTGTCCTGTGTCTTAATAGCACAAGTATATTGCACCTTAGTGAAAACCTATAAACCCCAGTACTCATTAAGTCTCTGGGTTTTACCATGAATACAACAGCTATTTAACTGATGTCATACCTAGAGTTTTCGTAGGGTACCTCACAGGAAATTAAGAGCCAGACAGGTGTTAAAGGAATCTTAGAATTTTCCATTGTGGTATGTTGAAGCTATTTCTCTCCAACTGATGTGTCATATTACAGCGGATTGTCCATATCAGACACTCATTCAAATTCTGTATCAGCAGCAACTGTTGATCATCAGATGGAGGATCTCCATATTTTGGCCTAATAGTATTAACTGTTTAACACTCTCCATTTTCAGGAGTTCATGATTACATACATGGTAATATTTCTGGTTGCAATGAAAATATTTTCAGAACAAAATGCTGGAAAAAACTTTCATATCCTTGTCAGCAGTTCCTCTGTATTTTTAAACTGGACTCCAAAAGATCCTTTCCAAGTAACATTTGTACTGTGTCAGGCAAGAAGTTGTAATTATGATGACATTGGCCTTTTCTGCCATGAAGCTTCCAGCCCTATGCTGCACTCCATTCTCTTCTTGCAGACTGTCCTGAAAGGAGAATTATTTTAGAACCTCGTGGGCAGCGGTGCTGGAACAATTTGTATAGTGGGGGTGCTGAGAGCCATTGAAACAATCTGTAAACCCTGGATATGATGGAAACTACTTCAAGCCAGGGGGTGTGGAAGCACACCCAGAAAGCCTAGTTCCAGCACCTATGATCATGGGTGGGTAAGCAGAAAGTGTTTTGAGGCTGCAGCACTGTATCGTCATAACAAGCTGCATTTCCCTCTTTCCCCCATTGACACATCTTCATTGTCACAATGGGACAGAGCAGGGTAGCTATTCCTGCTCCTTTCAGCCTGTACAAGTGCAACAGACAAGTCCTCCAGCAAAGGACAGAACAATTGCACATGCACAGCACAAAGCACTCCTTCCTCGCTGGAGCTTAGCACATCTCCCCCACAACACTCTTCTGGTTTGGGGAGACAGAGATTGGGATTCAAACCGTTGGATGCCATATTCTGCTGTGAGCCAAATTCATACAAGCCTTCTATGTCAGTGGGATTGCATAGGCATAAATGAGGACAGAACTAGGTCTTGTCAGCTGTATGCCCCAGTTTAGAGGAGGAATTGCTGAAAGAAGCAAAAATACTGACTGAAAAGAGTAAAAGATTCTGAGGTTGGGTGGTTCAAAGTTAGCCAGTGTGTCACTTCAAACTGCAATCCCTGAAAAATCAGACCATTAACCTCCATCAGCATTTCTTTGTATCCTGCTAGATTGACATCGTTTATGTGAGACCTGGTGCGGGGTTTAAAAAACATTGGATGGTTGAAGTGTCAGGTGAGTCCTTATGAGAATGTAATGTACTTTCCTGTTCTTAAGTACGTTTTAAATAACACTGACCTCTAGAAATGAACATGCAGTCAGATGATAAACCCAGCAGTTAATGTAAAATCTCAGGAGAGGAGAGAGGGTCACCGATACAAAAGAGAAGCACAGCAATAAATGACTAGGGAGAGATTGGGAACCAGGGCAGCTAAGTGGTTTATACAATTCATTTGTACAGAAATGTGAGGCAGGCTTTAGAGCACCAAAAAAAAAAAAAAGAGAGAGAGAAAAACAAATGCATCCTCAGGGCTATACAGTACAAAATGCTGTTAGAAGAAAGAGCCGGGGTTTAGAGGCAGATAAAACATTGTCTGTGGCAACTTTGACATGGTATTTAACGCAGTAGAGAGAGCAAACAACAACATGGCATGAACAAATAGAAGTCAGCTGAAATGCGATTCAAGGACTGGTAAGCGAGGACACATTTAAGAGCTCAGGTGCATGGAGTTTAATTAATCCCTGTTTTTGCTTTTTAACAAAGCCAGATATTCCTTAAAATAGAGGATGAAACCATAGAGAAGCAACCAGAATAACAGATAAAATTTGGCTACACTTACAAATTCCTTAAAATAGAGGATGAAACCATAGAGAAGCAACCAGAATAACAGATCTGTCATGGAAATATGTGAGTGAAAGCAGGTCGGAATTCTGTGGAAAGGGGGAAATTGAAACCTCAAAGAGGTGAATAAAACTACAAGAAGAAGCTGAGGAAACAACTGCTGAAAGGCCGTGTGAGCTAGTGACAAATAGTCTCAAATGAGGAAGGAACAGTGTAGGCTCCTTAGCACTTACAAGAAAAACATGCAAAACGTCTGTTAGTCTATAAGGTGCCACAGGATTCTTTGCTGCTTCTACAGAACCAGACTAACACGGCTATCCCTCTGATACTTAACCCTTAATCAGAAGCCCGAAGAATAGATAAAATGCTGTGAGCACTTTGTTCTGATCCATATCTCTGCAGCAGGAGCTCTTTTAAAGTCAATGAGAGTTTTTCCACTGACTTCATTTGGACCCAGCCCTGAAGCCATAGAGTGGGTTGTTAAACCAAAACTTGCTGGGGTCAGCCAAGAGGTCCACCAAGACTCTCAAACATAGGCCAAAGAAAGTAAAGAGCAAGTCGGTTTATTTGATACAACTGGGTTGTCTTCCTGAAAAGTAATTTTCCTGTTCTAGCTCATGCTTTGTCTTGTGTAAATCTTCAGATGGGTATGGTGGGGACTGTTCTGCTTTGGTTGTTCCAAAGTGCTGATCAGCAACTACATGTTATGAAAGAAACAGTTCTTAAAAAAATAGGACAGATTTAAGTGCACATCCTGATGACTCCTGCCAAATGTATCTTGTTTATGAGGGTGACCTCTCCAGTACATCACTTTGAGGCCAATTTGATTATTCTGTCGTAAGCAATAAAAGACATTACCATGAAACAACTGTGCATCATCAAATCTGTGCTTAATGGTACTTTCAAATGGATTAAGAGATGCAGTATGGAAAGCTGAAATTGAGATATTTACTTTGGTAATAAGTACATCCAATTGATATGAAATCTTATACATTTTACTGGTGACTGGTATACCTCAAAAGGGTTGTATCTGCAGTTCAATTTGGCTATGTATCCTGAAGAAAAACTGAAGTCCTAATTATTTGTGCTCAGTTAAAGATGCAATGGTTTTAACAAATGGAGTAGTGATAGTATCCTGGCCAAATTCCAACTCAGGAAATTGCATTCTACCTAACTAAATTCCTGATGCAGCTTCCTCTCCTTTTAAAAATCACGATTACATGTTGATGCTGGAAATAATTGGCCAGATCCTCAGCTGCTGTAATATCCACTGACTTCACTGTGCTGTATTTTATTCATGGTGGACCTGGCCCAGCATTACCAATGCCATTTCTGCAGTACATTGGATGTTCCCTGGAGATCTCACATCCAAATACCCACCAGACCTGATTCTATTTGATTGTGGCAATCTGACAAAAATCAGAGCCTGAGGTGGTGTGCTGTTTTCTGCAGACATAAGATGATTAGCTTCTTGTATATGAAATAATTGTTAGTCTAATTGGCTTCAGAAGGCTTTTCAAACTTTCAGCATCAATGTGGTGATGCTTTAATTTTTTTAAAGCTACCTCTCTCTGGGATTTCTAGCATTTGTGAAAGCTACAAGCACCATCAAGTCAATTGAATCCACCTGTCCTTTTGTCTGATGTGGAAACCATCAGGGAACTCTCCAAATCTGCCACACAGCAGTGGCAGCAGGTACAGTAAAAAACTGCTGCCATTTCAGGTGTCCATATTTTCACCTCCTGAATGTAAAGCTGTCATCCAATTCTAGCAGCATTGTTGTGATCTTTTGCTGACCTAGCCAGGGCCACTGTGATCTCTGGTCAGGATAAAGGGACCATTGAGATTCTAGCTTTTCATGTGTTTCTGTTCAGTGATATATCTCATCCCAACATTGGTCTCTTCCCAATAAACCCAGCTCTGCAGAGATGCTCAAAGAAAGCTAGCAGAGACTTGGAAAAAGTCCATGGGAAGTTACATGTTCTCTAAAGGGTCTCTGAGGCACCCAGAAAAATGTAACAATAGGTTAACCATTTTGATGGTAGACAGTACTGCATCAAAGAAATGTCTGGGTCTATTTACAAAGAATCTACAAAGTTCTGTTTCCATGGAGACAGTTGGAATAAAACGGGAGGCAGTTTCTTTGCTTGCAACTCCTAGCCTCCTTCCAACCAGAAATCTGCCCTGAAAGCTTGCTCTCTCTCTCCTGTCTCTCAGGGACACACTATAAATGATTCTCTTGCTGTCTGGTGCTTCTGCAGCTTTCTTTGCCTGGTTTCTGGCTGCTTCTTACTCAGACATACACAGCTCCATTAAATAATACCCAGCCCCTACATTCGCATGCAGACCCCAGGGAAAATCTTTCAGACTACATGGCTCAGCTTCTACTCCAGCCTTACCATGCCATGCTGGTCTTTGGCTTGGGCAATGGCTTCTATTGCTTCAGTTGTCACCAAACAGAGGCATTTAACTGCCTACCGGCTTCAGTGAGGTTTGTGAGTGCCCACAGATCAAACACACACTGCCTCGGAGACACCCAGCCTCTAGCATAACACTATATTATACAGCTGGAGGCCTCTTGCCTTTGGAGAGTTATTTGGTGATTGTTGTAGAATCTGCTTATCTGTGTTGTTCCTCAGCATTGCTACCCTGCCTTGGCTGCTACATGCAGGAATGTTCATCTGCTTAAAACTCTCTAGTTAATTCTGGCCTCTATTTTTCCATTACAGGTTACACACGTGTGGGGAAAAGGGTGTGTGGAGGGAACAAAACCAAAGCAAATGTTAGTATAAGCTTCTGATTTCAATGCCTGTTTGAAATTCCCCCCTCACAGTCTTCTCTGCAGCCAAAGTCCCACTCAAAAGGCCATTGCTTATGCTCAAATAAATTTGTTAGTCTCTAAGGTGCCAGAAGTACTCCTGTTCTTTTTGCAGATACAGACTAACACAGATGCTACTCTGAAACCTGCTTTATATAGGAGACCATTATACAAGTCACTTTCCCCCAACTCTTAAAGATGATCTGCAGAGGAAAATCACTGAATGTGTGACTTTTTTTAAAGCTCCAACAAGCAGCAAAGTTGAGTTAGACCTGCAAAGAACAGGTACGCTTCTGCAAGAAACCTGAGGTTAGCAGGGCTGGACTTACACCCTATGTGCCCCTAGGCACAGCATTTTCAGTGTCCCCCTTGCCTACAGCTGACCTTTGTGTTTTCCATAAAAAATGAAACTTTTAACCCACTTTTAACTTTTAGGTGCCCCTAGGCATGTGCCTAGTGTGTCTAATTGGAAATCTGGCCCTGGAGGTTAGGGGAAAGGACCTGGGTTATGTATTTGTTTTGTGGTGAATTGTTTTGATTTGGACAAATAAAACTTAACCCTGAGGAGAAAGGACTGAAATGTTGCTGCCGCTGGGAGTGTGATTTGTTCCCCGGGCTGGTGAGCTGACCTGGCATACAGTGCTTTATTGCACACAAATCAATGTAAATAAATTCAATAAGAAAATCTCACCATATGGAATTTACATGTAGTGTTCATAGATTCATTGACTTTACGGTCAGCAGGGACCATCATGATCATCTAGTCTGACCTCCTGCATATTGCAGATCACAAACCCTCACCTCTAGTTCATAGAATCATAGAATATCAGGGTTGGAAGGGACCTCAGGAGGTCATCTAGTCCAACCCCCTGCTCAAAGCAGGACCAATCGCCAACTAAATCAAAATTGTCTTGATTACTTTTCATTGACTCCTGTTAAGTTGTTATGGGTCCCACACAAGTTGACCAGTCTGTCAGTGTCACAAATTCCCAAATTTTGAAGCTCTCTAGTTTACAATTTGGGTTAAGATCTGGATTATTTACAAGGGAGAAACCCATACTTTTGCCAGTGGGTTTCACAAATATTTCACAGAGGAATGGTGAGACTCGGAAATCTTGGGTTCCTGCCCAGGTTCCATAGGAGAGTTTTTGCTAACAAGCACAGACTCTTCTGCTTGTTCCCTTGACCCTTGATCTCCCGCTGTGTCATCCACTGGATTCTCCGTGTCCAATGCCTGCCTCTTCCCCTCCAGCTTCCCAGCTGTTTTTCCCAGTCCCGTTTTCCTTACCTAGCCCATCTCAATTGCCACTCCTTGGGCTTCTCATTCCAGTCCCAGTCTCCTTGCCTAGCCAGTCTTAGTCTCCTTCTCCGGGCTTGCTGTCTGAGTCCCAATTTCCCCGCAAATCACTGTGTGTCTCCCCCTTCTCCAGCCACTCCCCATCTCCTTGCCCACCCAGCCCCAATTTCTCCCCCTCCCAGTTCCTCATCTGATCTGTCTGTCCTCTCCCACCACGCTGTTTCCCAGTCACTCTCACAAGGTTCCTCATCCAATCTCAGTCACTCCCACACACCTTCCATGCCTCCTTGTAGTTGATGGTACGCAAGGCTGAATGGCATCTCCCTCACTTTTCCATCACTGTAGGGGCTCAGCAGTGATTACCCAAGATGCAAAGTGAATTAAAAAAAAACCTGCCCAATTTTGAATCTTAGAATATCACCAACATCAAGTCCTAATTTAATTTTTGCTGGAGGACTTGGATGGCTGAGGTCACTTAAGGCAATTACCATTGTGGGTGTTCAGTACTTCTGAAAATCAGTTCCTAACTGTCTCAAGTTATGCACCCAAAAGTTATGCACCCAAAATGATGAATCCTTTTTATTATTATTATTTTATTTTATTTTATTTTAAATTAGATTCCAGAAGTTTGGCTGTTTGTTTGTGTCCACAAATCAAGTATTTGGATGTCTACATTGTCATTCCTGCCCAAGTTGTCTGTATGTAAAGTAAAAGTCTGGGTTATGCCCCATTTGCATCTGGCTTGTAGTGTGTTGTGTTTTTATGAAGAAATATTTCTAGAGCTCTCTGCCACTATTTGCAATGTAATCTGTCACTTAACAGGCAAGGTTCCTTCCAGTCAGTGTGGGGGGGCGGGCACAGGTTTGTATTGCGATTCTGTTGCCACTGCCATCTGCTGTTTTCCAGTTGTAACTTCTGCAACACAGTTTCAAGGATCACATTTAGCCCTGGCTTAAATGAATGACTCCCGGTGAAGTCCATAGCATTGTAGTCATTTATGCCAGGGCTGAATTTGGCCCCAAATAAGTCAGAAAAAGGCCTAGAAGGGCATTTTCTTATGCAACATATTGCTGCCTTTGTGTCTTTTAAAATTGTCTGACTGGCAAAAGCCAAGATTTTTATTACTTTTAGTACAAGGGAAGGTCCATATTGAGACCCAGATAACCTTGAAGTTTGTTGTTGGATCCAAAAAGAAGCTTTGTAGATTGGGCATTGCAGAGCCCCTACAGCCATGGGAAAGTAAGGGAGAAGCCATTCAGCCTTGTGTGCCATCAACACTGACAACAGATGATCTACCTGTAGATGGTGAGATTTTATTCATATCTATTTATTCTGAGTTGTATACAGTGAGGTAGTGAATACTGGTGGGCCAGTTCACTGGCCAGGGCATCAAATCACACTGCCACAAGCAGCAGGATTTCAGTTCCTTCTCCTCAGGGTTGAGATTTATTTCTCCAAATCAAAACAGAGCAGTGTAAGGCAAATGGATCAATCAGGTCCCTTCCCCCAGCTTGGGGTCTTCTGAAGCTCTTATTCTGAACTGGCTCCTTGTTGGCCTTTTATCTAAGGACCAGTTGGCCTGCATGCTATCACCCGATCTGTGGCCTCACTCATCTCCTGGGAGGTAGCTAATTTAGTCACAGGTGCAGCTAAGTCCACCTCCCTTAAAGTTCCAGCCCACCCTGTGACGGGCACCTATCTTGTGCTCTAGCCACTGCTTTAGTTTTGGGTGATTCTGTTTTCAATGAGTGGATCCCACAACAATCTCTCAAAGATCAAGAAAAACCCCTGTGACCCTACATCCCATATTCATTCTTATTACAATACGATTATGGCATAACTATGATGTATTTTATGCAAGATGGGTCATGTGAAATATCATTGAAAAGGTTATGTTTTACTGAATATGATTATCCTATTTGTATGCATGTATCATTTTGGTATTTGAAGTTAGGAGCATTGTCTATACATCTATTACAAATGTGTTTACACCTGGGGAATGCCCACTAGGCAGAATGCAATCACTCTAGATGGCTGGCTGGGAAGGGCCATTAGGGAGAACAATAGGTCTTAGAAGAAGCTAATCTCCTGCCGGGAGCCTTCCTGAGGACACTACAAATAGCATCTGAGTCATGGCTGCTGTGACCCTACAGGGACATGTGACTAAATCACCTGGTACTGGACTCCATCTTGGAATACCAGTGTTTTTCCACTGACAGGGCATGGGAAGCAAGCTGGGAGACAAAGAGTTCCTACCATATGCAAAAGCTATTTAAGGCAGGGGAGTGACATCATCGTGGTTCTTCACTGACTCTCTGCTCACAGGAGACTCTTGGAAACACCTGAGAAAGAAGGACTGGATTGGGGGAGAAGGGTTGGACCCAGGGACCCTAGAGGGATTTCTAGCCTGTGAAAGGAATACCTGGGGTTTTTAAGCTGCAAGCAAGGGCAGCTGGCCCGTTAAGAATTCCTGCAAGTGGCTTAAATCATCATTTAGAGTGAGAATTTGCTACTTATATCCAATCTCTTTAGTATATTAAGCTTAGATTGTGCTTTTGTTTATTTGCTAGGTAACTTGCTTTGATCTGTTTGCTATCCCTTATAATCACTTTATAATCATAACTGGGGGCAGAAAGTGTGTATATTCCTCTCCACATTGAGGGAGGGGGTGAATTTCATGAGCTTACGCTGTACAGTTCTCTGTGCAGCACAAGACAGTATAATTTTGGGTTTATCCTCCAGAGGGGGTGTGTGCATTTGAATACTGGGCAGTTCCTTAGCTGAAGCCTTCCCATGCAGAGCTGATCATGGCATCTGTATGTTTCTGCAGTTGCAAATGTCCCTACCTGTACGTGTGCCGGTGACGGTTCAGACTGGAGCCTGGGAGAGGGCTTGGCATGCTGGTCATAGCAGTATAGCATAAAGGGAACCTAGGCTGGTAGGTCAGGAGGGCTCAGTGGTACCCCACTTTTGGGGGCAACCTGGGGGGAACCCATCACACCCCTATAGCTACCTCTCCTCCATTCCCCTCCTCAAAAACCCAAATCTTTCAAGCACTTCAGCCCTCCCAAGACACCAAGAACTTAATGGGCCTGAAAGGCCTCAACGTTGGGCTATTTCAGACCAAGTGTGATAGAGTGAGTTCCAGTGCTGAAGAGTCTTAATAAAAAATGCCCTATCAATCGCCCCTCTTATTTTTCAATTAGACAGAGCTAGCTCTTCCACTGACTGCAGCTACTGCAGTATCGGGGTTTCCTGAAGGAGAGGTGTTGCGGGCCATTTAGGGATTTATAGGTCAGAATCAAAACTCCATTTAGAAGCCAGTAGACTCATCATGCACGCTGCTTACTATTTGTAGACCAGGACCCCATTTTTAGGTGCTGTACAAACACAGGATATTCAGCAAACAGACTGCAGCATTCGCCGGGAGCATCAGTTTATAAACCTATGGGTGGCATCTATATGTGAAAATTTCAGCTCCATCACTGATAGCACTGGTGGAAGCAGAGCTCAGAAGTTTTTTAGCGTTATATTGTCTAACCGTGCTTTCAGCCGTGGGGAGCTGCGACAGTGGTGAATTAGGGCTACTAATTTTCCTAGGGTTGACAAGGCCATTTATAATGCATTGCAGTAGTCTAATATTGAGGTAATCAAGGCTTGGATCATAAGATCAAGTTCTATAGCCAAAAGAAATAGTCATAACTCATGACTGATTTAGGAGGCAGATAGAACACAGGTGGATTTCTAGCTTCCAGGTTTGTATTTGCTGTGCTGCCAAGGAGAATAAAATGTTACTCGTCTTGTAAACACAGCAGACTTGATTTCTAAATCACTGAGAGGATAAATCGGGAGACTTACACTGTCATTTTGACTTAGTCAGTTTTCTGACTACAACTGCCCTTTCAAGTGGCAGGACAACATGGCTCTGATCTGTCATGATGTGACATGTTACCTTGAGACATACCAACAAGACATTTTCATGATAATGGTCCAAAGAAAAGCCAGCATCACCCTTTGATGGGGTGTTTTTTTTTTAAAACTCTGTGTTGGTGGAATAGCACAAAATGAACATTTGCAGCTGCCAAAGCCAACTGATGCTCATGTGCATCTGGCCTGGAAAGCTTTGATATGAAGATCGCTGACATATGAACCAAAGTGAGAAACATCACATTTATGTCTGTGGAAGAAATGTCGCTGAGAAAGCAGCAAGGTTTGAAGGGAGGTGGAGAGTTGGAGAAGAGGAGAGTAATGCTGAAGCTGAGAAACATGCAGTCCTTGTTGTATTTGCATATGAAGGGACAGGATTCCTCTGTGGAGGGAAGGAAAGTTTTGCCAATAACAATGTCAGCAAGGTAACCACAGCTAGTGTTTATCTGCCCTTCAGCCCAAAAGAAGCATTTGTGCCTGGTTCTGACCTTTTCTTAGTAAGATGTGGAACTAGAAAAGTAGGACACAAACAATCCACACATGTCCATCTTTTTACGGTGCATGTATACGGTGGGCTGCTACAGCCTGAGTGTAGAGGCAGTCCACAGCTGCAGTACTTCAGGGGAAGCTCCAGGAGGCCTTCATGAACTGCTTGGTGTGGTGGGGGAGCTTATCCACTACTTTTGTTCTTTTACAGAGTGCAGCATCCCTCTCCCCATGCATGCCAGTCTCGTTTTGGGGGCCCAATACACCATGTGCCCCAAATGGAGTATTGAGGGTGCTGTGGAACATATTGAGACCCTAACCTAATGTATCCTCAGGACATACATTATGTGTGCAGGCACATACGACCTCACTGCAGTCCTAGACAACTATATTCATATATATTTATCACGGAAGTTACTAATGTTTATTCTCAAAGTACAATCCTTTAGGAGACTAAATGAACATTTTTTCAATAAAAACAGCTATAGAACATGCATTATTTAACACATGGCCTTGTGATGGTGTTTAGTCTGGAGATCTACCCATCTTTGGTTGTAATTGCATATTTGCTCTACCAGTGGGAGCCTCCTAAATGGATTTCGAAGCCTTGCTGAGGACAGTGTTATTGCGCTATGTCTGTATTACTTTCAAAATCACTTTGTTTCAGGCAATGTGAACTGACAACAAAATGAAAATGTGTCCCACCCTATTAGGGTATGTTGTACATTTTCTTTCTTCAACTGGAGCTTGATTACAGAAGTATATCACATGATTGGCCCTGTGCAGAGGCTGCCCTTAATAGAAATCAATAGCTGTGTGTATTCAAATTATTACAGGTGTAAGCCCTATGGCCAGAAGCTCCAGGGAGAAAGAACTCCCTACTTCCCCTATTGCTGAAAAGGGAAAAGTGCTGCCATAGAGAGCTTCATTGGCATAGATCTACCCACAATTCCACAGTGACACCTGGAGGGTCACCATAACTTGTCATGAAGTTGGATTTTGGGCATAGTGGCTCCTAGGGGGGTTTAAGTGGAGAAAAGAGCTATTATTTGGTAGCAAAGAGCTTGTATTTAAGTAGCTAGGTTCTGTCAATAGTGCTAAGTGCTTTTGACTCCCTTCCTATGGGGCCTTCACTGTAGAAAAGGATGCAGAGAACAGCAGTGGAGCAGATTCTGGTGTGGCTTCTCCTTACCTCACATCTTAATAAAGTTGAATCACTACATGGAGAGATGGGCAGTGATGCCTCCTTTGAGGTAGGAGACAGACCTGCAAAGAAATCCTTGAATTGCTGATCCTTGCTGTGAGTGGGTTTTGGTGCATGGGTGAAGTGATGCGGTCAAGGGACTACTATCTGCAGGACATTTTCACTGTCAGGTGGGAAGGTGGAGGAGTATTTACTTTTTTATTTGTAGATGTTCTGTTGTTGTGTTTCCCAAGTTTGACCATTCCCTTTCCCTTAATAATGCCTTCTTGTTTGTGCACGGTTTTGGAGTGTTGGTGAGTGGGGAAATTCTGCCCGTTAAGGATATGGAGGGAGTGGGTGTTTAATTTTCCCAGGTTCCTGGTGGGGGGGGAGGGGGTTTGAGCCACTTTAGTTAATTCTCAAGAGGGACCCTAGATATATTGAACCATTTTGCTGCTGTTAACCACCTGGCAGAAGGGATGTACAGTACAAGGAAATCACATAGAGAAACCTTATAGGGTCTGGATTTGGGAAGAAACTCTCCTTGGGTACGCACTTGTAATATGAAATACCTAAGCAAATATAAACTAATTTAGACTGAATGGCAATCCTCTGTGTCTAGCCTGGAAGTCAAATATCCACAAACAGAAGAAAAGGTCAATGGGATTGTGCTATCTGTCTGGGTGCTAGCTGGAACAATAGAAAAAAGGCATTAGAATGAGTGTAGTGGAGGGAATGGGACCAGGTGCTGCAGTATTTTCCAGGTAGCAGGCCTTGCCTGGTAGCTGTGCAGCAAGACTGTCCCTATTACAGCGAGAACTATTATAGACTGGGTTTAAATGTCTTGCCTAGCAGAGCAGCTTACAGTAGTATTGCTATAATTAAGCTTGCATCAACATTTCCATCATAAATATAGCTTTAGGGATTTATAACACTCGTTAAGTATTCCCTCTGGGCTGTAATGTGCCATGCAGTGACTTCACCTAAGTGTAAAGAGTCTAGCACCCAAACTGGGCTCTCACTTACTCTGGTGGGGCCCCATTAAAATCAGAGGGGTTGAACAGATGTAACTGAGCAAAATTTGGTCCAAAGGATTTTGGGCTGGGCTGAAATTGGCAACCCACGATGTGGTATGCAGCCTCACCACCCTGGGGCAGACTGAGTCACAATTCATGGGGAGGGACTACCTTATTTCACCTCTTCCCATGGAGCAAAAGGGGATGGAGTGGAGCTAGGGCTCCTCCCGTTCCCATCCTCTCTCTGTCTCCTCCCCATCTATTCACTCTGCTCTCCATGGCAAGACTTATTTTGAGCAGCTCTGAGCCCTTACTCCTCTCTCTAGCTGATTGCTGTGCTGCCTAAGGAACAGGGCAGGAAGCAGATTGTGCCTCTGAGTCACAGAGTCTGGTTCCTGCTTTCCTCCCGCTCCTCCCCCTTTTGCTCCAGGAGGGATGTTATCTCTTCCAGCCCCTTTGTTGATGCAGATTACTCCCCCCCCTTGGCATAGGCTCAGTTGTGGTAGCCAGCACCTTGGGAGTGGGTAGAAACAAGGCTACATCCAATTCCTGCTCATCTGCACAGGAGGGGGAGTGGCAGTGGGCAGGTAGGGACAGAGGGGGGCAGAACTTTGGTTCCATCCCCGCCCCTGCGCCGCACCAGCTAGCAAAGGGGCTGTAGCAAATTACTCCCTCATAGGAGCAAAGAAAGAAGTAGACTCTACAACCACAATTTCTCCATACACAGGGTACTGAACAAAGACTCAGTCAAACCTTTAATGAACACAGGGCTTTCTGTCTGGGCCGTGAGGAGGCCTCAGGACAATGAGTTTCCCCTAATCTCTCTCTTTCTCTCTCTAAGGTACCACATTAGTTGCAGGTGAAACTCTTTTACACAGTTTAGAAATGCAAGGAAACCTTCCTGGTCTGTGAAGATATTTAATGTTCAGTGTTATTTCCGAGGGGGCAGTGAGATGCACAGCTCAGGGTTTGAATTTCCCTTCAGGAACACTGAGTGTGTCTGGAGATAGACATTCTCCTCTCCTCCCTTGCATGAGTTAATACATATATTTGAGAAGAAAATAGAATATTCACTCAGAATCCTTATCTGGCAGAAGCCTGGAGACTTAAACTGAAGAGGACAGCAGTTAGGGGACTGGAAGCTATTGATGAGCTGGCTTTAAGAGTGTTAATATGTAGAACTCCCGCTTTTCCTGTCCCTGAGGCATCAGATCACATCTCTCTAAATCCTGCCTTAAAACCCTTCTTTTCTGTTCAGCTTATGACTGACTCTCTGAATAGTGTATTGTGATATTGTGTATTAAGGACATGTCATAGTAATTCCATTACCAGCTCTCACAGTTATAACATACAGAAAACTCTCATTGAGTTTAGGGAGGACTACAAGGTCAAGTTCTGTTGATAGTGAGGATTTCACCGGGCACCTGTGGCACAGCATCAAAATAAAAAGCATTGTGTGATTGTGTTGTAATGTAACCCACTGGTGAGTGGGCACAAAGGGAGAGCAGTAACTCGCAATCTGCACAGGATATGTCTGTTACCGCCCCAGCTGGAGAGCTTTGGCTCAAGCTGGAACAGCTCATGCTTTTAACTCCTGAAGTACCTGCCTCAATCCAGAGTGTGTTGTCCAACTTGTAAACTGTCACAAAGATGAGGGCTTGTGGGGTTCAAACTGCTGTGGGCCTCTGACTCTCATGACAAGCTTCCTTTTGATCAGAGGAAGTACATAAATCATGGGTGGGTGTGTTTTTACAGCCCCCTTCTGTGCTAATCCAGGGAGGATATAAGTGTTTTAAATACACACAAATTAAAAATGAATCTTTAAAGGTTGATGGCTGAAGCTATTAGGCTGGTACCATTTAAAACCATTAAAGGAGTAACAACAAGAGAGTTGACATAGGTTACGCTTTATTTGGAAAGGAGAAATTACAGTGAGGCCAAACTAATACTGCTGATTTTATGGGTATGCAGTGCAGGCACCGAATTTCCGTCACTGCTCATAGCTTAAATTGATGTGAAATGGGTAATTGCCAGGTTTAAAGTTTGAATGAGCACATTCTCTAGAGGTAGCATAAAAAAAGCAATGAACAACAAAACCCAAGTCTGCATTCAGCTGAATGTGGGTCTCTTTGTAGTTTTCTTGGCAAAGGGAAGCCATTGCACCACCTGTCATGTGAATGCTGTGGGTCTGTCCATAAAACTAGAATACCCAGTTATTGCCCCGCTCATAGAGTTAGTCTTTTGCAGCGCAGGAACCGTAACCCAGTTTTGTTCATGTAACATTGTATGTGCATGTCCTACTTTATCTTTCTTAAATGACTAACAGGTTAGCTTTGATTTTCAGATGCACCAAGATCTTCCCTTGCTGAATAATCATGTGATCACTATGCTCCAATCCTTGCCTATGCCTCTTCTACTTTATCACCCTCCCTTATAGTGTCACATATACAACATGGGGCCTGACCATCACTTACAATCATGTGTAGTGCTTACTAACACGGCTAGTCCCTTTGACCTCAGTGTGCCTACTCAGGCATGAAGCACTACAGTGGGCTGTAAGTGTTTGCAGGATCGGTCTTTAGATTTTAAACTCTTTGCAGATTTCTGTGAAGCCTCTAGTGTGCTATAAAATGCTTTACAAACATTTATTAACCCTCACAATGCTGGTGGGAGATAAGAAAGTATGGTTACCATACATTAGCCTAAAGGTGGCCTCTAATTTAGAGTGCCTCCAGTTTTGGTAGCAAAAAATTGCAACTGCTTTTTGAAATCTGGGCCTAAATGACTCACCTGAGGTTGAAGGAGATCAGAGTCAGAGCCAGCATAGGAGCTTGTGAGTGCCAGTCTCCTGTTCCTGCATATGGACTGTTCTTCTCTATGTACATACAGTTTATAATGTCACAAACTTTTTTCAAATGATTCCTTCTACAACTAGGAAATGGAAAACATGGAGAGCTTTTTATAGGCCTGTTTGATGACTAATCAATGCCATGTCAGGTACACTTTTGCAAGAGGCTAAATTAGAAGGCAAGTTAGCATCTGCCTGCAGCAGCAGGAGCAGTATCTTGTGGGTAAAATGGAAGGAAGTATAAAGAGGACAATTTTTCCATAGGGTCTTTGCTATGGATTTTCTCTTTAACTGATTCCCCTCAGAACACACAATAAGTAATAAATAAGCAGATGTGATAAGTCTTCTGGCTGGATCAGAAGTAGGGCATGTAAAAATGGGTGTATTGGGGACACCTGGCTGCTGATTGTGAACTGTTTTTGCTTTTGTATGGATCACACATTTGTGACAATGAAATGCTCATCTGCTAATGCTTATTGTGACCTAGGGCTGGTCTACACTAAGGGGAAAAATCGATATAAGATACGCAACTTCAGCTCAGCTGAATGAGTGGCTGAGAAGTATCTTCTTATATAACTCGATCGTCCTCCCGGCGCGTGGGGATCGATGTCCGCTCTCTCTCATGTCCGCCGCCCGGCCCCCGCCGTTGCGGTGGGAGGAGCGCGGAATCGATGTTAGGGTCGCGATATATATCGCCGATGAGATGAGATGATAATATATCGATCGATCGAAATCGTGAAAAATCGATCCGCCTGAAGTCGTTATCTAATTAGAATCTGACCATGCAAATCATTGTTGCTACCACTGTTCTGTAATTGCAATGAATCTTATACAAAGTGTGATGCATGGCCAGAAAGGGTTAAGCATCCTGTAGGCTAAATAACCCAGAATCAACCTGTAGAGACATGTTAGAAAAGTATGTGAATGGTAATTAGGGCCATTCCATGGTAGATAGGCTAAAACTTTGAAATGTAAACCTATATTGTTAGAGAATTGGAGGTGTGTACTTATACTAATTTGAGGATACTAATTGTATGTGTGTACTTATATCTTGTTCAATGTTAGCCATGTAAACAGACAGCTCCTGTCTGTCACTGGAGCTATTGAGTCAGAGATGAAAAGGAAATGTTAACATTTAAATAAACTGTAAACCTAGTAATATCATTGTATTCATCTCTCTGTGAAATGTATAGCAAATCACCTGAGAATGGTGGAAAATGGGCAATTGCCTTATGTTAATCCATATAGCTAATTACTAGTGATGCTTAGGAAATAGGTCTATTTCAAAGTCTCCATAATTGCCTATTGTTCACCTGAGGACTCCGAGCTGTCAAAGAAGACCTGAGACTGTATAAGAGTATCTGGGGTCCTGCTCCTTTTTAATCTCAGATCTGCTTGATGCTTCATGCGGGGGAAGCTTGAGCCAAAAGGTTGAGTTCTCCAGTCCTTACCTGGAATCACCCTACATATAAACATTGGTCTATAATCTATGAACTAATTCTGAAAGAACTCTTTAAAACTACAAAGCTCACCATCTCTACTATGAATCTGAATCTCAAGAATTGTACTCATGTCTGTATGTACACTGATCTTTTAACCAATAGACTCTCTCTCTTTTCATTTTTAATAAAGTTCAGTTTAGTTAATAAGAATTTGCTGTAAGCGCGTATTTGGGTAAGATCTGGAATATTCATTAGCTTGGGAGGTAATGTGTCTGATCCTTTGGGGACTGGTAGAATTTTTTTATATGATGAATAAGATTTTCAGTAATCCTCATCATATTTGAATTGGGTGTCTGGGTGGAGGCCTGAGGCTGGGTTGCTTTAAGTGAACTGTGGTGTTGGCTTCTGGATAACCACTGTGGTATTATAGAAGCTGTTTTGTGCTGGCTTGGTAAATCTAAGTTTTGGAATATCCACCAGCTTCGGGGATTTTCTGCCCATTCTTTGCAGTACACACTAATTGAATGACCTCAGTTGGCTTTCCTGAGACTCTGGTCACACTTATATTCATAGTAATTATATTATTCATAGTATATTATAGTCAGAGTATTTATATTCATAGTAATTCCTCCAGAACTTGTCCAATGCTTTAGACCCCTGATCTTAGGTTTTGGATATTGTCATTTCTCCATAGGAGGGAATTTATCTGGAGACAGCTTTGCTAAGATAAGAGACCTCTTTAATGAAGTAAAAACTCTGTGGAATTATGGGAGATTTTAATTTCCCAGATATATATTGGAGGACAAGTGCTACTAATAATAGTAGGGCTCAGATTTTCCTGGATGTGATAGCTGACAGATTTCTTCACCTACAAGAGGTGATGCCATTTTAGATTTGGTATTGGTGAATAGTAAGGACCTCACAGAAGAACTGGTTTTAGTGGACACCCTTGGTTCAAGTGATCATGAGCTAATTCAGTTTAAGCTAAATGGAAGGATAAACAAAAATAGATCTGCAACTGGGTTTCTTGATTTAAAAAAGGCAAACTTTAAAATACTAAGGGAATTAGGCTGAAGAACTCAAAGCTCTGAACATGGAGGAGGCTTGGAGTTACTTTAAGCAAAAGTTGCAGAAACTATCTGTAGCCTGCATGCCAAGCAAAGGGAAACAATTCATAGGGAAGGGTTGCAGACTAAGCTGGATGAGCAAGTATCTCAAACGAGTGATTAAGAGAAAGCAGAAAACCTACAAGGAATGGAAGATGGGATGGATCAGCAAGGAAAGCTACCTCTTGTAGGTCAAAATGTGTAAGGAAAAAGTGAGAATTACCAAAAGCCAAGCAGAGCTGGACCTTGCAAGGGAATTAAAACCAATAGTAAAAGGTTCTATAGCCATATAAATAAAAAGAAAACAAGGAAAGAGGAAGTTGGACAGCTAAATACTGAGGGTGGGGTGGAGATTAAAGTTAATCTAGACATGGCCCAACACCTAAACAAATACTTTGCCTCAGTTTTTAATAATGGTACAGTAGTGGCAGGATGACTAATGGATATGAGGATAAGGAAGTAGAAACTACTAAATCTGAGATGTAAATCAAACTCAAACAACTTTATGGGAGTAAATTGGGGGGCCTGGATAATCTCCATCCAAGAATATTAAAGGAACTGGCACATGAAATTACAAGACCATTAGCAAGGATTTTTAATTACTCTATAAATTTGGAGTATTGCTAATATAGTACCTATTTTTAAGAAAGGGGAAAAAGTGATCTGGGAAACTACAGGCCTGTTTGTTTAACCACAATTATATGCAATGTCTTGGGACAAATTTAGAAAGAGAAAGTAGTTAAGGACATAGAGATACACAATAATTGGGATAAAGTACAATATGGTTTTGCAAAAGGTAGATTGTGCCAGACCAACCTGATCTTCTTTGAGAAGACAACTGATTTTTTAGACAAAGGAAATGCAGTAGATCTAATCTACATGGATTTCAGTAAGGCATTTTGATACAGTTCCACATGGAAATTATTGGTTACATTGAAGAAGATGGGGATTCATATGAGAATTGAAAGGTGGATAAGGAACTGGTTAAAGGGGAGACTACTATGTGTTATACTGAAAAGTGAACTGTGAGGCTGAAGGGAGGTTACTAATGGAGTTCCTCAGGGATTGTTCTTAGGACCAGTCTTATTTAACTTTTGTATTAGTGACCTTGGCACAAAAAGTGGGAGTGTGCTAATAAAATTTGCAGATGACACAAAGTTGGGAGGTATTGCCAATGTAGAAGAGGATGGGAAGTACTGAGGATTTTTCATACAAGAAAATCTGGATGACCTTAAAAACTGGAGTAATAGAAATGGAATGAAATTTAATAGTGCAAATTCATGCATTTAAGGACTAACAAAAATAATGTTTGCTATATGCTGGGGGCGTATGAGTTGGAAGTGACAGAGGAGGAGAAAGACCTGAGTGTATTGGTTGATCACAGGATGACTGAGCTGCCAATGTGATGCAGACATGAAAAAGGCTAATGTAATCCTAGGATGCCTCAGGCAATGTATTTCCAGTAGAGAGAGGGAAGTATTAGTACTATTGTACAAGGCACTGGCAAGGCCTTGTTTGGAATACTATGTGTAGTTCTGGTCTCCAATGTTTAAGAAAGATGAATTCAAACTGGAACAGGTGCAGAGAAGGGCTACTAGGATAATCAGAGGAATGGGAAACCTACCTTGTGAGGGGAGACTCAGAGAGCCTGGCTTGTTTAGCCTAACCAAAAGAAGGATGAGGGGAGATATGAAAGCTCTCTAGATACATCAGGGGGATAAATACCAGGGAGGGGAAGTGATATTTAAGTTAAGTGTAAATGTTGAGACAAGAACAAATGGATATAAACTGGACATCAAGAAGTTTAAAATTAGAGGAAGGTTTCTAACCATTAAGAGAAGTGAAGTTCTGGAACAGCCTTCCAAGGGGAGTAGCGGGGGCAAAAAAACCTAACTGGCTTCAAGACTGAGCTTGATAAATTTATAGAGGGTACAGTATGATAAGACTGCTTACCATAGGCACTGAATCTGGGGTTGCTCCGAGGCTTGAATACCCAGGGGGTAAAATTAGTGGGTGTTAGTAGAGGCTTGTTCTGCTGTTATACTGGGTGGTATTGATCTTCAGTCAGGGTTTAATTCTCCTCATTGGTGCAAAGCCTATACAAATAGATGAGCATTCGCTCAGGCTCTCAGCAGCTGCTGCTACTGCCCTCAGTACAGGTTGGGCCTGCCACCCTTCACTATAATTTGCAGCCCTGTTGGCTGCAACTTGCATATTGTGCTTCTGCAGAAGGAGTTGCCAGGGAGCATTGCTCTGTGACACACGGAAGGGACAGAGACCCCCCTGTGTGCTGTTGATGTGTCCTAGCTCTTCCTCCCACCCCAGCTATCAGCACAGTTACAACGTTCCAGCTGCAGGGGAGCCTGTTGGAAACAGTGCCATAAAAATTAGAGCTGGTCAGGTTATTTTTGCAAATGGTGAACTTAGCCTTCTGCTCAGTTTGTGGATTATGCACAGAGGCTTTGATTTTTTTTTGGTATTAAGTAATTTGCTGTTTGTAATTGAGTGGAAAAAACAGTTTAGGCAAACAAATTCAGCCTGTGGGTTGTTAGGGAAGGGTTCACTGGGAGTAGTTGCCCTTCATTTTTCACAGTGTTTGATTATGTACGTCACACGGGGTTGTTTCTGCTCTCTGTTTGGATGACTTGACGCTTTGAAAATGAGTAACAAATGATGGCTCGTGAGTAGTGCATGCTCCTATTCATGTACAAATACGCTTGTTCGTGTTCAGAGAACAGCCATTCCACAAAATGCATTGGAACAAAAACTGATTGGTGGTTGAGGAGAAAAACTAGAAGGTGCATTCTGGATGCACTAGAGAGGAGCACTGTGGGTAGCAGGAAGGTAGGGTGACCAGACAGCAAGTGTGAAAAATCGGGACAGGGGGTGGGAGAGCAATAGGAGCCTATAAAAGAAAAAGACCCCAAAATTGGGACATCTGATCATGCTACAGGAAGGTTAGAGACAAGGATTGTGCAGGACTCTTGGAAAGAGATAAGTAGGACGGAGACAATTAGTGTGGACAAAAAAGGAAAGGGTTTCAAGATTTTGTGGAGCCAAACTGTTAAGACTTGGTATTATACTGACTGTGTGTGGTGGGGAGTGAAAGATGTCTAAAAAGTTGTGATCCTGAATGACCAGGAAGGATGATGATTGTTTGATGGAGGGAAAGAAAAAATAAGCAGTTCAGTTTTACCATGTAAACCTGGGGTTGGCAATTATCTTGTGCCTTTGGTGGGTTTTTTTTTGGGGGGGGGGGTTAAGGTTTAAATTTAAAAAGGGCCCCTGTGGTGCACTCAAACTTTCCCTCGGACAGTTTTCAATGAATGTGGATAAGAAATATGAAAAACAAAATACCATGATCACAGGCGTTTCTCCACTGCCAGTATCTGGGAAGCTATCACTAAAAAAACCACCCCATTGCGATCAAATGCTGGTTCAATTTTAAAAGAATAAAAATGTAATGTATTGATTTCAGCGGGATCAAAATTTGATCCTTAATGGTGGGTAGTATTTGATTCATATTCCCCTTTTCTCCTCCCACTAACCTTGCCTGGAGTTCACATGCCTCCACTCCTTCCTTCTCCCCCACAGGTATTTTAAAATCTGTTTGGTTTGAGATCATGATTTAGAGTTCCCTTTCTGAATCTAACACTTCATTTAATCATTTCAGCTGGCTCCACAAGCCTCAGGTAATACGCTCGAGCATGACATAAAAAGTGAGCCTAGCAGGCTATAACAGCATGATGTTTGCTAGCTTGGAAGAGTCTATGTTCTTCTGAGTTCACTGTCAGGGTATGAAACAGACTGCAGTGTTAACCATTATCTAAATAAAATATCATGTGAGCTATAACAACAAAACTGCAAAGAGCAGGTGCCCTACGCTGGTGTAGCATGGTCCAATAGCTAGGAGAAAGAGCAGATTTCTGATTGCATTGTTCTGCACAACATATTTTGCAATGTAATTATGTTTTTCTCCCATGGTATTGCTGGAATTGAGTGCCACCAGGTGTTCATTGATGAGTATGACATAAAAATGCTGATTACATTTAGAATCTTTTTCTTAATTTAATAAACAGACAGTGGCCTGTACTGTAACTCCACCAGCTTCACTGGCTCACTGCCTCATCTTGCTTAACATCTGTAGCATGGAACATATTGCTAGTATTGTGGAGGAGGAGTTAAAAATAAAGATAGCTTACCATTATAACCCCATTTACAATCCCACAGCCCACACAACCTCCTTTAAAAAGAAATCAGTCCTGAAATTTTGCATGCTATATCTCATCTTAGGAGTGACTCCCTTGCTGGGGAGTTTTCAGGGAAATAACAGAATAGGAGATTTAAAGTGATGGGGTCAGACTCATGGCCCGATCCCACTCTGGCTTCTTTGGGCCACTCCAGTAGTACAAAGTGAACCAGGGCTGGCTCCAGGGTTTTTGCCGCCCCAAGCAGCGGCGGGAGGAGTTGGGGGGGGAAGCTGAGATTGGCGGCAGCTCCACCGCCGCTTCATTCTTCAGCGGCAATTCGGCGGCAGGTCGTTCCCTTCGAGAGGGACTGAGGGACCCACTGCCGAATTGCTGCCGAAGAGCGGAACGTGCCACCCCTCTTCATTGGCCACCCCAGGCACCTGCTTGCGGCACTGGTGCCTGGAGCCGGCCCTGAAGGGAACACAAACTAGTCAGATCTCACTCCATTTATACCCTCACTGTAAGGGGGGTGTCATAAGATCAGCTGGAATGGCTACATGCTGCCCCCGCTTGAAACCTTTAGCACAGAGGGCGTCAGTGATGTAGAGGACATTGTTGGTCATGGCCAGACCATTCTGGCAGCCAAGAATAGCCAAAAGGGTGAGCTAATTAGTTCATTTTATCATTTGTGTTGTTAACGTGCATGTTATTTCATATGTAATCAAAGTGTGATGAATAGCTAAGTGAGATAGGATTATAGCATAGAATCTTAGAATATTAGGGTTGGAAGGGACCTCAGAAGGTCTAGTCCAACCCCCTGCTCAAAGCAGGACCAATCCCCAGACAGATTTTTGCACCAGATCCCTAAATGGCCCCCTCAAGGATTGAGCTCACAACTCTGGGTTTAGCTGCCAATGCTCAAACCACTAGAAGACAGACAAGTATTTAGGAATGACTAGTGTGTATTAAGGATGTAAGTAAGGTAAAGCTGTAATGCAAGGCCTACAGGTGGAGGTCTGTACAATATTTTTGCTTAGCTACACTAGGCCACAGGCTTACAGAGACTTGATATGGGTGGGTAACCTAACACTGACCCTCTTCCGATAAGATTGGGTGACCAAACAGCAAGTGTGAAAAATCAGGAAAAAGGGTAGGAGGTAATAGGAGCCTATATAAGAAAAAGCCCCAAATATCGGGACTGTCCCTATAAAATCGGGACATCTGGTCACCCTACAATAAGATCACAAAATTACTGTAAAAGCTGTGCCAAAAGGTGACACTTCAGAAAAATAGACTGCAAGATACATGACTGTAACATCATGGGAAATTCTGTTCTGACCCCCGGTTACTCTGGAAACAGGTTGGCATAAATATTAATAAGATGCTAATAAGGAAAAGGGGGAACAAAGAGAACAACCTATGGCAAGTAGGGCACCCCAACATTTATGGGGTGTGGAAGTACAGATAAGGAAAAAGGTTGGAACCCTCATGCATATGAATAAGATGGTTAGGCATGGTCAGAACAACAATATAATAGAGGTTCCCTGTTTGGGTAAAAATGGGAAGACCCCAGCAGGAACCACCTGACTATTGATGACCGTCCGTTGAGAGCTCCACCCGACTCTAATATCTTGGGGATGTACAGCATTGACTATGGTTTGGGCTCTGTCAGGTTGGGTAGATGTGTATGTGAGTATGACACATAATACAAACAAGACTGTTTACTTGTAACTGTGTTCGTAGTCACTGTAGTTATTCTTCTTGTGCTCCTAAGAGTCTCCCAGTCTAAGAGTAAAGGGTAACTTTTGATTTGGAAACTGTAGCAACAGGAACTGAGCCCATTGTAGGTTAACACAGAATCATGAATTCATTTCAAATAAAGAGAAGACTACAAAGATCCCCTGGGGAGCTACTGTAGCTCATCTCTCATTGACTTTGAAACCTGTCCTATTTATCTGGCTTATATGCTTCCCCTCCCTCTTCCTGACACAAACCAAAGCTATCTCTTTGTTTGCTCATTATCTGGACCAGATTGAAGACAGTCCCAGTCTTTGCTCTCTGTATGTTGGATCATAAACTGGTCATTAAATAAAGAAAACGTAATGGAGCTGACACTGTAGCCCTATTTATAACACCACCAAATTCTGTTCACATTTACTTTGGTGTAGACCCAGAGTAATTCCCTTGATGTTAGCATAGTTACTCTGGATTTATGCATGTGTAACTGAGAACAGCATAAATCTGGATAAAAGATACTGTATAAATTGAGGGGTTATCATCACTAGTAGATGTTTTTCTTGGGAAGGGAGCTTTTCTTAGGCTTTTCTTCTTGGCAAGGCAGGATCATAACAAAAGCTTTAGATCTCTGAAATTTGACAGTGAATTTGCCTGTCCATGTGCCTATGATTCAACACAAGATCAAGTGATACAGTGAGCTGTATGCGCTCTCTGACTTGAAGCTGTAACTCTATGCATCATGAACACACAAGAAGAGACTATAACACAAGGTATTGTTAGCACCTCAAAGCCTGGTCCTGGCAAAGTGGCCTATAATATTTTTTTGTTTTGCTTTGTGCATGACAGATATTAGATGGGGCAGTTTTATTTGTGCCTCTAAAAGGTAAAAAATATTCTAGTAAGGCATTAAAAAGTCAGAAGGAATCCAGTTAGCCCTTCTCACTCAGACTTCAGATCTCCTTCTGTATGCTGGGTTTAAATTGCTGTTTGGGCTATTTTTAGAGCTAAATTTAAATAGGATGATGCAGGTTGGTCATACATTCATACATGCTACTTGTTGAACTACAACATGCATTGTTTGGGTGTTGGTTTATAAATAGTACATAGTTGCAGGTGTAACCCACATCGGTCTTGCCCTCTTGTAGTGGCTGGGCCATGTACAGAGATCAAGAAGCCCGCTACAGTGTTGGATGACAGAGCTAGGTCTTCTAGCTCAGCCAGTAGAGGATCGTGCTTTAAGACCCAGAAGTCCTGGTTTGGTCCCTGTTGCCAGTGATCTACCCAGAGACCTGTACTACAGCATTAGAATGATGAAAGCTGGAGATTTTGGTCTAAAATCTTTTGGAAATGTAATCTTGTAAGTCCCTCAAATACCATTGATGTGCATAACATAGACTGAGGATAGATTTGTGGATAGACTGAGGATAGATTTGTGAGCCATGAAACATCTGTGTGCGTACGGCTAGCCAGTCACCAACAGACAGCATTACATAGCATGTGCAAGATGTAAGTGTCAGAAGCGGAAAATATGAGATGGGTTTAGGGAGGGTTCTTGGATCAAAGCACTAAACTCCAAAGGAGACCCCGTTGCTCTTCATGACTCAGGCATCACAACTAGGGCTGACCAGAAAACAACAATCTGATATAAAATTTCAAGTTTTGGAAATTTGGTTTGGTTGCAATGTATGGGTGCTCTCCCTCTTTCTCTGGGTATTCGTCATGAATCCACAAAACCTTCCAGATGCTTTTTCATTGAAATTGATACATTTCCATGAAACATTTTGGTTTTGATGAAATGACATTTCAGCTCTAATAACAATGTTGACTGGACCCCTTCTAGAACTAATTTGTATTGCTGCCAGGGAGGTAAGAAGAGAATCCATTAACAAGGCGGGGAAAAAAACCCCCAAGAACAGTTAAATGCTTTTTTCCCTTCTCATTTCTTGTTTTATGTCCTCTTTCCTGGCTTTTATGTGTTTTTATATTTCTCCCTCAGGTTACAATAGCTGTGCTGAATGCTAATAACATAATACTTGATGCAACTACAGGGTTCATTTTTGAATTATTCTTTCCCTTAAATATTGAAAATTCATCTAAACTATTTGGAGTAGTAGCTGAGTCAATTCACCAGATTATTTTGGCATACAAAGGGGTTCAATAAATGTTGTTTTTTTTAACAGGTATTCCTTGCTAATTTGTTTAGCAAGGATTTCAAGCATAAATGACTATTTAATAAAGGATCCTTAATGGGGGGCCATGTACAAATCTTTATTAAATGCATTAGTCTCCTGGCATGACCTTTTATTACATAAAAATAATACAATAAAAATTCATGATAGACTAAGAATAAAAGTCAAATGTATGTTTTAATTAAATGAATAACACTTAAAATATTGGGTAAAAGCAAAATTATCGCAGATAGATATTTAATTGGTCTTTCTTTGGAAAAATGCATTTCATTGTAACTTAACTGACATAAGTATTGAGCTTTTAATGCAATGTGTGCTAAATTTGTGTAATCTGAAACTTTTATATTATTCTGCTCCTGACACTTAGCTCTGAAAGAACTGACAGTTTTCATTTGATTTATATTTGTGTAAATGTCAACAGTCTGTGTACGTCTCTTAAAAAAAAGTTTTGGCATGAACTTTGAGAATGAACAAAGAAAAAAGATGATAAAGGACTGTTGTCTAAAACGCTGAATTTAAGGGTCTTAGACTGTGAGACTTAAGTATTCACAGATGGTTAGTTGCAATTTATAGTGCAATTTAAAACAGTTACTACTAACTTCTGCAAACACAGCTTTCTCTCCTGAGTTGGTCCTTCCCTTTCTGGTATGACTGTCTACTCATCTGTTGTGTGCTAACCCTTAAATCCAGGGTTATGGGCAATGTGGGGAAATGACTATCTGTGGTGTTTTGTACAGTGCTATGCACCCCTGCTCAGTCCTTTGCTTCTGGTATGGCAGGACTAGAAATATTAGGGAGACTTTGGGCCATGCCATTGCTGAGGGGTGATGGGGAAGAGTGCTATGCATCCCTTGAAGGGATGAAGATATTACTAGGGAGTAACAGTGTTGAGTGCAGAGGAAGTCGGGATAGGTGCATTCTGGCTGGCAGTTAAGTCATACACATACGACATGAGGGATAGGAGTTGGGACTTTAATCTCCAAAGCCCCCTATCAACTGAAATAAGAATTTCTCCTCTAACTGTTGTCTCCTCAAACAGTTATGCAAAATTCCTTGTAATCTCAATCAAATTCATATCCCCAGCTATCTGTTAATTACACTGAAAATGCCCTCCATTTGGTCATCTAAAATTATCAGGGGACACACTGAACACATTTGATAACTGAGGATGGAACTGTTCTAGTGGTAGCTAATGGAGACTCCCCTTTAGTTCAAACAATAGAAGATTGTATTTTTGGGTGGGAAGGTCCTGATTCCTGTGCTCCATCCTGCATGTGTGGGATCTGGCTAATACTATAACAGTATTCTCTGTATATTTGTATCTCCCTCTAGAATCACAGAGATTCTGTAGGCAAACTTTCAAAAGATCTCCATACCCCCAATTGGGGGTGAGCTCTCTTGAAAATCTGGCCCCACATGACAAGAAAACCCGTGTGTTGCACAGCTCTGATTTGCCTGGAAAAGGGTCTCCGTGAAATCAGATGTCTGAGAAGGGAAGATTCTGTGGGAAAAAGGTCTTAGAGCTGGGGTTCCCAAGCTTCATTGCACTGCGACCCCCTTCTGACTACAAAAGTTACTACATGACCCCAGGAGGGAGGACTGAAGCCTGAACCCACCCCATCCCTGCCTCCCCATATGGAGAGGCCAAAGCACCACTGCCCTGGGGGTGGGGGCAAAACCAAAGCCCAAGGGCTTCGGCCCCAGGCAGTAGGGCTTGGGCTTTGGCTTTGGCACCTGGCCCCAGCAAGACTAACCCAGCCCTGATGACCCCATTAAAATGGGGTCATGACCCACAGCTTGAGAACCGCTCTCTTAGCGTATAGCTTTCCAAGTGCGTGAAAAAAATCATTTTTACGCAGAGCTCCTCTATGAACCCGTGTCTACTGTTCTCTGGGTTTGATGACTTCCTATTCCCTTCACTAACAGATTCCAGCATTCTTTTGACTGAATTCACTGCAGCAAGATCACCCAAAAGCCTATTATTGTCTTATGCATGCAGCTTATTAATTCACAGAGAAATAACACTACATTTGAATTTGGCTTTTATGTAAGTAAAAACAAAACAAGTACAGCAATATTAAAAGAAAATATCCAGTGCAAACACCTTTGATGTGCAGTAGAGATCAGTACAATGTTCCTTAGAATAATGTTATAACGCAGACTGCAAAAAACCCCACAGTGATTATAGAAAATGTTATCTGGCTGTTGTGTACAGAAGATTCTTTAGCTATGGCACTGAATAATTCTATAGCTAACATTTCCTGTTGAATAGCAACACATGAAAATCTTAAAATATAAGTATTAGTAAGAATTCTTTATAACACAATCATCAGTAGAACCTCACTAACTTGCATTGAGGACTGGATTTGCAAATTAATGATTAAGTGGACAAACAATTTAAAAAAAAGTACATTATTTATAAAGGGCCTGATCCAACCACCAATGGGAAGACTCCCAATGGGCTTGGATCAGGCCTGTATTTGGAAAGTGTACTATAATTTGAATAATTGATGAAAGTGTCCTACTAAATATTGTATAGTGTATTTTTGAAAAAGTAGTGAAGTACTACAGAGACCGCTCTGCAGATTTAATACCCTTGCTATTAAATCTTTGCTGAAAAAGGATGCTGGTTTTTGTGTATCAGCTATGGGTGGCTTAGTGAAATGCACGTCAGTGAAATTCCACTACACTGGTTTAAAAAAGACAACTTTAGTATTAGTATAAAATCCAATCTTAAATCAAGAGATCAGCTAAACTAATTCCTACAGATCCTGCAAAACTGGGTATCTCATTGGCAGGACCCTGCTCCCATTAAAATCAATGGGAGCCTTACATCAGTGGGAGCAGGAGCCAGCCCATCGTCATCACTTGCCTAGATCCTGAAAAACATACATGTTTGTTTGACTTGATGCACTGTGTGCACTGGCATTCAGCTGAATGGGATGACTCCCCGCTGTGTGTGAAGTATGTGCATGTGTCTTGCAGGATTAGGGATGTAGTGGTGGTGACACCCAAAACCTTGCTTATGCCCATGCCTTGGTCTTTCAGACAGACAGTAGAGTACACAGCTACAATAGTCTGGTCTGGAAGTCCCCACTACTTTCCTAGGTGGAAAATACCCATTTTACAGTACCTGTTTAAAAACAAAATTCACAGTAATGAGACCCTTGAGTTTTTTTTCCTGAAATAGCTGAATACCTTCAACTATCTTCGAAAGAAAACTCCTAGAAAAACCCATGCCTGCTTAGCCTGTAATACCTGTGATTTGTTGCAATCCAGTGAGACCTACAGTTCTGGAGCCTTAATATTCCACCTGATCTGCAGGTTTCCTGCCCAGCAGGGTATATTCCATTGAATAGCACCAAGATCCTAGTTAAGAAAGGAAATTTTTTTTTTCTGAGGATAAAGGGAGATTTTAATGCTCCAGGACGGTGCAAGAAGTCCACACAGTCAAGCTTTTAAAAAATGACCAATTAAAACCACTGTGGTGGTCTTCTAAAAATCCCAAAAAGTTCTACTATCTTCCTGCAGTAGCCCATTTTTGGAGTGGAAAGGTAACTAGTGAATTGGGAAGAAGGGAGAAATCATGATTCTCTTCGAACATAATGGAATCATCTTTAATATTAAATGATGATCCTCCCCTTTGCTGCCGAAGCAAAGGCATGGATTATCCATGCAAGATGGTACAGGAAGCAAGGCAGACTTGAGGGGGAGGTGGCTACAGGTGCCTCCATAATATGTTCCTTCTCAGAGTCGCTAGACTCCTCTGTTCTTAATTTCACATTGATAAAAGGGTATGACACCACATGGAATGAAATCGGGGGTATGCTGCTGAAGGCATCAGCATATATATGGAAAACTTTCACAGGTGCTGGGCAGTAATGATTGAAAAGACATGCTCGGTGGAGCTCACCTGTGGGTCCTAGAGAACTAGTGTCAGTGGAGGAGCCCGTGTACTATCTGGGCTACCTATGCTGAGGGAATGGGACAAGAACAATGTCATTACTTTAAAAAAAATGGATTTCATTGTAACTTTTTAACCCAAAATGCTTTGAGGTTTTGGTGTCTAGAATCATAGTTACAACCTGTGCTGCTTGTGTAAAGATCTGTTGATCCTCCTTTTGCATACTGGTTGCATCTTGGCTTTACTATCTGTCTCTAGGGGGAAAAAGCTAAACACAATTGATTTGAACTTAATACACAAAGTCTTCATTTGGCTCCAATCCATAAAGCTCAGCTAACATTTTAAATCTGGGACCCCAGTCATTTAGAAAGTCATAGTCGATATCTGAATCAGAGGATCCTGACTCCAAAGAACTAAGAGATTCTGCAATGGACTCAGCACCTTCATAGCCATAAATGTGAAGGGTGTCATATGGCAGCAAATCCCCATCATTATCAGCTTCATCCTTCTTCACCTCAATCATAATTGCCATTTCCCCAGTGCCAGAATTTCCATTTCTTGTTGGCTTCTGGACCTGTGCATATAGGCAGGGCCCAGGCTCCAGGTTCATGCCATTCTTGCGGACAGAGTTGAGCACAGATACATCGTAGCTGGTGGTGTCCATTTCACCACCACCTTCTTCATCATAGGTGACAAGTTGCTCATGAATCTCTGCCACATTCTTCCTGAGTACAGTCAGCTCTTTCTTGTGCCTCTTTCTCAGAATGATCAGCAATGTGATTACTGTAGAGAAAACATATCCCAGCAGTTGTAAATAAAGGCAAATATAGGGAATTGGAGTAAACCAAACTCAGTGTAGTTAAAACTGAACATAATCTGAAGTTCTTTCGCAGGAAAAATGCTATTTAATTCTTTTTTTGAATGTTATCTAAAACATTCCTAATGTAGGAGTGATGTGTTCACAAAAGGGGCCTGTTTTTGCATTCTATCAATCTGCTTTAGTGTTGATTTCTTCATCTCCTTAGAATTTTATTTTTACAGCACCAGACTGTTAGTCCTGGAGCCTGAAGTCCTGTATTCATGAACAGAGAACAGGCAACAGCAGTGCAAGCTTTCCCTATGCTGCCCTACCAATATGCCTGAGCCCTGCCCTGGAGGGTATATCTCTAGCAGAGAGACCATAGTTCATTCTCCATAATCGGCTGGTGTTTGACCTCTTTTGCTGAGGCTGACTTATGGGTGTGGCGTTGTGATGTGGACATTTGTCCACTAGGAACTGAGCTTGGACCATCCAATCATTTAACATCTCGGCTATCAAACAATACCCACTTTCACACTTACCAGTCCATGTTAAACTCAAACTGATGACCTAGAGGTGAACAGCTCCATCACCCAACCAATCCCCACATGTCAGCCAGTTCATGTTACGTGCTATATTAATATTTTTTTAACATTATGCGTTCTTATGCCACCCAAGTTACAATCCTGGATACCAGCTTTCCATTCACAAAAGCTTCAATACCCATACATCAAGTACAGCAGCCTATAGTCGCACCATTAATGTATTATGCAATATAATTTCTATTGGTGTCTTCTTGCATTGTTACATGTTGTGCCCACATGAATTCAGCCTTTTGAGATGGGGCCCTGTTATTTCTCTGGCTCAGATCTCAGGTACAGTTATATTATGCCTAATGGTGCTAAATAATATTAATACTTTGGTGAAATTACAACTGCTCCTTCGTTAAGTAAGACAACTATTCTAATAGGCCAAAAAGAAAGTAAATGCAAGAGTTTACATTTACTGAATGTGACTTACTCTCTTGATCCTGGATAAGCACAAAGCTTCAGGTACCTCAATTAGAAAGAACATGTCAAGAGCAGAGTATGCTTGAAATATCAGATATTTACCAAGGATTGTGAGGATGCAGATAAAAATCGCCACCAGTGCCTGAATGCTAACTCCAACTTGCTTACTTGCTTCTTCGCAAAAAGTGAATTCTCCTTTCTCATCACACTTGCAGACACTGATGGAAAGTGTATTTGTGCTGCTTAGCTCTGGCGTGCCATTGTCTGAGATGATGACAGGTAGGTAGTGGATTTTCACCAGCTCACGATTAAACTGTCCATATTTGACGGTGACATTAGCTGTGTTATCTGGAAAAGGTAATGACATCTAATTAAGTGATGATCTCAATGTCTGACTTTCTTTATAGATTATCAATTATCTGACACAATCCCCTGAGGCTAACTGAGCCTTTCAGGAACCCCGCAAATAGTTGGGTGGGCATGAACAACACTTTATCTGCTGAAAAAGCCTTAACCTGTTTATAAATAACAATAGCTAATTTCCCATCAGAGATTATCGCTGTAGCTTTCACCTCATGTTTCTTGGTGCCTCTCGTTTGCTATCTACTGAAATCTACTGAGGGATACACTACCGTGATTGTCAACCAATGTGAAGTTGCTATCTTCCGTGGTCAGGGAATATTTGAAGTTAACGCCAGGCAACATTTCATCCTTGTCAGTAGCTGAAATCCTGATTATCACCTATAAAGATCCCAAAGTTCAAATTTTAGGTATGCAGTGCACACAGTGGTAAAAACACTCATTATGTAATGCAATAGCTTTGTGCTGGGCCTTTCATGGACATCTGCAGTAAGAGGTCATGTGAAGCTGCATCACTCCAGAGGGAGCCCCCCAGAGAGGCCCCAGGTGCCTCCAGAAAAATCCCTGCTTACTTTCTATGGAGAGTAACTGGTGCAGAGCCTCTATACTCCCCCACAGTAGCAGGTGCTAAAAGCCAGGTAGTTTGAATCCTGCCACACAAAGAGGAAAGGGATTTTCTCTCCTACTCCGCTGTGTGGCTGTGGCATGGCTTGTAATTAATCATAAAGAGAATAAACTAATGTTAATTTAAATATCTTAAGTGGATTTTTTTAAAGTGCCTAATGGATTTAAGAGCACTAATAACAGTGAATGTCTGACTTCAGCTCCTAAATTCCTTGCTTGCTTTTGAAAATCTCCCCCAAATACCCAAAACGCACAATACAGCTACTGCATGTATGGCAGATGAATAATATATATGACATCAATAAATAATATACCAAAAAGTATTTCAAAATCAAGTTAAAGGTCAAATACCACCCCTGGGTCTGTACATACAGCTTCCATCAAATGGTAGAATCTGGCTCGAAGACTGTAAATTAATGAATATAAATCAAAAAACTTTCATGTAAAGGCTGCAGCTGAGGAACCCATGACACCTAAAAATACCAACTCTATTTGTTGGCACACAAATTGGGTGCTGATGAAATTTGCAATCTTAATATTTACTCATATTTTCTCCTGCCTATTTTACATAGCTCAGGTTTTGCATGTATGGATATTAGGTAGATGAAAATGAATTGCTGGTGATAACTGCCATCTTGTAGGGTTAACTGAACTGTAATATAATGGCTAATGTGCATGCATTCTGCTGACCTTCTGCTTGATGGGAGGGAGAGGGACTAAGGAGAGCGATGCAGTGTGTGTGTGTGTGTCAAGTGATAGATGTCTGTATTGTAGCAGCAAAAAGACCGAAGCAGAAAAGTTCTGAGTGCTGACAGCTCAGAGGTCAGTGCAGTCATGGAGTAGTCACTGGAAGCACACGCAGATCAGTATTTAGGATTAGCAAACAGGATAATTCTTATCAAAAGAGTTGTGGTTTAACTTGTGGTTGAAGGTATATGGTTAAATATAAATAGAAACAACCCTCTCATGTATTACCTACCTTTCCCGGTGCAGCATTTTCACACACTTTGGGCTCATAAGGATAAGCAAATTCTGGAGCATTGTCATTTTGATCAAGAACCTGGATATAAACTTGTGTATGTGATTCTATGTCAGACAGTCTATCTGAAATGATAAATATGAAATAATGGATGATTTATCAGTCAGTTGGCTACAGACTGAGCCCCATACAGAACTCTGGTCCTGTGCTTTGCATCATTCATGGAACTTCTTCATAATGAGCATGAATAGTATCACACTTTTATGAATTTATGCTTATACTACTTTTACTTATTAGATGTGAATTTAGGCCCAGATTTGTTCCTGCACAGAGATCTGCTAGTGGGATGGAGGGAACTGGTTATGGCTGCCTGATTCACTGTGCTGGACTCTGTGTAGGTTATAACAACCTAGGGGCTGCTCTAAACTGTGCCAGCTGTCTATAACCCCAAAGGAATGTATGCCAGTTGAAGATTGCGAAAGTATAACAAGCTTTGACTATCCCTCCTTCCCACTTGCTCCTTGGCTCTTATGGCAGGACTTAGAGCTGTTGAAGGGTCTGGCCTAGGAAGTGGTTACAACGGCTCTACATATGGACATGAGGGGAATTTTGCTCTTTTTGTACTGTGGGAGTATAATCAGGCCAGATGCTTTTTTTAAGGGTACATCTAAACTACCGGATCGGCGGGTAGCGATCTATCTATCGGGGATCGATTTATCGTGTGTAGTGTAGATGCAATAAATTGATCCTCGATCGCTCTCCCGTTGACTGCTTAACTCCAGCAGTGCGAGAGGCAGAAGGAAAGTCGACGGGGGAGACGTGGCTGTAGATCCAGCGCCGTGAGGATGCGACGTAAGTAATTTAAATTTGATCTAAGATGCGTCAACTTCAGCTACGCTATCTTCTCCTCGCCCCCCGCCCCCCAGTGTAGACCAGGCCTAAGACTTACAGATCAAGGCATAAAGGTTAGCGGTTTGAAGGGATTCTTTGCATTTGTACTGAAGGCTAAGTGTTAAATCTGGTTTCTGGATTCTAGCTGGAGAAGACTTGCTGAGTAACCTTGAAACTAAATCTACATGTATGTTACAGAATCTATACTTCACCTTTTAATGCTCACCAACCAGTGTTCTTGAGTATCATTAAAGTGCCATATTGACAGTTACATTTGGCAAATCCAGTAGGATGTAGGTAATGTGGAATTTTTCCTCCCCATTCCCTTCCCCCTTCAGTTTTACTAGTACTTTGAACTAAGAGGAAATTGTTAGAGATGAAATTGCCTCTGATGGAGGACTCAGACAAGGCCACTTTAGAGTGAGGCTATGCAGGGTTGCTGCTGTCCCAGCAGTTGTGTAGTGGGATTCTGCCACCTTGCATGCTTTGGAGGGGGAGCTCTGTGCCCTTCCTGCAATAAATAGGTGTGAATGACGATGAGGTGGCAGGCTCTGGGGATGTCTCTGGGCAAATCCATTTGCCTTAACATCTTGGGGGAATAGTTGCTATTCCAGACGGCGTGTTGAGTGTCAGCCATGCACTGGCTCAAAGGTATATCTAGCTCAGCGGTTCTCGAACTGTGGGTCGGGACCCCAAAGTGGGTCATAACCCCGTTTTAATGGGGTCACTAGGGCTGGCGTTACACTTGCTGGGGCCCGGGACTGAAGCCAAAGCCTGAGCCCCACTGCCCAGGGCTGAAGCTGAAGCTTGAGGGCTTCAGCCCTGGGCAGCGGGGCTCAAACTTCAGCCATGAGTGGCAGGGCTCAGGTTACAGGACCCCTGCCAGGGCTTTGATTTTGCCCCCCCCCCCAACCTGAGGCAGCTGGACTGAGGCTTTAGCTTTGGCGCCCCCAAGCTGGGGTGGTGGGGGTTGGGCAGGCTCAGGCTTTGGTCCTCCCTCTTGGGGTCATGTAGTAATTTTTATTGTCAGAAGGGGGTCGCAGTGCAATGAAGTTTGAGAACCCTTGACTAGCTTAAGAGGGAGAGAGTGAAACAAGGTATATTCTGGTTAATAAGATGAGTGAATTTGCATAATAGTAATAGGCCAAATTCCAAAAAAAGGATACTCCGCTCACTTGCTGAAGTAGAGATTTGTTGGATTTGATCATTTGCAATGCAAAATCATTGTAAGGCAAACACAGGCACTTTGATCAAAGGGGTGCATTAACTTGTGTCAAATGTTGACAGGTGGGTGTTTTGTTTTTGGGGGCTTTTCTTTCTCTCTTAAACTACAATAATTCAGAAGAAACATACTGATTTTTTTTCCCCTCAATGAAACAGGTTTCTAGTTAACACTTACTGTCTGCCATGATTTCTTGGGCTGCCACGGTAAGGTTATGCCAGGCACTGGCTTCTCTGTCCAGCTGCTTTGAGATGAAGATATCTCCACTATTGGATACTTTGACATAGTCCCCACTAGGGCTGGATCTTCGGAGGGTATATCTGTGTTTTGTTTAAAAAGGATAATCCTCAACAAAACAAGAATAGTAATACAGTGTGTAGGATTTCAGTGATTCATTGCAGAAGGTCTGGAAGTTGTTCAAAGTGGTATGATAAACGGCAGATCTGATAATTTGCCTTTACCATGCGCTTTGGTAACTGTTCTCCTCTAGGACTAACATTTTTTAAAGCTTCAAACACATGGCAGAGAACTATTTTCTTCTCTTCCAGCCCTCCTCATTGGATAGAATTTTCCCCAAAAATTACCTGGGCCAGAATAGAATAAGTAGCCCAATATATCTTACGTCAGCTAGAAAATGTTTCCAAATTTGCTGTTATATGAATTTATTTATTTATTACTCCTTTGCTGACTTTAAATTAGTTCACTTTGTTTTAATTTTGGAGCCTATACATGCCAAGGCAGTAGTTGCAATATAAAAAATTGCAACAATGATTGTACATAAACATGAAGTAAGACATACAGAATTGTGCATTTTCACTTGTCTGCTAATCTGTGTAGGAATAACACGCACGTGCTATCATAGTGACCGTATGTGGTAATTGCCCAGATGCTTAACTTTTGTGAAATTATTGCACGTGTGTGTGTGTGTGTGTGAGAGAGAGAGAGAGAGAGAGAGAGACTGCACATACAGATTATGCATTTTTGCATATGCAGTTTTGAAAATTTGGCCAACTTCCTTATTTCCTTTAAAATGTTGAGAATTTAACAATTGTTTGCTAGAGCTGGTATAGTATCCAGCCTCAGTTACCTAATTTTCCGTTTTGCTGCATCAGGATCTACTGCCAAAACTTTGCCAAGCGGGTTTTTTGTGAAGTAGTTTTCATTTACTTTATAAAGATAAAATGGCTGAGAGAAGATGGGAGGCTCGTCAACATCAAGAACTTCAATGGTAACGGTCGCAATGCTCTTTGGCCCACCGGGCTTGAAGAAACGCATATTAACCGTTGGATCAGTTGCTTCAATGTCAAACTTGTACTCTTTTATTTTTTCATAGTCCAATGGCTAAATGAAAAGAGAGACATTCTCAGTCAGTGGTAAAAATGCTACATATGCAAGCTAAAGCACTGTACTGGAATGTGTGATTTGGAAATGCTAGTATGTTGCAACAGAACTAGATTATCAGGGAATCAGTTATTCAGTGCATTTCTCCCTTTTTCTGTGCATTTATTACTTGAGCAGCTTATGACTTTTTCCCACAAATCTAGTCTTTATTCAAAATTCAGCACATAAATCTCAGTCTGTAATTTTATGTCTACAGTTCTGTGGCTGCAAGCTTCAGTCAGAGGCAGCTATCTCTGACCGTAGCCAGGATAGCTAGCCTAGGGTGATCTGACCTAGCTCCTTTCTTTGAAGGTGAGGCTGAAATCCACATCTCTGCCCTTGCCAACTACATTTCTCCACATTCATTGAGGGCAGGAGATGGGGCTTTCTTGCCTGAGAGCCAAGACCCTTAACTGTAAACTACAGCCAGCAATGCAGCCAATAGTAGCATGCCCAAGGTCTGTTGCTGCTCTGCCTACCAAACTCGCTGGCCATGATGGGCCTCTCAGCTAAACTTGTTCACTGTATGCAGGGGCGGCTCCAGGCACCAGCGCACCAAGCGTGTGCCTGGGGCGGCAAGCCACAGGGGGCAGCCTGCCAGTTGCCATGAGGGCAGCAGTCAGAAGGTCCGCCGGTCCCACGGTTTCGGCGGCAATTCGGCGGTGGGTATGCTGAAGGCGCGGGACCGGCGGACCTCCTGCAGGCATGCCACCAAATCCGTGTTACCAGCGGACCTCCTGCAGGCAAGCTGACGAATCCACGGGACCGGGGACCTTCCGCATGGGCGCCGCTTGACTGCTGTGCTTGGGGCGGCAAAATACATAGAGCCGCCCCTGACTGTATGCAGAGTAGATTGCAGTGTTAGTGCTACATGTGTGAGAGCAATTGAACTCAGGAGAGATTTGGACATTTTGCCACAAGTTTGCAGTGGTGCAATATTATCAGTGCTTTAATGTAGCCAGAAATGCCTGGAAGTCAGCATGTCCAAGAGAAAACAATTTAATCTACAACGAAATAAGAATCTGGTATAGTTTGTTTTTTTGCGGGAGGACAGAATTGCTTTTCTGTATACTATTAGCACCACACCTTCAAGTGGTGTTTTGTTTTGCGTTTTTTTAAAAGCTGCATATTTAGGGCAGTAGGAATGCTGCAAATTTCATCTCATGCCTTGCTGTAACTCAAACTCACTAAGGCTATAAATTACGTATATTCAGGATTCCTACTGAAAAGCTGCTTCAGTCTGGAGGGACAGTTGAGAACCATACTGATAGTTTGAGTGATTAGACGTGGGCCTGAATCAAAAAAGCTTGGATCTGACTTGAACGTCGGAGAGAGATTTCACAGCCTGCCCAGGATTCAAGAAAATAAAACACCATCTCCAAACAGCTCTGAATGTTGAGATGCTCATAATCTGAGTTGGTATTTTGCCCCAAGCATTCAAAAACCATGTAACAAGTCATCAGAATCATGAGATTTTGATAAGTAAAAAATGTGGGTATATTTCTTTGTGTTCTCATTTTGTGTGTTAGGGTTCACATTTTTCTTTTTTTCCCTCTTCAACCATAAATGCTAGAAATTTATTTTTTTAATGAAATCTGAGATTCTCCTGCAATCACATTACTGTAAGAGCTGGGGCTTTAAGAAAAACACCAACCATCCCTAACTTCGCAGGTTCAGTCCATCTCCACCTTGTAGATAGTGTAGGTGTAGACCAGAGGTGGGCAAACTACGGCCCACAGGCCACATCCGGCCCACAGGACGGTCCTGCCCGGCCCCTGAGCTCCTGGCCGGGCAGCTAGCCCCTGGTCACTTCCCTGCTGTCCCCCCTCCCCCGCACCCACTCCACCAGTGCTCCGGGCGGCGGGGCTGCTTGGTCATGCAGGGCAGCGCAGCAGTGTGTCTGGCTCTGGCTAGGAGGCGCGGCTCCAGACACGCTGCTCTGAGTGGCATGGTAAGGGGGCTGGGGCCGGGGGGTTGGATATGGGGCAGGGTATCCTAGGGGGCAGTCAGGGGACAGGGAACGGGTGGACGGGGAACAGGGGGATTGGATTGGGGGTGGGGTCAGGGGTGTGGATAGGGGTTGGGGCAGTCAGGGGACAGGGAGCTGGGAGAGTTGGATAGGGGGTGGGGTCCTGGGAGGGGGCGGTCAGGGGACAAGGAGTGGGGGGTGTTGGATGGGTGAGGGGTAGTCAGAGCGGAAAGTGGGAAGGGTCGGATAGGGGGCGGGGGCCAGGCTGTTTGGGGAGCACAGCCTTCCCTACCCCAATGTGGCCTTCGACCCAAAAGCACTGGTGTAGACAGCAGTGCTTGAGATACCCAGTTGTTCCTTATATAATACACTAATCTGAAACATGCTAATTAAATAGTGATAAAGGTGTTAAACTTATGACTGGACATAGTGGCAGAGACAATAGCTTTGAAACTGTTACATAAGTTACATTGACGTTTTGCCTTAGATGACAGTGCAAACTTATCTCTGAGACATAAACACAGGGACAAATTCATTCTTCTGGAAACTCCACCAGTTCCAGTGAAATTGCACCATGGATGACTCTTGTCCATTATGTGCTTCAAACAATGAACTGAGCCTTTAAGTGGTTCAAGTCCTGACTCCTCTTTTCTCCCACCCTCTTGCAGATCATGTGCTAGAGCAGGTGAGGAAGCGTCATGCCTGCTTTGTAATATAAGCAGCAGCCTTTTCCTCACTATGAGAGAGGTCTGCAGGGAGTAGGAGATGCTGAGAGACCTGGGGAAGAGCAGCAGTTTGGTGGTGGTGTGCTGGGAATTATGTTACTAGCAGCTGTGCTTTTAAGAGCATCTGGGAGGGGCATTGTGAAGCTGTTGTTATGCTCAGCCAATTGGAAACAGACTCAGAATAAATCACAATAAATCTTGCAGGCACTTGCCACTTTCAGCACTGTGGGATCACTGAACACTACGGGAAGAGGCCATGGATGAGGCTTAGTGACAAGGCCAATGTTACCAGCTCTTATGGTTTTTATGAAACCTGTCTGTGTTTAAGCCCCGGATCTGAGAATCTCAGCTTCACTTGGGGAAAAAAAAAAAAAGCTTCTAGTCCTGTTGATGACACAGAAAAGCTTGAAAACATGAAGCGAGTATACTCAAACAGCTTAGGAACCAGGAGGCCAATAAAAACGAAACCAAATTTATAATTTATAGTAGGATCATGATGCAGGGGAGGGGGAGCTGAGTCATGATTTTTGAATTATTGGGGATGGTATTGTTGGAACTAATGAGGAAATGTCCCTGCTACCAGTGATGCTGGTTTGGGAGCTTGAAAGCAGGTAGGGTTTTGGAGAAGGCCCAGGCTCCTGGAGCCCCTACCACAGTACCTGGAGGTAGTGTGGAAACCCTCCTGTTTCCAGGGGAAGGGATGGGAAAGGCAGTGAAGGTTCAGGGAGGCTGTAAAACCTTAGAAAAAGGAGAAGTAAAGAGATTAACTGGAAGATTTTGAATTTTTCATTTCATTTGGACTTTGACTCCAGAAAGGGGTTCGGAAAGTCAAAGCATTAAAATCACTGGCCCACCAAGCTATCCAAATACCTAAGGACAGGGGAAACTGAGATACCAAGCTGAGAGGAGTCTGAGGTGTGCAGCCTGGCATCTGATCAGGTAAATCTCAGTTATACACTGTGAGAAAATGAGTTTTTATCCTAGTAATAATACCGAATCAATTCACTTTATATATATCTATCTATATATATCTGTTACCTTGAAACTAAAAAAAAAATAAAAATTGGATTTTTCTGTTCCATACTGTTTTTAGAGTATAGCTAGCTTAGATATCAATTGTCAACATGACAAACAACACATTTTTCTTTGTCACTAGGAATTGTACCTTCTTTGGCTTAATTATTCCATCATTGGTGAATGCATTTGGTATAATTTCAAAGGTATCTCTATAGTCTCCTCTGACAAAATTGTACTTTGTGTTTCTGTTTTGTGGCTCATCAAAGTCTTGTACTTTCAGTTTGCCGACTTCACTTCCTACTCGAACATTTTCAAAGACTTTAAAGTGGAACGATTCTGTTTAAAAAAACAAAAACAAACACAGCCCCCCCAACACCACAGAATTCTGTTAATTGTTCATCTCAATTTATGTTTAGCAACAAGAACATAATTTCACAGAGAATACTGAGATTATTATTTAAAAACTGCATTGATGCTCAAAAATGTCAAGATGCAGTACAGAATGAGCGAGATACCATAGAATGGATTTATTCTGCCCTAGCTGTGCATCATAGCTTCTTTGCAAAATTCAGGGACTCTAATCAAACTTATGTATACAGTGCTAGGTGGGGTGGGGTGAATGAAGAACCGGGAAGGGAGGAATTTCTGTTCAATTCAAGTGATATTTTAGCAATTTTTATAAAGCAATACATCTTGATTGAATAAACTCTGATAAAACCATTTGGTTTTAATCATACCTGTTCATACCTTTCAAACAAAAAATCACTCTCACAACTTACGCTGTTCAAATGTTGGGAAGTTGTCATTGATGTCCGACAAAGTAATGATGACTGTAGCAGTGCTTGAATCCCCACCGTGAAGCCCTGGAGTATCTTTTGCTTTAACCACAATTTCATATGTAGACCGATTCTCTCTGTCTAAATCAGCTGTGGCTGTAGAAATCACTCCTTTAAAAAACACATTAAAAAGGATCAGTTTGTGACATTGTGCTCCATATTCTTCATAGAAATATTGTTATGAGATGAATATGGCATAACTAAGATATATTTTATGCAAGATGGGTCATGTGAGGTATATTGGAAAGGTTATGATTTACTGAATGTGATTACCCAATTTGTATGAATTTCTGTATCTGAAGTTAGAAATACTATGTAATAATTACAACAGTGTTTTCACCTGGGGAATGCCTACCAGACAGTATGCAAACAGCCTGGATAGGCCAGTAGGAAGGACACTAAGACTTTGAAGATGCTAATCTAGCCTCCTTCCTGAGGATTTTCCTGGGATGCTGTTTTAACACTGCAGGGTCAGGTGATCATGTCACCTGGTACTGGACATCATTTTGGACTTCTGGTATTTTTCTACTAGAAGGGGTGGGGGTGTCAAACTAGGAAACAAAGGATTCCTGCCATGTGTAAATTCTATTTAAGGTTGGGGAATGAGTTAATCTTGGTTCTTCTCCACTGCCTCCCTCCCCAAGAAGGAAGACTGCTGAAAACAGCTGAAGAAACAAAGGAACTAAGCTGGGCAGGGGAGCTCAGGCAAGAAAGGTCAACCTGTGAAGGGTATACCTGGAGATTTAAGCTGAAAGCAGTGCCGTTTACCTTCAAGAAACTTTACAACCTGCATAAAACACTTAGGGTGAGAAATTACTTTATTTGTAGCTTATTTCTTTAATGCATTAAGCCAGTGTTTCTCAAACTGGGGTTGCTGCTTGTGTAGGGAAAGTCCCTGGCGGGCCGGGCCGGTTTGTTTACCTGCCCCGTCCGCAGGTCCGGCCGATCGAGGCTTCCAGCAGCTCCCATTGGCCTGGAGCAGCGAACCGTGCCCAGTGGGAGCTGCGATCGGCCGAACCTGCAGACTGGGCAGGTAAACAAACTGGCCCGGCCCACAAGGGGCTTTCCCTACACAAGTGGCGACCCCAGTTTGAGAAACACCGCATTAAGCCTAGTTTCCGCGTTTGCGCAGTAATCTGCTTTAATATGTTTTCTATCCCATATCACTTAAAATCTACCTTTTGAAGTTGTCAAACTTATTTTTTGTTTATTCTAAAACCCAGTTTGTGTGATTCATAACTGGGGGTGGGGGAAGCGGATTTCATGAGCTTATGCTGTATAGATCTCCATACAGCACAAGACAATATCATTTTGGGTTTAGACTCCAGAAGCAGAGCTGGCTGCAGGCACCAGCATTTCAAGCAGGTACTTGGGGCGGCAATCTGCAAGCGGGGGCAGTCCATGTGCCGTTAGGGCAGCACGCGCGTTTCCACGGCGGCGGCAATTCGGCGGCAGCTTCTATGTTCAGTTGTCCGCGGCGGCGCAGCTTCTGTCTTCCAGCTGAAGACAGAATCTGCTGCTGAATTGCTGCCACTGCAGAAACGTGCGTGCTGCCCTAACGGCACGCGGACTGCCCCCGCCGTCTGCAGTGGCAATTTGGTGCGCTGCTTGGGGCGGCGAAAACAGTAGAGCTGGCCCTGTCCAGAAGGTGTGTGCACTAGAGTGCTGGGCAATTCCCTGAGCTGAGTCTTTCCACACACAGCTGATTGCAGACTCTGTGTGATTCTACAACTGGGTGTGTCCCTATGTGTGTGTGTGTGTGCGCGCAGCTGCAGCAGGACAGGGTGATGGAGCCTCGGCTGGTGGAACTGGCGGGCTCAGTGGGACCCAATGCATCAGGTGGCACCCTGAATTGAGGGGTCCGTGTCACACATTTATTCTAGCATATTTCACTTCACGGCAATCTTCTGTTAGATGTCCCTGTGTGTACTTCTGCTGTTTGGCTTTAACTAGCATTTTGGCTATTGCTTCTAATGCTGTGGTTAGAAATCTGATTTCTAGATGATGGAATATTTTGGACATTTTGTATATCTCCATGCAGTATTTGGAGGTTTTGAATATTTTGATTACAAATCCACAAACACTGGCTAAATAGTATTATCCTATTATAGATATCCTTTATAGAGGTACTGCAGCTGGAAAAAGTAATGGATCCTTGCGTAGTGTACTGCTGGCAATAATGTTACTGGTTTAAACATGTACATCTAATACTCATGTTTATTGTATGATGAATGAATCAGGAAACAAATGTAGAGGCCAAATGGTCAGATATTTGGGATTAAGGGTAAAGCCCCTTAAGGAGTGTACATGTACTCTGTAGAAGCAGTGTTTTATGTGCATTTGAATATAATCAGGCTCATGCACTTCCCCCTATTTCTACTTAGCATGGGAATAATCTGAAGTGTGGCTGGACACAGTGAAAGTTGGCAGATAAAGCACATTCACGTGTAACAATAGCTCCCCAAATGTCCGAGAGGGCCTGCAGAGCAAGGTCTCCATGAATTTATTGGAGAAGTCAAGTTTAGTGCTATGTTGCAAGCGTGTACGTCCAGCCAAACTATCTAACAATGGAAGTCATATGGCAGTCAACAAATGATGCATCCTTTTTCTTTAGTGACGATCAGCTGACTGTGGGTGGTGAAAAAATGCACACTGTACACTGTCTCAAAGGGTGTCCGGAAAAGCTGTCACACTTCCTTTTAGTTAATCTATAGACAAAACCTCACCTTGATGCTATTATTTTTATGCATAAATATTCTGGGAAATGGTAAAGTACATTTACATAATTCAAATAATGTATTTCTATAGTTTGAATATTTATAGGACCCCTTCTGCTGTACTATATCATCAAAAAGGTGACAATTGCAAGAAAGAGAAGAAAACTTATTGGAAAGATTAGTGAATCTATGCCTTGTTATTGGTATGAAGATGGTGGGAGATAACTCTTTGCCCCATATAGCAGACAGCATTATGGTAGTCATAAAATAGACAGAGGTAAATATAGTATTTATATATACAAAAAATTAGTTAACTACAATCCTGGGTGGGTTTACGAATCTCCAGGAAGGCAGATAATGACTAAATCAATTGCCAGTGCTTAAGGGACAAATCAACTGCTGGAAGACTACCTCTTATCCTACCAGTGAGATGCATAAACTGGATTAGTTAGGTTCAGGGGTCCCAGGACAAAGACAATGAAAGTCAGACTGAAATGGAGGCAGAGGCTGGAGAGGTGCAGACTGTCTCGTCCTGAGACAAACTTGCACGTTTAGGCAAGTCAAGGTTTACGTGAGATAACAAAAGCCTATATGCATACTGTTTTAATCTTACCCCTCCCTGTTATGTTCCTATGGATAAATTATTAATACTTTTGTTTTGAAGAGGCAGTTCTGTGTCATTGCATTTACCAGCTGGTCACAGCTGCCAAAGGGAACTCTGTAGCAGAGGACTCATGGGTGGCGAACGGGGATACTGTGACATGAGGATCCCATCTAAAAGTGGGGTTATTTGTGGGATTCCACCCTGGGAGAAATACAGGCATGGGCCTGTCACTTACTGGTGCCCATGGAGAGATTGAGTGAAGGGTCTAGGACACAGCCACATCTTGCCCAATAACAGCTGTAAGAATTTCAGTGATGTACAATATTTCTGTGCTATCTCATTCTTATTCCTGGTCAGTGGCATGAGTGATATCTCACTCGAAACTGAAGTTGTCGGATAAATTCAGCTCAATCTCATTTGCAAATTTCAGCCTTGAACTATTGTGCCTTCACCGCACCTGCCTTTACCAGGGGGAAATGCACCCCTTTACACTTCCCCCTCCAGCATTTAGCACACAAGTGCCTTTTCGTTTTTCAGTTCATTTCACATTCCTAAATAATACAGACAGTGTCACCAGAACAAAACCTCTCTGTAAATACATTCTTGCTGATAACTAAATGTCCAACTCATTCTCTGGCTTGGCTAGAATGATAAAGGCTTAGACGTGTGACATTTGTAAAGTATATGGTAAAAGCTGAAAAGTGTGTGTCATGCTTACCAGAATCATCAACTGTGAAATAGCGCTCTCCTTGAATAACTTGGTATATGACTGTGGCATGTCCTGCAACTGTTGGGTCATCAGCATCCACTGCTGTCACTTTGGTGACTGAAGTTCCTAGAGAAGGAATTATCACATGATACATTTACTACAAATCCCCTCTGTTAAACAGAAACATAAGGAGAAATGAGTAGTCTAAGAACTTACCTACTGGTGACATTTCTGGGACAGAGCCATTGAACACTTTTTGTACAAACACAGGAACATTATCATTAACATCATAGACTTTGATGATAAATCTGGATGGTGGCTCCAGTGATTTGTTGGTTGTTCTGTCAATAAAGAGAGCTGTCAGCTCATACTCTGATTTCTTTTCTCGGTCCAGCCTCTCAAATGCATACACATCTCCGGTGTCTTCACGGACTTTGAAGATGCTGTTGGCATACTCCCCCTCAAGAACATACATAGCATTTTTATTCCTTGAACTTGATGTGATCTAGAAAGTATAATTGAGGGAGTTAAAAGTGAGTTTAAAAATCTGAAAACAGAACACTTTCTGCATGGAGATGTACATAATATTCATACAGATAAATTCAGCAACTAGCTAAAGCCATTACTTTAGTTCAGTGGTTCCCAAACTAGGGGTGTGGCTTGTTCAGGGTAAGCCCTCGGCCTGCGCCGCTTCCTGCAGCTCTCATTGGCCGAGAACGGTGAACTGCGGCCACTGGAAGCTGCAGTCTGCCAAACCTGTGGACGTGGCAGGTAAACAAACTGGTCCGGCCCACCAGGGGCTTACTCCGAACAAGCCACACCCCTAGTTTGGGAGCCACTGCTTTAGTTCATCTATAAATAATTTGTAATTGCTGGTTTGCACAAATCAAGTATAAATTAGGGAATTCCTGCCTCCTTTCCCCTTTGAAGCATACGCAGTTATCCAATTTGCAATAAGAACTGTGTGTATAAAATCTCACTTAAGTGCACCACCAAACTTTACAGTTGGGTTTTTGAGGCCATTTGATTCCTATATCACCTTTCCACTATCACCTCTTCCTAGCTACTCTTTTCATAAATTAAATCCAACTATTAGCAATATACATTATCCCACTGAAGATGGCCTGAATATTCAGACCTAAATGCTGAGACTGGAAAAACTCACTAGCTTTGTTTTTCCAATAATGTTGTCTTATCCCAAGACTTTCAAAAGTGACTAATGACTTTCTGATTTCGAGAAAGTCCCCAGCACCCACCCTCTGGAAGTTTGGCCCTCTTTAATACGGTTTCCTAAGCTATCATCCGAAATCACTAGTTAATTTTGAAGATCTGGGCTTAAGTTTCTTGGTTTTAATGCCATTTTTGTAAGCCTTACTCAAATGTTACATACTTGCTCTGGTTCAACATTTCAACTAAATAAATAAATGGACTTGAGGAAACAGTTGAGGATTTTTATAATTTCTGTAATGGAAATCTTATGCAAACACTTAATTTGGAATTGGCTATGATCATCAGGCAAGTGTTCCACTTATCACAGATTTTGAATCCTGGGGTCAAATCCTGACCCCGTTGGGTGTTTTGCTATTGACTTCACTAGGGTCAGGATTTCACTCATGGAATCCAGGGCCTCTTGGAGTGGTGGATCATCTGTCACACCCCGGTGGTAATATTTATTTATTTATTTAATTTTATTTCTTCCTTCCTTCTACTGCTATTTGGTTTATAGTAGTAACCTCAGTGTGCTAGGCACTTTCAAAACATGTAATAAGATTCAGTAGTTTACAATTTATGAAGATGAATAACATAAGAAGGATGGGGGAAAAGGGATAAAATATACAATCAACTTTAAAAAATATTGAATTCACTCTCCCTACTGGTTCTGTACATTATTGTTAACCTGGAGGTAACTTTGATTCTTCTTTTCGACATCTTATCTCCCGATTCCTGATAGAAGATTTAAACTACTTCAAATAACATTTATTGTACAAAGATATATGCTCTCAATATATTAGCACTCTTATTCCATTTACTGCAGTTGGATACTCACCAGCAGTCCCTATAATTAACCAAGAATTTCCACTCCTACATTTCTGATGTTATCAGAGGTTGCATTTGCTTTTGTGTTTAGCATTTCTGCTTTATCTTGCTGATGGTCAGGCTATTGCTGTTAAACAGTTTTTTGTTTACATCCCCCCTTTTTGTAGTATGTCATGGAATTCTTCTTCTTCCTTTATTCCACATTTTACGTCATGTTTTTTGTGGCTTCCTGATCCTGGGGCTGCTGAGGAGTGTCTTAGAACTCCTGAGATGCAACTGAGGGCAGCCTAAATTGTGCTGGCTGACAGTGACTTCCAGAGGTCATGCTGGCAGCCAAGGCTTCTCAGGTTGTCAGGATGCCCCAGCACATCCCCTGCACCAGGGGCCATAGTGGTGTGGCCCAGAGCCTTTACACCAGCTCTGCACCATCTATATATTTCCTCACTGAAGAGAGATGCTTATGATTTTAAAACTATTCCGATTTAAAAAAAAACCAACCTTCAATAAGTAGAGTCTATGCAGGTATTTGTATATTTCAACACGTTCCTTAGAAGTTAATTTTATGATTGGGTTTGTGGGAAGAAACCACATTCATTGAAGGGCTTCCTAACTTCGTAAAGTGGTCTTAAGCCTAGGTACTATGATTTTGATATTAATGCCTAGCTACAGAGGGAGAGAGATTGTAAATTTTGGTGGTTCTAACATTTTAACTTTTCATTAGCTGTTACTTTTCTCACTGGTAGAATCTGCCCAGATAGATCATAGTCTGATTAGTGGAAAAATCTTGTTAGATTGGCTAGTCCATCCCCACAGGGACTAATGCCGGATTGTTCCCTATAGCAGTCTTATTTTAAATGCGTCAGAAAAATTAGGCTTTTTTCATATTGTTTTCTAGCTCTCAAGCAGGTGCCTGAATATTATTTCTTCATGGGATAAGTGCTTCTCCACTGAGGTTTTTTGCTTTGGATCAGCCCTTTCCCCTTGTAATGCTCCAAGGAAGTGCCCTCTCTTGATATGTTTGCAGGTGACTGATAAGACAGTCTCACAGGATTTTGGCTAGCATCCCATTGCTGTGTGCACTCCTACTACAACTGAGCTGCAAAGAATAGAAGATTCTCTGCTTTACTGTACGAATTCTTTTCTTATTATACTTGGTGATGTAAATAATTTGCCTATTTCCCATCCCACTGTTGTCCTATACCACACGTTAAAAACTCCCACCACATATTAAAGGTAGGAGCATATGCTGTGTCTTCTCTCTCTCAATCTCTATTTGACTGATTCAATGTAAAGCACAGGGACTTCCAAAACTGCCTTTGTTAAAACTGTGGGGATGAACCTATAGAGAAAGCATCCTGGGTCATAAAAAATAAAATCAAACTATATGAGCATATTCCTGCTGCTGTCACTCAATTCTACATGCCTGCTGCTGTAGCCTTTATTTAGAGACTTATCAAGTGTTCAATCCTGCCAATCCAATGCGTTGCATGCAGACTTTGCAAAAGTAATCAAAAGCATTCCATTGCTAGAAGACCACAGAGCACCATACAAAGTGAATTATTCTCTTATTTAGGACAGCACCAGGAATAGAGGTGTTCTTCTCAATCTCCTATTGAATTGGTCTGAAATGAAGCAGAAATGTCCTGTGTTAGCTGAGAATACCCCATGGCCTCTTTCTGTCTCGCTCACCGCCAGTAAACAGCGCTGATCCAGAAAAGTCTGTTTCATTTTACCAAGGCAGGCTGACAGGTGCTGATTGTCGTACATGGGAAGAAAATGTACAGCTGCATTTATCAGAAAAGTGTCAAACTTGTTCAGATTGAAAGACTACATTTGAAGAACTTTGCCAGGGTGCTGTGCAGTTATTCATAGGATTTTATGAGCAATGTACTATAGAAAATGAGTTTGCAAGTAGGTCAATGCTCTTTTTTTTAAACAATTAATTTTTTACTAAATTGTGAAAAAACCTGAGGACTACAACATTTCCAAATACAGCCCCCCCCCCCATCCCGTTTTGGTCTAATCTGAGAACTATAGGCTTTCTTTTAAAAGAAACAGAACCAAACAAGTTAATACCATAACTGCATCTAAGGTGGTATTATCAACTCACTGAGTGCTGGTATAACTCTTCTGCCTTTTAAAGTCCATGGTAAACTTTTACATTAAGTTTAATGAGAGTAAATTTCAAGAGTGGTTGGCAATGGCCTAAAATTCCACCCTTTGTGTATACCCTAAAGGGAATCTTTCAAATGATGTTCACTCTTGCGGTATATAGCAGGCATGTCAGGTTTAGCTGCCAAATTTTCATGGTTCTAGTTTGATGGCTCGATGAATAAAAGAATAAAACAAAACACAAAAATTGACAACCTGTTTGAGATTAGCTATGAACACAGCATGCCTGGAGAATGGCTGACAGGTTAGAATTGTATCCCTTTAGTATATTTAATTCATCTAGTGTTCATGAGACATTTTATATGTCATGGTGACTGATTTTTCTTATTACAGTGACTTGAAGTCAACACAGTTGTTTAATTAGAATATGCAAATTTGCCATGCACACAGAAATAAGTTGATTGAGTGCTGATAATGACACTAGTCTAAATACAGTATAACTTAGGCAGCCTGCAGATATAAGTGGTAGGACTTAAACTCTTCTGAGACTATTAGAAGCTGAAGATCTGATAATATATTTTTGGAAAGGTAGTTTCCCCCTGGATTTGCAGTAAGCTTGTAGATCTGACCTATGACTTTGAAATTAGGGCCTATTAATGAACTCCATAAAGCAATAAGCAGAGAGAACTCTCTTCAGATTTGCTACAATTTTATTTTTGGCCCAATACAACAGATTGAAATCAATGGAAAGACTCCTATTGATTTCACTGAGCTTTGAATCAGATGCTTGGTGAGGGTAAAATCTATTAATAAACTCATTAACTTCTGAATTCTGATTTATTTACACTGACTATATCCATTCCTTAGCTATGTTGCTCTATTAGCTGTTTATAATTCATATGTGCACAGATAACAAATTATCAAATTAAATGAGCACACAACACAAGGGTTTTGTTTTTGCATCAAATAGACTCTGCACAACTTGACTTTTGGCATAATTAAAAAAAAAAAAAAGATGTGCACAAATAAAGCATCTCATTCAAATTACTCTTCTTTTTTTAATCTGCACAGATTGGTATCTACAGTTAATAATGAAATGCAGATGCATGAAGCTACAATTACACATATTAAGCATACCCAGGGGCGGCTCTATGTATTTTGCCGCCCCAAGCACGGCAGTCAGGTGGCTTTCAGCGGCATGACTGCGGGAGGTCTGCTGGTAATGCAGATTTGGTGGCATGCCTGCGGGAGGTCCGCCGGTCCCGCATCTATGGTGTACCCGCCGCTGAATTGCCGCCAAAACCGTGGGACTGGCGGACCTCCCGCAGGCATGACACCGAAGGCAGCCTGACTGCCGCTCTCACTGCAACTGGCAGGCCGCCCCCTGTGGCTTGCCGCCCCAGGCACATGCTTGGTGCGCTGGTGCCTGGAGCTGCCCCTGAGCATGTCAGAGCTTTATTGTCAATTTAAAAATGAAGCACAAGTTCAGTAATGTCATATGTGATTTTTAGGGAGCTACCGTGGAGTAATTAGAATATGCACTTCTGCTGCACAATGAACAGATTAAATCTATTTTTAGTAAAACTGGATTCTCAGTATAGACCATGTTGCTTGTTGGTGGATCAACCGTTTTCTCAAAATGCTCTGTAGGATAATTCGTTTCGTGACTGCCACATAAATCTATCAAACTTGCAGATTATAGGTTGTTTTAGTAGATTTGACTTTGGAGAGTCAGAGTAGAGGGTAAATAAGATTAGCATAGTTTGATACTTAAATTTAAATGAGTGGTGTGTGTGTGTGTGTGTGAGAGAGAGAGAATTTATTAAATAGTCTTGTAAAACTATCCACGCTTACTGCAGGCATTTTCAACTAACTCTACTATTCCCAAAGCAGGCTGTAAATTGGGTTCCTAACTCTCCCTAAATAACCAAATACTAATGTACAGTCACTGGGGGATGAGAAGTACAGTAGTAATGTGTATCCAAAGAGAGAGACTGGCATGCTAAACTACCTAATCATTTCTCTATTGTCTATAGAATTATACAGTTTCTCTGGTAATCAAGTTTTGTCTCTGATACTGAACCACCCACAACCACTTCCTCATGCTCACTTTCCCTCTAAAAGGAGACGAGCAGTCAGAATTTATGAATATTGTAATAAAAGCACAAGTTCACTTCTCAATACATTTATTTAGAACCTAGAAGCATGAGCTAGATCCATAGCTGGAGTAAACTGGTGTAGCTGCACTGAAGTTAATAGAGCTGGGCCAATTCACACCAGCAGAAGATATGGCCATTAAAAGACAGAATTCTGGCCTGTGTTTCAGGAAGAAGATAAACTGAGATGCGGGAAAATGGTAGTGTAATATTAGTGCAACTAATTTACCATTCATCCCATTACACCTGTATGCCACCAAAATACTCCCCAGTTGCACAGATGTCCAACCAATTTATAAAACCTATTTGTATTTTACAAATAAAGTAGATTTTGTTTTTGTGACATTATTCTTGGTTTACTATAAGTCTTCAAATTGTTACCATTACCCCCATCCTGTAGTTTGGGATTAAAACCACATTACAATTCTTCTTTCTTCTATCACACCTACAATGTCAAAAAGTAACGCTGTTCATCATGTTCTTGCATGGTTATTGTTTCACCCTAGTTAGTAACTGCTGATTGATTGCTAATACATTGTTAATTACCTTCCCAACATGATGTGGTAATGGTGAATTAATCTCTTCCATGATATGCATTTGATTCCAGATCCAGTCTCTCTTAAATCGTTTATGACTGTTATTGCTTGGTGAAAGATTTAGTTTTGCCTTGAAATCTTCTGTGTAAACAGAGGCTGGAGCCAAGATCAGGGAGAAAAGGAGAATAAGCTTTTTCATCTTCCTTTGCAACCTAGAAAACATTGTAAAATATGAACAGTGGGGAATATAGAACAGAGATTTCTTAAGTAATGGTAAATGGCTGCTAGATTGAGCCAAACTCATGAAGGCTCAGAATTGGCTCTGGTTCAGCTCAACATCCAAGCCAATAAACCTACAGAGCCTACATTTGTTCCCACACCAATATAGATCACAATTAACTCCACTGAAGTTACTGGATTTACCCTAGAGTATCAGGCCAATTAATTACAGTACAACTAAAGCTGATCAAAAAATGGAATTTCCATCAGTAGTATATACCTCGATAGCATTCATCACCAGGTATTTTTGATAGGTTTCCACACCCCAGTTAGGGCTTATATTCCACCCTCCATCCCCATTTCCATTGGCGTCGAAGTTTGGTGCCAAAGGCCATTTTGAGAAAATATTTTTGTTGATTATTTTTTATGTTTGAATAGGGGGTATGTTGCGTGCTTGTGCTTAGATACATTTGCTTGTTTGTTTAGAGAAAAAGGTTGAAAGAATAGAGTGTGAGAGCATAAAGATTAAAAAAAAGAAAGCTTTGGTAAGGTTTAGAGGGGAAAAAGGAAAGAGAAGTTGTTTGGTGAGGTTGAGTAAGGAGAGATGAAGCAGGCCAAGGGAGGTGCTGGCTGCCGCTTCCTGCAGCCCCAATTGGCCTGGAACGGTGAACCGTGGCCAGTGGGAGCTGCGATCGGCCAAACCTGTGGATGCTGCAGGTAAACAAACCGGCCCAGCCCACCAGCGGCTTTCCCTGACCCATTCACCCCTATGGGCTGTGCTTCCTTGCCAGACTACATCTCCTGAGATGCACAGAGCTTCCCCTTGTGTCTAAGCAGTTGCTCCCATGATGAACTGAGGCAGCTCAGGCGGATGCAGAGTTATATCAGCTGAATAAAATCAAATGGGAAGTTTTGATTCATGAATGTTAAAACATTCTTATGAACAGTATCAAAACAATGTTCTAACAGAAATTTAACAAAAACAGCATCTGTGCGTTAGTGGATGATAGATAAGAAGGCTGCTGCTTCGCCTGCTTTTCAACAAATACAAGTGAAAGTTATATTAATTTTTTTTGTAAAGGAATAATCACCTGAAAAGACAAACCTATATGAAGAAACAGCCCTTTATTTAGCACTTTTGCATGTGTTGTAATAAAAAAGGTATAACGTCTCTTCATGAGAGGCTTGACTGCCAGCCTCCTAGGTGCAGCCATATTTAATCTTCAGACCTGTTTAAATAGAAGCTCCTTACTTAGGGAGGGAGGCTGCACGATACTCTCAGCCAATAGTTTAGGGCTTTCCCTCCCTAAAACATAGGGGAAATTTTTTTTATCACTATACGTTACTTTTATAAAGAGGTTCTCTGTGTTTTTAACCCTGGGATGTTTCTCCATACTCTTTTTTTTTATTGAAACATATGCAAAAGTGCTAAACGAAGGGATGTCTCTTCATATAGGCTTGTCTTTTCAAGTGTTTATTCCCTTACAAGCCTTAACATAACTTTCATCTCTATTTGTTAAAAAGTGGGGGAAGAAGCAGTCATCTTCTCTCTGATCCACTGGCTCACAGACACTGTTTTTGCTGCAGCTTCTAATTGTCCTCACTAAAAACATAGGGAAAAGCTTTTAAAAACTTTTTGTTAAGTAAGGGTTTGTGGGTTTAACTCTGGGTTGTTTCTGCATGCTCATTTTTATTACAACACATGCAAAAGTGCTAAATAAAGGGCTCTTTCTTCATATAGGTTTGTCTTCTCAAGTGTTTATTCCTTTACAAAACTTAATATAACTTTCACTTGCGTTTGTTAAAAAGTGGGGGGAAGAAACAAACTTCTTCTTTCTGATCCACTGGTTTACAGAATAAGGGAAGTATAAACTGGCTGTAACTAAGGCCCTGTGGTTTTAAACCTGGGATGTTTCTGCATACTCTATTTTATTGAAACACACCTATAAAAATGTTAAATGAAGGGATGTGTCTTCATATAGGCTTGTCTTTTAAAGTGTTTATTCCTTTATAAGACTTTCACCTCTATTTGTTAAGAAGTGGAGGAAGAAGAAATCTTCTCTCTGATCCACTGGCTTACAAAGGCTGTTTTTGGTGAAAAAGCACGCTGCTTCAAATTGTCTCACTAAAAAGTAACCAATGTTAGTCTAAAACATAGGGGGAAACTTTTAAAAATTGTATGTTACTAAGGGCTTATGGTTTTAACTTTTATTAAGGCCCCTATATAAAAGTGCTACATGGCGGGAAAAATGCTTGGTCTGTTTTTTTTAGATAAGAATAAGGCAGTTAAAGGTGCGGGGGGAGGGGGAGATGGGGTAGATGGCTCTTGTTTAAAAACCTTGGGACTATAGGACTGGTTCAGGAAAATGAATTCTACGACACTGCTGTAGAACAACATCTGACTGGGCCAGTCCAAAGGCAGTGATACCAAGCCTGAGGGGGTGTGAACCTGTGAAGTTCTCTTTCCGCAGAAACACTTGGAAGGGTAAAATCTCTCTTTCTCTCTCTCTGACTCAACCACGTGCTGTCTATCTTTGCCCTTTTCTTGCCCTGTTCTCTCTTTTAACCTGTCTTTATACATTTCTCTTTTATTTAACTCTTTTTAAATACTCTTTTTAAAACCTATCCTTGTATTTAATAGTTTAAATGCCTTACTATTAACCTCCCTTTATACTTTTTTACCATGTGCTTACTAAACAGTCTTTGCTTTAGTAAATGCCCTTTTTTTGCCGTGTGTGTTCTTTTAAAATCAATTTTTCAATATTATTTAATATTTTTAAATGCTCTTTTCTTAACCTACCTTTATATTTAACATTTTAAATGTTTCTTTCTTAACCAACCTTTATATTTGTACCATGTACTTACTAAAGAGTTTCCTTTATATGTTTCTCTTTTATTTAACTCTTTTTAAATGCTCTTTTCTTAACCTACCCTTATATTTAATACACCTTTTACATTATCTCAACAATTTTTATTCTTTAATAACATACCAAACTAGTCCTTTAAAATTCTCTCCTTACTAAACCTCACCAAAAATCTCTTTTCTTTAATAACTTGCCTCTATTCTTTCAAATTACCCCTTTAAAAATATCTCAATTTCTTTAAAGTTCTCTCTTTCTATTCTTTAATAAAATGCCAAACTACCTTTAAAATCATCTCTCCTTACTCACCCTCACCAAACAACCTTTCTTTCCTTTTTTCTCTAAACCTTACCAAAGCTTTATTTTTTTAATCTTTATGCTCTCACTCTATTCTCTCAACCTTTTTCTCTAAACAAACAAGCAAATGTATCAAAGCACAAGCACGCAACATACCCCCATTCAAACATAAAAAATAATCATCAATTTTTCTTTTTAAAATGGCCGACGGCACCAAACTTCGACACCAACGGAAACGGGGATGGAGGGTGGGATATAATCCCTAAATGGGGCATGGAAACCTGTCCAAAAATACATGGTGATGAATGCAATCTAGGTATATAGTACTCCCATCCCATAGGAAATTCTGAAATTTTGACATTCATTTTCATCCAAATCAGAAAAAATATCAAAACTTTTCATGAAAGAAAAAAATTTCTATTAGAACATTGTTTTGATACTGTTCATATGAACGTTTCAACATTCATGAATCAAAACTTCCCATTTGGTTTTGTTTGCTGATACTACTCTGCATCTGTCTGAGCTGCCTCAGTTCATCATGGGAGCAACTGCTTAGACACAAGGGGAAGCTCTGTGCATCACAGGAGATGTAGTCTGGCAAGGAAGCACAGCCCATGGGGTGAATGTGGGTAGGAAGCAATACGACAGTTCAGGCAGATGCAAAGATTAACGCCAACTCAACCTGAAACAAAAGGTTCTGGCTCGATGAAATGAAATATTTTTTGATTTTCCTGACAGTAAATTCTGCTGAAATCAGTATTTTCACATGGAAAATATTGACTTTAGACAAAACCCCATCTTTTGATTGAAAAAATGTTTCATGTAAAATGTTTCAGCCAGCTTTGAGTACAACACAGGAACAAATGAGCCAGCTCAGAGAAATCTTTAGGTATTGCTTCAGTTCCCTGTATTTGGAAAAGTTCAAAACCAAACACGCAGTCCCCTCTGCCTTTTTATTCTTAAATTGTACAAGGTATAGAGTTGATGTTTCTGAAGCTGTTCTCTAGAACAATATTTAAATCACTTTATTATTACCTAACTTTAGACCTGACTTTCATATCAGATTGAGAAGTTTATATCATGTAGCGAAGCTGCCAGATTTTCCTTCTGAATTTTCCCTTCTACAGTACAAAGGACTTTCAGGGAAAGTTAACATTCAAATAGTTGGAGAACTTGAAATTACATGTAAATTGCTTCCCATTACCTCTTATCAACTGTCAGTAGGTATATCAAAAGAGAAGCAATTATTAATGATAGAAGAGTAGACACCACACGATTAGCTAGATATTCTATTAAGACAATATTTTGGGAGGTAAGGTAGTCAGACGTATTCCAGAGTTACTCTTCAGTTTTAGGCAGTTACTGTTGTTCTGTAGTGCTGTAACATGGTTGGAATGTGGTGTTTTAGGACCTTCATGTCATAGTGATATGTTTGTTTTTTCCTGTCCCTTTATTCTGCATCTTCGTACGTGAGCTACACACACTGCATTCCTCATTCTACGTGGATGTGTAGGAAACTGCTGGGCAAAACGACTGTAGCTTCTTTAACATTAAATGCTCATTGTTAAACTATGTTTAAGATGCACATCTAGGAAGTAATTGATTTTGTTTGCAATTGAGAAACCTTACACTGCAAAATATAAAGGATCCTGGGGGGATTTTGATTCTCAAAGTCATGGTGACTACTTAACCATATCTGTCAACCCTTAATCTGAACTATGGATGATCAATCTGAAAACAGCTTGTTAATGTCAGTTAGGATTGAATGTAGCTTTGGGAAACACTTGTGAAAAAGACCCCGCCACCCCCATCCTCAGGAAAGAGAACAACAGTCTGAAATCTGTCCTTGCACCAGCCTGTTTTCTCCCTAGGAATGAAGGGAATGGTGCTTTTCATCATTCTGTTCCAGCCCTAGTACAGTAATTATCTTGTTGTTCATTGCTGTATTGTAATGGCTAGTTGAGAAGACTGAAACACTACACTGTAAGCTTAAATTGCTATTAACTTCACTAGAACTGACATATTTACAAAGATGCTCTCAGAAAGTGTTATCATCTTAAGTGGCCAGCGTCTTCATTAGAGTACAAGGAGGAGAGAGAAGCTTGTCTTTCACATTATTCCTACCTTACCTAAAGAAGAAGAATTTACCCGTTAGTTTGTTTTGCTTTTTACAGGAGAATATCCACAGGCAAGAGAGATGCCTCTGAACCAAAACCACCTGTCCAATGCCAGCCACTGGGAAATTCAGATATGGATCCAAACTTTGAGGCTCTGGCCTGTATCTACCAGAGAACACCTTGCTAAGGATACCTTTCCTTTCAATTAATCTTAGAAATATGCTGTCCAGAGAGGCATAGGTGCTGGAACTAAGGGTGCTGGGTGGAGGGGGGCTGCTGCACCCCCTGGCTTGAAGTGGTTTCTGTTATATACATGGTTTACAACAGTTTGGTTCCATGGCTCTCAGTACCCTTACTGTACCAGTTGTTCCAGCAACCCTGCAGAGTGGTGGTCTCTTTTCTGAACATCCCAGTCTTTAAAGAGCAGTTGCTAGAGAGAGAATAATTTAATCTGAACAGATAATCAGTACCTTGGCTATCTCCATGTTGTGGTGATCTGTGGGCATGGAAATTGAAGACCTGCATCCAGAGAAGTCTGAGTGGATGAGTTTATCTATTGTATGAGCTCTGGGCCTGCTGCACTGTCCTGATCCTTCTAAAGATTTATCAAGCTGTCACAGAGCTCTCTGTGAGGGAATATGGGGCCTTCACCATTTGGGCCTCATACAATATGTCAATCATTAATACAGAACACATACAAGAAGAAAAAGCAAGGAACATCCCTGGGGCAGAGTGGGTGGGGAATACTGCTGTAGTTTACAGTAATAACCCCAAACATGGTGCAGAGCACAGTAATATTTTTAATAAGTGGTGACTATCCCAAAACACTACATTTTATTTAGGGGCCTCTGTCACCTACGTATCAGACTGAACCTGTTAAACAGATGTACAGTTTGGTTACAATACAAAATGTTTCACTTCAGTCAGCAGATCCCTCTTTCCATGTTCTCCCAAGTTTAAAATGATTTCACTTGTGCTGGCTGCTGGCTAACAGACTCTATGTCCCCAAATGAGATAATTTTGCTGTCTCTTGACTTGATTCAGAACTGCAGCTCTGGCTCCTTCCTCTGTAAAACAATTTCTCCAGTTAAGCTAGTACCCGCCCTTTGGTATATCTTTCAAGTCAAACATATAGTGAAAACAAAACCCTGGGACTCCTTGCAAAAATAATTCCTCTTTTCTTCTTGGCAGCTTTCATCCTTTCAATCAGAAGTGTCACTGTCTACTCTGCAGTTCCTTTGTATGGTATAGTTATGAGTGATGTTTGGTGCCATAGCACAGCTGGAGCCTGCAAGGAGACACTCATTTCTGGCTAGTCTGTGAACATCTCCTTCTTCAGCAAAAAATCCTCCCCTTCTGGTGAACCAGTCCTGTGGAACTCCTTTCCCTGAAGTTGGGGGTGGAATCACTCATGTTCAAGTATAACACAGCCCTCGCCCCCGTCCCAGCTTTAGAGATCCTTCAGAAGTAACTGGGTAAGGGCATGAGGATCAAGTTCTGCAGATGTTAGATTCCCGAAGAAAGGCTAGGTAGTGCACTATTTCATTCAACAAACCCCAGAGGTAGTAGCAGGAGGGAGGAGTTGTTGAAGCTGAGCAAGGGAAAGTACGCCCCATGCAACATGGTACAGCATGTTGGAGTGGCCAGAAGCAAGCAGCTAAAAATGCAGGGCTAGATTATACCCATGTAAGTAGGGGAGTAAGCCTCCGCAGATGCCCCCTTGCTCAGTCTATCTGTATCTTGGGTGTGGCTCAGGGGTGGAGCGCACTCTGCTCTCCAGATACTTGCTGTGTCAGCAAAAGGATGGCAGTGCATAGGGCAGAGTAGTCCATCCAATCCGTCCCCATCCACTGCCAGGACTAGTTGGCCTGGCTTTGGGGCCTGGTGGGGCCAGGAGAAGCAGGAGTAAGCTGCATCCATTTACATGTTGCAGTAAATTACTCCCTCCTCCTATCATCCTTCCAGAACAGGAGGCTAATAAAGGATGCGCTATGAGGAGACAGTTCCTTCCCAAGCTGTTCCTTTCATCAGATCTGAGACTATAGGCTCAGTCTAGCTTTTGTCCGACTACTTGTACCAATAGCTTAAACCCCATTTATTTTAAGCAAGCACCTTAAATATGTCCTGAAGAGAGCAGGGAAAAAATTCACAATTAGTTTATTCAATTAACTGAGCTTCTCTCTCTGCTCATAAATCTTCTTTGAGCAGATCATGATTTTCTCAAATGTATTCATTATTTGAAATTGTGCTGGATAATTTCAGCAAATAATTCTCAGCCTGCAAAGTATAAGTGGAGAATTCACTGAAGGATTTTGATATTCAAGCTGCTTTTGAGATACACGTATCACATGGTATGGTTTCTTTTCCTAATTGGAAGAGTATAATTCCTTAGAATCAAGTTTTTGGTGCAAATGCATGTAAATACTGTACTAATTAGAAATTTGCTTTCTGCAAGTAGTTCTGCAATATTGGCTTTAAAATGTCCTGTTTCAGTGATGGTTGCTTCAGAAAATTTTTGCAGTCCCTGTCCAGCTCTGATCTGTTTTCCTCCCATTCTTTAAAGTTAATATAATGCTTAAGTGAAGTTAGTTTAGTCAAAAATAAAAGATGCATATCTAGGCTCTCAAGTGCACTGTTCTATAGCTCTGTCTTGTGTAAACCAGTAAGCCAAATCTAATGTATGGTTGATTAAATAAATGACTAAGCAGTCGCCGTTGATACAATTTTTATTGCCTTGGCCAGGGAAGCTGAAATATCTCACAATGATCTTATGCAGAGAATCATTTTGATTTTTTTGGAATGAAGATTCCTTTGAAAGAATATTTCTAGCCCAACTGGAAAATATTGATAAATATCCCATGAAAGAAATTTGACTAAAAACAACAGACATGAATCAGACTCGCAACAGAAATTTTCTGATCAGCTCTAGCAGCTCTTAAAATAGATCTTTTCAATACAAAATTTAAATTGAAGGCAACTTTTTTTGTTTTTGTTTTTTCCTCAATGGTTTTTGTGGAATTTTCTGGGTTATTGTTGACAAACCTGAAACCATTTTTTTGTTTGTTTGTTGACAACCTAAAAATGGTAGATTCCACCCCTCCCCCCAGTTTTTTAATGAGAACCTGAAGGATATTTATGAAAATGCCTGTTCTTTTCCAAAAATTTATAATTTTAGGCATAAAAACACAATCAAATATATTTCAACCAGTTTGAGCTCTTGTATGATGAACTGCAGAAAAATTAAACCTTCCCATTACACAAAATATTACTATAAGTTACTGAAGGTGGTAATAGAAATGTTTGCCAGCATTGTAATAAGAATAAACTGCATTGGAACTACCAGATACGTATAGTGCAGGCATTTAATTGATGTAGCGCCCAAGCCCCCGCTCACTGATATCAGTGGAAGGGCTCCCATTGACTTGGAATTGGACCTTTAACTATATAGTGGTCAATGCATGTAAACTGAAATGTTGCTCAAAAACACTGGACCCAATTTTGCTCGTTACACCAATGTGAATCCAGAGTAACTACTGAACTCAGTTAAATTACACTGGATTTATACTCAAGTAACTGAGAGCCGATTCTGACCCGATGTCTATCTGTACAGTAATCGTATGTATTTCCATATAGAATCTGCACCAAAAAGTTCTCACTTTGTCATTTAATATTATATCTATGAACTTTGAAGGATAAAGGCTCATGAATAGAATAACTGGCAATAAGTAATACAGCAAGGTAACCACTAAACAACATAAGTTGAATACAAGGTGAGTGCCCACCCTATTTATGTAATGAAGAGACCTTAACGGCAGCACTTAAAGGGATAAAACCTTAGTAAATGAAAACAATCCTAGTAATACTTTGCACTTTGAAAACACCTTTCATTCAGGGACCCCAAAGCACTTTGCAGAAATGAACTAATAAAGCCTCCTCAAGCTCCTGAGCAGTACCGTAGATACAGCATGCAGTATGTACAGCTTACAGATTGGGGAACCAAAGCACTTACAGGTTCAATGACTTGTCAACGGTCCCACAATGGATCAGTATCGGAACTAGCCATAGAACCACAGGCTCTGGGTCTCCCAGTCCCTTGATCTAACCATTAGACAACACTTCCTGGTGAAAGACTAACAAATCTAATTAAAATGTACTATACTATACACAGTACTATAATAAAAGAGCATTGTTACCTTTACTGTAGCTTCTGTTAGAGAACTATGTCTAAAACCGTAAAAATGAGCTACTTCATTTCCTTCGGCTTAACATGTAGCAATAGCTGAGGCAGTACATTTAGTTCAGTGCAAAATGCTAACTGGGTAGTTTTTTAAACTCTAATAACACTTTTTTTGGTAGGATCCATGATGTGACATGAGAGTCTTGGGACATTCATAACTTTACAAAACCATCATTTTCTGAGATTCCAAATGGGATAAACATTGTTTTTTTTTACATAAAAATATTATTAAAACACTCATCAAATGTTCTAAGCAATATACAGAAATTAGAGCATTTGTAGGAAGTGACCTGTTTTGGCCTTTCTTTTATGACAACGGTCTGTCACTTTGTGTTTATTAGATTAACGCGCTGATCTCATCGGTGACATGGTGCTTTCCTTCATTGTATCATTTTATTTTGGAATGTCATTTTTACCTCCTGGTTTACAGATGACAAAAGTAATCTTTTTGGGTAACCAAGCATTGTGG